>NW_024350325.1:11532650-12132650 GCF_902729225.1 Pteropus medius | reverse complement strand
AATTCATCATGTATTCAGTCCAGCTCAGTCAATGCTAACAGCAGTTCACGGACTCAACTCACATGGACAAGCCAAGGCCTCCTTACTTACATTAGTGTACTTGTACTCTTTCAGGCATAAGCTGTCCCACAGGTTCTCTGCAGCCAGATGGGTATAAAGACCAGTGACAGAATGTTGGAAGCTGCCTAGAGCATGGCACTTATTTGACAATCTGCGAGCTGCAGACTAGGTTCTCCAACTTACCAGAGACATTAGCGAAGTGTGATAGATTAGAGATAAATGCTCAGGATTCACCCTCTAGCCCTTCAAACCAAACACTTTGGTTAATATCAACTATCGTCACATAAAATAGACACAATATAGATAGGAATCCTGGGCTATTTGTTTTCTAACAACTATCATCTAATTAAAACTCTACACCTGGCACAAAACTAAGTTCTTGACATAGATTCTCTCTTGAAATCCTCACAATACCCTGAGTTAGATACCATTTTACCCCAATTATATACGGTGAGGAAACCACAGGGCCTTAGAGAGGTTAAGCAGCTTGACCAAGGGCACAGAGCTAACACGTGTAAGTCAGGGATTTGAATCCAGCCAAGCCGAGCTATGCGATGCTGTCTTTGATTGAAATGTGATGCAGTCACCAGAATTTTCAATTAACATGAGAATTGTGTAGTAAGATAAAACATAAAGTCAACATTTAGAATAGTGCCTTCCACACAGTAAGTAACCAACATTGATATGTTACCATTCACAGCACTAAAGGTAATGTTGCTTAGCCAACCTAACAATAAGGAAACAAATATCATTTACCTCTTTTTGGTGGACACGATCACACAATATACACAGATATCTAATATCAGCTGGGTATAGGCAGTCTAAGAAAATGACTGAAGCTAAGGAAATATAAAATTGTTTCTGAGTATTGGGGTAGTGTGAAAAAATAACACTATTCTACCCAAGCAACATAACAAAAACAATATTAACATTTTTAAAAGCCTCAATTATCGATAAGTAAAGCCTTTGAAAATGATTTAAAACTTCATCTCAATGTCTAAAATTATAAAGCCTCAAATGAATCTTTCCAAGTGGTTTTAATAAAGTTTAAAGTTTAACACCTGGAAAAGTACCTTATGCATAGTAGTGTTTCACAAAAAACATTCTGGAATGAATGAGTAAATTCATGAATATGCTTTTAAAAACAGATAAACATTGTCTTTTCATTATGTTTAAAAGTTGTTGTTTTTTTAATTCTATGATGCAGGTTGCATGACATTTCCTTATTAGTATTTTTTTTTGCTAGGAATCCCAGGATTGCCCTGTAGCTTAAACAAAGTAAAGAAATAACTATCATCCTGAAAGACAAAAAGAAATAACTAGCCAAAAAATAATTAAGAACAGAAATAAAGTTTTTGTCTTTGCAGTAACATGAGAGGTAAAAAGTAAAGTAGCTTCTTCAAAATATCCTTATTAATCTTTAAGAAATATAAAACTGTTCTCTCTGCAGAATGAAAACACACAAAATAAAAGTATACATTTAAGCCATTAAGCTGGCGAAAGTAAAGACATTTCCCAGCATACATAATTAAATGATCAGGTAAATTCAGATAAAGAAAACACTTTTTAGTGCCCTGGGTTACCCTGGGGTCTCAACAGTTTACCCCGTGCACACTCAAAAATAACTATTCATTTTTTAAAAGAACTTTAAATACCAATAGCATAGAAATACAAACTACTCTATTTCCATAATGTAAAATTTGGATTAAATCTACACTGACCAAACTTTATTAAACCTATGTTCTGTTTTCAAACAAACAAATAAACAAACGAGAGGACAGAGGTATGCAGAAAATTGTGAAGATTTCTAGCAACAACTTCTACACCACTCCAACAGAGCTGTGTCTTGTCACCAACAGTGAATCTGAGATTCGCCACTATTTAGGAAAATCAATAACATTATTTGTGGAGTGCCTAGGGTTTCTTTTGCATAAAGCTTTTATCTCATTTTAGCAAAATAATAAAAACAAAAACACAGGATGTATATCCTTGGGGCTCACTAGTACCCTGCCCAATCTGCTGAGAGAGTGAAAGTGTTGTGGTTCAGTGTGACAAGCTTCATCACATGGTTCTACCAAATTGCTAAGCTAATGGGACAAATAAATAGGCTGACTGTACTGTACTTAGAATCAAAGAAGGAGCTATATTATTTAAAGAGACATGATTATTTTTTAAAAAGGAAAAAAGGAAATTAACGTAATAGCTCAAAATTTTTTATTATTTTTAAATAAATTATTATTACTAAATAAACTAAATATTTATTAAATTAAAATAATAATACAATCCATATTGAATATAATTTGTGCCTTCCAAATCCAGCTTTCATTATACATCATTTCCATAGATGAAGCACGTAAGATGTGTTAAAATAACTGACAAATACATATAAAACACACCAAATCATGGATTTTCAAAGTAACTATCTCATTTGCTTAAATGTTTGGTGCTGATAGAAACAGTAAGTAGTAGAAGACAAAATATTCACATGTATGGAGGTGACATATTAAATAGCCCTAGGTTGTGTTACTTGCTAGAAGAAATCTGCAGGAAATGAAGGCTGATGCCCAATTCCATGTGTGACAAAGCATTTTTTAAAAAGATTGTTAAGCACATTGTCTTGACTATGCAATACCTAGCATATTATAAATGCCTAGCACTGGCCAGTAGTTCTTTCTCTCAATTTATGTATTGGAACATAAACATTTTTTATGCTTAAAAATATGAACATTTTTCACACTTACAAAATATGCACAATAAATATTACTTAAGACAAAAACCTAGCAGTCAGATTTGCCTATTGTCAACTTTCCTCTTTCTGAGAAGCTAATCAATCTCTGAAGTAGACACAGGCAAAAGTGTAAAAAATTCATGGTCTGTGGAGGCAGTCTAATTGGAGTATAGTAATCTTACAAGTAAAAGAACCCATATGTTAATACTCTAAAGAAAAACAAGGTGCGTAATATTTCCCAGTCTGATGAAATGGTTTTTCACCCACTGCTTTAAAATGCCTGCTTGCTCCTAAGAAGAAAAAGGAAGACTTGGTTAGAAAGTAAATCTTGAAAGATCATAAAAGCTATACAGAAGTCTCTCATCTTCCAAAACCTTTACTTAAGTCTCTACACATGTGTTTAAAACAAACGAACAAACAAACAAGACTGGTAGGAAGCTCCATCTAATTTACTGAGTTGGGTTTTACACATCTACCTAATAAATCCTCTCTCGCGCTCCTTCTCCCTCAAATTTCCAGAGAAACACGCACATACATGCAAACACGCACGATGTATTGCTCACTGTACGTACAGGTTCATCAACACCTTGACAAAGGAGACAAGTCACATTACGACAATCAGAACACATGACTGTGACAGTGAGAAATGGGTTTCTTTTAAAACCTCGCTTGGACTCTGAATTCCCCTATTCCTGAGCAATTCTTCTTCATCCAGGAACTTTAAAGGATCAGAAAGACAAAACAGTTCGCATTCAAGAAAGAGAAAGAAAACAACGTTCGCTTTTCCGGGGCACTGCAAAATCAGCAACGGGACCGGCTGCGCCCAAGTGGAGCATTAAAGAATGCAAGCCCGACCCTGGACATCCGAGTTAAGAACGGTGTAACCAAGAAAAGTAAATAAATAATAGTGATCATTGTCATTAAGAATAAAAGAGCAATAACGATTGTCACCACGCGGTTCCGTACAGCAGCCGCACGGGGAGCAGGCTTCGCCTTCAGCCCCTCCAGCCCACAGCCGCCCCGGCAGTCCCGCGCCAGGTCTGAGTAAGGGCACTGGGCTCCGCGCGCGGTGCGGTGGGGCGGGGCCGACTTCGCAGACTTCCGCCCGCGTGCGCCCCGCCTCTCCCTCCCCTCGCCTCCGGCGCCTGCGCATCCTGCAGGCAGAGTGAGTACAAGCTTCCGGTTGGTAGGACCTATTTCCTTCGCCTCAGGCTGCACCCTGCTAGGGAGTAAGGGTGGCTTGGGTGCTTTTATTCTGGGCTGCCTCCGGCTGGCAGACCCCCGACCTCGTTGCCTAAATTTCGAGGAAAATGAGATAAAAGGAAAATCCGGCTGTTCTGAGGAGTCCAACGTTTCCAAGCACCTCTTCAGATAAGGAAGGAAAATCGCTGTCATCAAGTGAGATGTACTACCAGGAAGCATACCTTGAGCGCTTATGTGCAGTCATATTTTGGGGGTAAAACGGCCCATTTGTGCAGCTCCAAAGCTTTTTCTTCTAAACTATCAACAGAATAGTGAGGTACCAGGCACTTTGATGTACCAGACACATTTCTGTTTCTGTCTTCTGGAATCATTTCTATAAAGTGCTAATTGAGACAGAGATCCTGGAAAATCTCATTATACTGAAGACTATCTTGTTTTTGAATTAAATAGTTATGGCCCAATTATAGTGGTTGAAATTTAAAATAAGCCATTATTACAGAAAAATAACAACTTAGATGTTAGATATTGTGGGTCATGGGGGTACTTTCTCATTCTTTTGAGCAAAAACTTTTTCCAGATTAAGTGATTACATTTTGGAGGTAGAGAAAAAATTAAGTATCATTTCTACTGTCCTGGAAAATCAGTATTTACTAGCTGAGGGAGCACTGGCAGATTGAATTTTATGCTAACATGGGAAATTTTAGAGCGATCTTGATTAATAATAGCATATGTGTTTTAAAATTCTGATTTATAAACCTAAATTTTACCTAGGTTCTTTCTAGAAGTTTTAAAGAATGATTTCCTTACCTTTTTTTTTTTTTTTTATATGTATAGGAATTCTACGTGGACTCAGTATAGTATTAGCACAGAATGATTTTCATTAGTTATAACCTAGATTCGAATGAATTATCTTTCAGCAACAACTTAAAGATATTCAAAAGCTTTTCAGTTCTTGACTAATAGCTGTGAAAAACAGTGCTTATTATTAATTGAAATGCAAAACCACCCACAGCTTCTTCGAAGACCTTTACCTCCAAAACTCCCTAAGCTTCCTTTACATAAGAAGAAAGTTCGTACAGGTATGTATATTAATCGGATATGTTATTAACTTTATTTTTCATAGAAAGTCCTCAACCTGCACAGCTCAAAATCACAATAAAGACACTAATAACCAGTAACTGACAAATGTTTGTCGTAAGATGTTAGCATCCAATTCAATTCTACAAGTACAGTTTATTCTCATTATTTGTGGATTCTGTAAGTGCAAATTTAACTAACTGCTAACATTTATTTGTAACCCTCAAATCTGTACATTGTTTTGTATTTTGTCTTTTTAACTCAACAATATATCGTGAAGAACACTCAGAGCTGTATATAGAGCTCTTTCTCACTCCTTTTATAGTAGGCTGAACTGTGTGCAGGAGAGAAGAATATATAATAACTCTCAGTCATTCTGGATTTGCTCACACATTTGAGGTTGAACAGGTACATTCTACCTTCTTGTTTCAGGTCTCATACTGTAAACAACTGTCCTTTTTTCTGATCTATTTAATGCCATGTTTTTTTGAATAAGTGTACTTTGTGTTGGTGATTTCACTGAGTAGCATATCCCACAAGCATAGTGCTCAAGGCCTGTCTAGTCTTCCAAAGCACAAGAAGGCTGTGATGCACCTTACAGAGAAAAATATGTGCTTACTTCAGACATGAGTTACAGTGTGGTTGGCCGTGAGTTCAATGTTAATGAATCAACAATATATGTTAAGTAAGATAATTTTGAGACCAGAGGCTTGCAGGAGCCTAACCCTTTATTATCCCTGGAAGCCACAACTCAGTGTTGGATAACTTGGTGTTCACGGACACTTTATAGAACTGCTGCAAAACAAGAATTTACTATTTATGAGCACAGTGCTAGGAACTGGGGATATAATAGTGAGCGGAATAGATCATGCCAGTCTTCTTCATTAGTTATCCTCTGTTGGGGTCAAATAATTATATAAGTAAATATAAAACTGCCCTGTGATAACTGCTGTGAAGTAAAGATGAGCCACTTTATAACTTTATATAATACCCTTAATCCTCTATTTCTGTATATGGTATCTATTGACTCCTTATTTATAAGCAATGATAAAATTAGCATATTTCTTCTTCTTTCCCAATTTTAGACTTCTCTACCACCTGATTTTAGTTGATTGCATTAATTGCTTTAGTGTCAACGTTTATACTGTTAAAATATGCCTAGTCTATAACTTGATTTACAATGTTAAATTATTGCCTTCTGATCCACGGCTGTTAAAGGTATTTAAATCACCACACCTGTATTACCTGTAATTTCCTCTCTCACTTTCCCTGCCGACTTTTGTTATATCATTTCTACATTGTCATTGCTACATTTCTATAATGTTCTGAATTTCTATATTTACACACAGTTCTTTAACAATAATACCCACAGTTATGTAGGTTTACTGCACACAGCCAGGTTTTGGGGATTTTTTTTTTTTTTGTAGTATATCCATCCATCTTTCACTTGAAGTTTCTGCTCTAGTACAGAGTTTCTCACTTATTGATGTTTTGGGCTGGTTAATTGCTTTGGGTTGTTTTTTTAAATGCATGGGGGGCCTCTTCTGTTTTTGTTACTTTGGATATTTTATGATCTTGACTATTATGAATTCTGTGTCCCCAAAGGCTTTTGGTAGGGTGCTTTGCACAGAGTAGGTGTTCAAAATATTTGTTGAATGAATGAATTCTTAAAATGATGGAAGTACAGTTACAAAAATAAATATTCAAACACTGAAATAAAACTCTAAACTAAATATCTATAATTTGCATACAATGCTAAATGCCTTAAGGAATTAATGACATAAATGATCTGGTCTCTGACTTTCGGGATCTTTCCAGACATTTAATTAAGCTTTAAAGATGAGATACATAAAATAAGAACCTTAAATAGTAATACAAAACAGTATAGAATTTATGTCCAATTAATGGTGCAGACAGTTGTTCGTAAATGTGAGAAAGCACTAGGGCAAGAAAAGGGCTTGAAATAAGACTTGAGGAATTAGTAAAAGTGGAGCGAAATGTCTGATTATAGAGACCTGTGTAGTTTTTAATGGCAAAGGAGAGTCTATTAGAACAGTAGAAATTTACTAGAAAAAAGAAATCATGGTGAAATGTGTACAAAAATAAGAAAGTATGGAACCAAGAAGACAGATATCATCTTGGGAAGCTATCTCTAAATACCTCTTCACCCAGAGTGTCTTTTTTAACATTCCCATCTCATATTTACCCCTATTGAGCATTTATCATTTTCTAGTATAACTGTTTGCCTACGTAGTTTCTATACTAAATAGTGAGATCTTTGATTGTAGTAAGGTTAGTGCTGTGTGACTGTACTCTCAGCACTATGTGTAGAGCTGGCATATGGAGGTATTAAATGTTTATCGAATTAATTAACAAGAACAGTAAGTGTAGGTTGTATTAATCAAGAAAGATGGATTGCATAAAGTTTAAGGTAGACTTCAAAAGAAGAAAATGATTTAAATTGCTTAGTAAGAGAAGGTATTCCACACAGCATGATCAACATAAGAAATGAAGTTATAAATGAGTCTTTGTGATTGTCACTAATAATTAGAGTATCTAAGGGTTCTTGTTGGAAGGTAATGAGTCATCACAGAGCAAGGTTAGGTGAAATGGATCGAAGTCACATAGATTTTTATATACCAAACTAAGAAATCTGAATTATCATTAATAAGGTTTAGATAATTTTGTGAAAACATGATAAGGCTATGTCAGAAAGTCAAGGGAAAAATTAAGTTGATGTGGACTAAGGCAATGGCAGTGAAAATCAAAAGGGGAAATCGGGGGGTATTTTTTTGATCACATAACTATGAAGGAAGAAGAATAAAATGCAAAAGCCTCTCTGAAAGCACTTTATAAAACCACTCTATATTTGTAAGATGTTATAATACTTGTAATACTTCTCACTTGGCTCACAATTTACTAACTTGCAGTAACCTGGAACAGTGCAAAATGCCCTAGAATGGGACTCTAAGAATATGAATACTGGTCTTAGCTCCAACGCAAAGGTGATGTAGGGCTTTAGCAAGTCATTTAGTCAGTGGATCTCATCTTTCTCTTTTGAAATAGCAGGACTTAATTAGCTCACTGATTTCCTTTTATAATAATTTTCTTAAATTAAGTTTATTGGGATAACACTGGGTAATACAATTATATAATTTTCAGGTGTACATTATCATTTGACATCTGTATATTCTGTTGTGTGTTTACCATTCAAAGTCTAGTTTCCCTCAGCTACCATATATTTGATCCTCTTTACCACATCACCCTCCCCCTAAACCCTATATTTGAATCTCTTTACCTGTCTACCTCCCACCTCCTTCCCTACCCCAATAGTAAAAACTAGTATATAGTCCTCTGGTAACCTCTACGCTGTAGTCTATATCCATGAGTCTGTTTGTTTGTCTTGCTCATTTGTTGCTTTTAGGTGTAGATCCCACATATAATTGATATCATGTGATTTTCAACTTTTTCAATCTGGCTTATTTCACTTAGCATGATTATCTTGAGGTCTGTCCATGTTGTCGCAAATGGCAGTATTTCATCTCTTCTTATGACTGAGTAATATTCCATTCCACAGCTCATTTAGCCAGTCATCTATTGTAGGACACTTCAGTTGCTTCCATGTCCTGGCCACTGTGAATAATGTTGCTATGAACATTGGTGTGCAAATGTCTTTTTGAATATGGGTTTTCAAGTCTTTAGGGTACCCAGTAGAGAGATTGCTTGATCATATGGTAGATCAATTCTTAGTTTTTAGAGGAACCTCCATACTGTTTTCTATAGTGACTGTACCAATTTGCAGTCCTACCAGAAGTGTATGAGGGTTCCTTTTTCTCTGCATTCTCTCCAACATTTGTTATGACTTGTCCTGTTGATTATAGCTATTCTAACAGGTATGAGATGATATCTCATTGTGGTTTTGATTTGCATTTCCTTAATAGCTAACGATGTTGAACATCTTTTCATATATGTGTTGGCCATTTGTATGTCCTCTAGGGAGAAGAGTCTGTTCAAGTCCTCTGCTCATTTTTTGATTGGGTCGTTTGTTTTGTTTGTTGTTATTGAGTCATATGAGTTCTTTGTATATTTTGGATATTAGGCCCTTATCGGAGGCATTGCTTACAAATATATTTTCCCATTCGGATGGTTGTCTCTTTACCTTGTTGACGATTTCTTTTGCTGAGCAGAAGCTTTTTAGTTTGATGTAGTCCCATTAATTTATTTTAGCTTGTACTTCCCTTGTCTTTGAAGTCAAAATCATAAAATCCTCTTTAAGTCCAAGGTTCTCGAGCTTAGTTCCTATGTTTTCTTCTATGCATTTTATTAAATCTAGTCTTATATTCAGGTACCTTAATCCATTTTGAGTTAATTTTGGTGTATGGTGATAGACAACAGTCTAGTTTCATTCTTTTGCAGGTGGCTTTCCAGTTTTCCCAGCATCATTTATTGAAGAGGCTTTCCTTTGTCCACTTATGTTTTTGGCTTTTTTGTTGAAAATTATTTGCCCACATAAATATGGGTTTACTTCTGTACTCTCAATTCTGTTCCACTGGTCCGTGTATCTGTACTGCTGCCAATACCATGCCATTTTGATTACTGTAGCTTTGTAGTATAATTTGAAGTCAGGCAGAGTGATGCCTCTAGCCTCATTCTTTTTTCTCAGGATGGCTTTGGAAATTTGGGGTCTTTTGTGCTTCCATACAAATCTGATTTTTTGTTCTCTTTTCTTTAAAAAATGCTGATGGCATTTTGATGGGGATTGCATTAAATCTGTATGATGCTTTAGGTAATATGGTCATTTTACCTATGTTACTTCTTCCAATCCAAGAACACAGAATATCTTTCCATTTCTTTGTATCTTCTTCTATTTCTTTTAATAGGGTCTGGTAGTGTTCATGAAATAGGTCCTTCACATGTTTTGTTAAATTTATTCCTAGGTATTTATTCTTTTTGTTGCAATTGCAAAAGGAATTATTTTTTCCACTTCTTTTTCTGATGCTTCATTATTAGCGTATAGGAACGCTATTGATTTTTGAACATTGATTTTGTATCCAGAGACTTTACTGTATTTGATTATTGTTTCCAGTACTGTTCTTGTGGAGTCTTTAGGATTTTCTATATAGAAAATCATGTTATCTGCAAATAGTGACAGTTTGACTTCTTTGTTTCCTATTTGGATGCCTTTTATATCTTTTTGTTGCCTGATTGCATTTGTTACGACCTCCAATGTTATATTGAAT
This sequence comes from Pteropus medius, assembly GCF_902729225.1. Taxonomy (NCBI): domain Eukaryota; kingdom Metazoa; phylum Chordata; class Mammalia; order Chiroptera; family Pteropodidae; genus Pteropus; species Pteropus medius. The sequence goes on along the minus strand of NW_024350325.1, from coordinate 12,122,342 downwards.
AGGAGTGGCGATAGTGGTGATAGTTTTTCACCATTAAGTATAATGTTGGCCGAGGGTTTGTCATAGATGGCCTATATTATGTTAAGGTATTTTCCCTCTATACCGACTTTGTTAAGTGTTTTGATCATAAATGGATGCTGTATCTTGTCGAAGGCTTTTTCTGCATCTATTGATATGATCATACGATTCTTTTTAATTTGTTTATGTGGTGTATCACATTAATCGATTTGCGTATGTCAAACCATTCCTGTGCCTCTTTGATGAAGCCCATTTGATCATGGTGTATAATCTTTTTAATATGTTGCTGCATTTGGTTCACTAGTATCTTATTTAGGATTTCCACATTTGTGTCCATAAGAGATATTGGTCTGTACTTTTCTTTTCTTGTGTCATCTTTATCAGGTTTTGGTATCAGAGTAATATTGGCTTCATAAAATGTGTTGGAAAGTATTGTCCCCTCTTCGATTTTTTTGGAAGAGTTTGAGGAGAATAGATATTAAATCTTCTTTGAATGTTTGGTAGAATTCACTGGTGAAGTCATCTGGTCCTGGACTTTTACTTTTTGGTGGATTTTTGATGATTGTTTCCATTTCCATACTGCTGATCAGTCTATTTAGATTTTCCAGATCTTCTTGATTGTCTAGGAAGGTTGTATTTTTCTAAGTACTGGTCCATTTCTTCTAGGTTATTAAATTTGGTGTTATATACTTTCTTGTATGATCCTTTGTATTTCTGCAATATCAGTCATAATTTCCTCTCTTTCATCCCTGATTTCGTTTATTTGTGTCCTTTCTCTTTTTTCTTGAATAAGTCTAGCTAGGGGTTTGTCAATTTTATTAACCTTCTCAAGAACCAGCTCTTCGTTTCATTTATTTTTTTAGACGGTTTAGAGGGGGTCAAGTATCGGGGCAGGGTGATGTGGGTAAGGTGGTCAAATATATGGTAGCTGAGGGAAACTGGAATTCGAATGGTAAACACACAATAGAATATACAGATGTCAAATAATAATGTACACCTGAAAATTATATAATTGTATTAACCAACATTTCTCCGATATACTTAAAAATAATAATAAAGTTTATATGTAAAGACAAAAGACCTAAAATAGCCAATACCACACTAAAGAAAATGAAGCAAGTAGGAGGATTGGCACTACTCAATTTCGAGACTTTATAGTAATATAGCTACAATAATCAAGACAGTGTTATATTGAAAACAAAAAACAAAAAACCAGACAAATAGATCCATGGATGAGAGTACAGAGCCCAGAAATAGACACACACACAGATATAGTCAACTACTCTTTTACAACAAAAGCAAAGACAACTGAATGGATAAACTATAGTCTCTTCAGTGAATGAAACTGAAACAAGCTAACTGGGTATCCATATGCAAAAAAAACAAAAAACAAAAAACAAAAACAAAACAAAACCCAAAACAAAACCTAGATTAGACTTATACTTTTCACAAAATTAACACAAAAGAATCATAGGCCTAAATATACGAATGCAGAATTATAAAACTTCTAGCATAACATAGGAGAAAATATAAGTGACTTTGTGTTTGGCAATGACTTTTTAAATATGACACCAAAAGAACAATTTATGAAAGAAAATTTGATAAATTGGACTTCATTAAAATTAAAAACTTATCTGTGAAAGACATTGTTAAATGAATAAAAAGACAAGCCATGTACTGGGAAAAATATTTGCAAAATAAATATCTGGTAAAGGAACTGCATCTAAAACAAAGAACTCTTCAACTCAACAATAAAAAAACAATCTAATTAAAAAGTGGGCCAAACAAACACCTCACCAAAGAAAATATCCAGAGGCCAAATAAGAATATGAAAGAATGTTCAACAACATATGTCATTAGGGAATTGCAAACTAAAACAAGATACCTTTGTAAACCTATTAGAAGAGCTAAAATACAAAACATTGACAACACCAAATACTGGAGAAGAGCAAGAGAAACTCATTCATTGCTGGTAAGAATGCAAAGTGGTACAACCACATTTGAAGATGGTTTGGTAGTTTTGTACAAAGCTAAACATACAATTGTTACCCTATAATCCAGCAATTGAAATAGGTATTTACCCAATTGAGATGAAAACTTAAGTCTACGCAAAACTTGCACATGCATATTTATATCAACTATATTGATATAAATTATATTCATAATTATATGATTATATTCACAATTATATTCACAGTTATATTCATAATTGCTCCAAATTGGAAGCAATTCAATAGGTGAGTGGATAAACTGTGGTACATCCACACAGTGTAATTTTATTTAGTGATAAGAAGAAATGAGCTATCATGCCATATAAAGATATGGAGGAACTTTGTGTATTGCTAAGCGAAAGAAGCCAGATGAAAAGGCTATAATACTGTAGGATTCCAACTATATGGAATTCTAGAAAGGCAAAACTATAGAGGTGGTAAAAAAAAATATATCAATGGTTATCAGAGGTTTAGGGAGAGGGGAAGAGATGAATAGATAAAACATGGGATTTTGAAGGTAGTGAAATTGTTTTGTATTATATTGTAATGGTGGATACATTATGCATTTGTCAAAATCTATAGAACTGTACAACACAAAGACTGAACCTTTAGTAAGCTATGAACTTTAAGCATGTATCAACATTGTTTCATTAAATGTGCCACGCTAATGCCAGGTGTTAATAATTGATGAATCTGTGTACAATAAAGTGGAATATATTGTAACTGTACTATCTTGCTCAGCTTTTTTTATATATCTAAAACTGTTGTAAAAGTAAAGTCTGCTAATTTAATAAAATGTTACAGAATAAATAAAGTGAAACAACAAACATGAGAGGACAAGAAGTCAGACTAACAAGTGTAAACTACTTCAGTTTGCCATTGAAGAGAAGGATAAATGTGGTGGGATGGTGGTGGTTGGAAGGAGTTTTGGAGTCTATCAGAGTTTTTGCTGAGTATCATGTTTTGTTTTAACATGGGAGATAGAAAAAATAAAGTTGAAGATAGTGGTGTAATCATTTTATTGAATGAGCTCACTTTGATTAGTTTTATATAAGCAGGAAGCAAACATTCCACTACTACTACTGCCTTTCAAAGTCACATAGCACACATCCCTCTTCCAAAACTTTTCTAGTCACTTTCATCTATTACCTTTTCTCATTTTCAGATAATAAGCAACTAGTCCAATGTAAATCAATACTTTCATCTAGTATGCAATCAAGCCTTGTTCTCCTAGCTCAGACTAGGTATGCTAATTTTTAGACAAGACACGGGAAACAGAGTCACCTTGTTCTTTTACTTCTTTCCCCCAAGTCACATTGTAGTTTCTGGCTCCTCCATAGGTGAGGCTAGGAGTGGCAAAGAATAAGTGGAGATAAGAGTTAAGATGAGAATCAGGTATCAATCTCTGTACCCTCCTAAAATGCCTAGAAATACAGGTCAAGAAGTTTAAAGGATTCTCTTGCCTTAGTCCAGTTGGAACACAGCACTGGGTGAACCAATACATTTTTCCTACTCTGTAGGTATCAGTAGGGGAGTGGTGAGAAGTTATTTTCTCCTTGTGACATACACTTCTGTTCTCTATACATGGTTTTCTGAGAATCCCCTTGGATTAAGGTGTAGGGAGAAAATTATTCTCTTCCACCCACTATAGGGAAGAAAAGATCAAGGAAACACATAGCACTTCAATAGTGCTATTCAGAAGAAATCCTCTCTCTAAACCAAGATCTAGCTATATTTTATGTAGAGAAAACAGGTGAGTGAGAATGTACTTGTTTTGGCCACATCTTTGCAAATCTTGCCTTAATGAATCTGTTATCTCCTCATTAGAATATAGAGGTCCTCATCATTTATTGTACTCAATTGAGACAATAGAAAATAAATGCCATTTAATATTTTGTCACATAGGAAAGAGAAAGTACATTTGATGTAGTGAGGTCCCTAAGAATGCAGGCACAGTGCATTTTCTGGACCTAAGAGAGAAAAGAATACTTATTGTTGTAACCTAAATGAACTGTGATACCTTGTAGCTAGTATAAGAATGTTATATTCGAAAGACACATTTGTCTGACATCTGACATTGAAAAGAAAAGAAATGTCATCTTTCCTTAAAGAGATTTCAAATAAGGAAGAGATGATAAATAGAAAACATTAATCATAATTATTTTTACCCATCTATATTGCCAGAGTTTTAGTGGCAACTGTTCAAAAATCTCCTTTTATAATCCACTTTTCACTTTGTCAATTCTGTTTTTTTTCAAGAGTAAGCCCCCTACCCTTTCTAAATCTAATATAGGTTAGCCTCTTCTCCAATTGTTCATTTAAACTTTATCCCAGTCAACTAAACAAAAGTCCTGATATCTGAGTGCATATATACAGAAACATTTTTAGAAGGTGAGAGAGGGGTGAGTGAATAAAGAAAAGCTGTGAATGCTAAGACGTTATAGTTTTGTCCCTGACACCTCGATGAGTATAATCTAATTGTGCTTTTCTTCTTTTTTTCTTTTTCTGGTTTAGTCAAGACCGGTGTAACTGATCCATCACATGTAAAGTTTACTCAAGATGAAACCACTTTAATTAAAAGAGAGAAAACTAATTTTCCTGACATTTCAAAAAATCAATCACAAACCCCTGTCAATATCCAAAATCTCTCTCTTGATCATCATGTACAAGAAAGAATGACTACTATTTCAACACTCCCAAAATCTTCTAAGAAAGTCTGTTGGAACATTCCAGAGACTGCTACTGGTTCCATATTTTTTCCAAGTTGTCATTCAGCTTCTAGTCGAGTTTTTGGGAAAGAAACAAGCCAAATGAAAACTTCAAGAAAATCAAAAGAGCCATCGAAAATGAAAAAGATTTATGTTGATAACATGCTAAAAGACATTCTGATTCTCTCCTCACAGTTCTCCAAACCTTCAAGTGCTGCTTCTTTAGTTATTACTCCCAAACTCAAGAAAGTTTGCTCTGAGCATCTACTTTTACCAAAGGCTAGGACCTATACTTTTAAGCACAGTCTTATAGATTTAAGTGCAAGAATGCCAAGCCCTTTCCCAAGAATTATGCCTGTTCGAGCAGAAAGATGGCAGTCTGACCATTTACAACAAAATACTACAGGGCTACTAAGTATTAGTAATTTTACTGATACTGTTCTCTTACCATTACCAATTTTACCAAGAAAACCTCAAAGACAGTCACTGATAGGTAAATCCATTCTGAGCCTGGTAATAATGGGGTTAAGTAGAGCAAAGGGAAGAGAAAGCATGTAAGCAAATGCTGCTCTCCCCCTTGGGTTTGCAGAGTGGGATGATGAGATCACTCTCGGCCTATACATATAATATGTGAGCCAGAATACAGTAACAGAAGTCCTGACCTTGCAGGTCTGCCAAGGCCAAACTGGGTATTCCGCCCAGGTGGTGATGGCGGAAATCAGATAAAGGAGTTCAAAGAATGAGAAAAACTAGTATAAAGGAGTAGTGTGAATGAAGGTAATCTAGATGAACTCCAGAAGCAGAATGCCAATGCCAATGGGTGACTTTATGGCAAATTGCCATGGATTATTCCAATTCATTAAAAGATGAACAATTACAATGAAATCATAACAACCTCAACATGAATTTTCACAAGTATCCAAAGGTCCTTTTTTTCTTTTCTTTTTTTTCTCTAGAAATTTGTATAACAGAAAATGAAAATGTAGAAAGTGTTCCAAGACAAAGTAAGCCAACCCTATATGAAGGTAAAAGCTAAGTTTATATTCTTTTAAAAACTGTATAAGATTATCTCTCTATAGAAGTATTCATTGTGTGTCTGTCTGTGTGTGTATATGATTCACACATGTCTCATTTTTAGTTCCTTAAGCCATTTACCCAGTAACTATTTTTAAAGTATTGACTATAAACTAAAGTTTGTACTGATGTTGAGAACATAAAAGCTGGGATATTTTTAATCTGGGTGGGGCAGATAGACATGCAATAATGAGTTAACTATTTGCCATGTGTCAGGCACTGTTTTAGGTGCTTTGACCTTAGTTACCTAGCAGAAACAAATGAAAAATCATTTTTTAAAAAGATCATATCATTCTAGACCTCACATTATCTCTATAAACAATTTCAAAAATACAGCATGTAGTAAACAATTCACAATTACCAGGTACACAAAGAGAAAGATGAAATAAAGGAAAACTAACAAGAATATACCCACAGGAGTTCTAAGTATTAGAATTATCGGATATATTTTAAAATAACCCAATGACTTCTGGTTCTGTCCAAGATTGAAGAGCTTGTATTGGACAAGCCCTTTCACCAAAATCACATATTAAAACTGCCCCAAATATATAACATATCTTTTGAAGCTATTGGAGAGTAACCATTACAGACATGACCTGAGTGGCTATAATTCTTGAAATAAGGGAAGTTCATGAGTTAGCTTTGCATTTACCTTTGCTTTTGCCAGGGGGCATTTGTGGTTTTGGAGAATAAAGTACAAATAGAAAGTGATAGTATTACTGAATTTAGATAAAAGTCAGACTTCAGGACTGTCAGTATAACTGGGACTTGAGGGTCAAAATCTCAAAGAAGAGAGAAATGAATCCCAAATTTCTGCATACGAACTCCTTTAAGGGCGTTGGCTGATTTTGAAGCTGTGTATGTGCAGGACAGTACTCTAAGAAACACAACAGAAAACATCAGCAGAAATACTAAGGAACTGAGCATAGATTTTGACAGTTGCACAGGAGAGTTATTGAAGTTCAAGCTCTGCCAAAATGAAGGGGCCTTGATAAACACCCTAGACTCAGAGAACCCATGCCTTAGGAATAAGAATGATGTTCTAGGAGAAAGGACAAAAGTGAAATAGATTATCCCTAACAAAGCTTAAAAATAATCTTTCATAAGCCAAAGTGATACTTTCTGCCTAATCAAAGAAAATCTGATACTTGTTAGAATGGATGCATTATCCAGTCTCTTTAAATTTTCATCCATAATGGCAGCATTAAAATAAAAAAATCACAAGGCATCTTAAAAACAATGAAACATCTGAAAAAAACCAGAGAAAAAAATAGAAACAGACTCATAGATTGAGATATTTGGAGTTTTCAAATAAGAATTTAAAAATAACTATGATTACTATATTCAAGGAAAAAAAGTTGAAGAATTTTACCAGAGAACTGGAATTTTTGTTTTTAAATATAAAATTTAAATAAAATTCTAGAACAGAAAAATAACATAACAAGTTAATGATTCAACAGATGTTTTTAATATGAGATTATATACAGAATGCTCCAACCATAGAACTCCACCCCCTCCCAGTTTTACGGAAATATGATATATAACACTACAAATTTAAAGTGTACAACATAGTTATTTGATAGATGTATATATTGTGAAATATTACCACAATTAGTTTAGTTAACATCCATCACATCACATAGTTATATTTTTTTCTTGTGACAAAAACTTCTAGGATATACTTCTTAGCAACTTTCAAATATACAATAAAGTATTATTAACTATAGCAGTCATAGGAATTTCTGAGCTCACTATTCTAGTAGTTCTGTATCACTATCTGTGACATAAATTAACTGCTGAGTCTCTTCCATGTCATAAGCCTTATTAAGTCATGCTGCCATTTCTGATTTATTAAGTTTATTGTACTTTGGAGGTTCACCTTTTGAAAGATTTTAGGTGAATTTAAATGTCCTCACCTTCAGAGATCAGGGAATTTCTACCTCCCCACCTCCATCTCCTTCCTTTCCACTCGAAGCCAAATGCTTGAGCTTAGACTGAGAGGGTGGGTGGTCTGCGAGCAGGCCACAGATTTATGTCTTAACTTTTCTTTTTGCTCCATTTTCTCTCTTAAAACAAGGAATCTCCATATCATATCATACATCCTTCTTTATTCTGTGGTTAAGTTTCACATATATTGATCTGAAATGAGCACACAAGGCCCATTTTAGAAATTAAAAACTGAACATTGTTTTCTTTGTTCTAGAATGCACTATTAGCTCTCATTGAAGCAATGCCATAAAAAATTACTGAGATTGTAAAATGTGTTGCTGCAAGTAATGCAGCAATAATGGCTAGAAATGTGAAAAATATTTCATCAAATTTCAAAATACTTTCCTGCCAGACTTGGATGTATACCTAGATAGGCATTTTTATATGTTTTAGATGATTTTTACTTTTCTTTTTTTATTATTAAAGTTATTGGAATGACATTGCTTAATAAGATTATATAAGTTTCAAGTGCACAATACTATAATATGTCATCTGTATATTGCATTGTGTACTCATCATCCAAAGTTTAGTCTCATTCCATCCTCGTATATTTGATCCCCTTTACCTTTTCAACCTCCATCCATCCTTCTTTCCCTTCTGGTAACCACAATACTGTTGTCATAGTCAATGAGGTATGTCTTTTGTTTGTTGTTTTGTTTGCTCATTTGTCGCTTTCTGTTTTATATCCCACATATAAATGGCATCATATGATTCTTATCTTTTTCCATCTGACTTATTTCACTAGCATGATACTCTCAAGATCCATCCATGTTGTTGCAAATGGCAGTATTTCATCTTTCTATATGGCTGAGGAGTATTCCATTGTATATATGTGCCACATTTTCTTTACTTAATCATCTATCGAAGGACATTGAGGTTGTGTCCATGTTTTGGCCACTGTGAATAATGCTGCAATGAACATTGGAGTACATATGTTTTTATGAACAAATGTTTTCAAAATTTTCAGTTAGATACCCAAAAGAGAGTACTTGTTTTCACTTATGGCTGTACCAATTTACATTCTCACCATAAGTGTCTGAGGGTTTCTTTTTCTCTACATCCTCTACCACTTGTTATTTCTCGTCTTGTTGATAATAGTCATTCTAACAGTTGTGAGATGGTATGTCATTGTGGTTTTGACTTGCATTTCCCTTATAGCCAGTGCAGTTAAGCATATATATATCTGTTGTTATATATCTGTTATATATAACAGAAGTTATATATCTGTTGGCAATTTGTATGTATTCTTGGGAAAAGTGTCTGTTTAGGTCCTCTGCCCATTTTTTGATTGGGTTGTTGTTTTTTCTGTTTTTGAGTGAATAAATTCTTTATATAATTTGGATATTAGCCACTTATTGGAGATATTGTTTACAAACATCTTCTCCCATTCAGTTGGTTGCCTTTTTGTTCTGTTGATGGTTTCTTTTGCTGTGCAGGAATTTTTTCATTTGACATAATCCCATTCATTTATTTTTGCTTTTATTCCCTTTGGCTTTTGGGTCAAAGTCATAAAATCCTCTTGGAGACCAAGGTCCATAAGTTTAGTACCAATGTTTTCTTCTATGTATATAATTGTTTCAGGTCTTGTATTGAGATCTTTGATTCATTTTGAGTTAATTTTTTTTGTGTATGGGGTCAAATAGCAGTCTAGTTTTATTCTTTTGCATGTATCTTTCTTACATTTCTTACATTTTAATTATAATGTATCTTGGCATGGGCCTTTCTGTGTTCATCTTGTTTGGGACTCTCTGCACCTCCTGGACTTGTATGTCTATTTCCTTTGCCAGCTTTGAGAAGTGTTCCATCATTATTTCTTCAAATAGATTTTTAATTCTTTGCTCTCTCTCTTCTCCTTCTGGTATCCCTAAGATGTCAATGTTGTTATGCTTGATTTTGTCCCAGAGGTCCTTTATCCAGGGATCCTCAACCCCCGGGCCATGGACCAGTACAAACCAGGCTACATAGCAGGAGGTGAGCAGTGGGTGAGCGAGCAAAGCTTCATCTGTATTTGCAGCCACTCCTCAGCACTAGCATCACTGCCTCAGCTCCACCTCAGATCATCAGGGATTAGATTCTCACACCAGTGTTGTGAGCACCAGTCCCTTGTGCCAAAAACAATGGGAACAAGGGACTGGTATCTTCTAAATTGCTGAATCAATCTGCTGCTTTATCTAATGTAATGTTGATTCCTCCTAAGGTATTCTTCATTTTAATGATTGTATTCTTATTTCTGACTGGTTCTTTTTTATATTTTCTGTCTCCACTTTTATGTTTTCATTCTCTTTTTTAAAGTTCTCACTGAATTCATCTACTCTTCCCCTAAGTTAATTGAGCATCCTTATAACTAGTGTTTTGAATTCTGCATCTGGTAGATTGCTTGTCTCCATTTTGTTTAGTTCTTTTTTTTGGAGTTTTATTCTTTTCTTTCATTTGAGACATGTTTCTTTGTCTTTTTGTTTTGGCTGCCTACTTGTACTTGTTTCTATATATTAGTAATGCTGCTATGTCTCCCAGTAGAGTGGCTTTATGTAGTAGGTGCGCTGTGGTTCCCAGTGGCACAATCTCCCTGGTCACCTGAGCCAAGTACTCCAAGTATGTTCCTTATGTGGGTTATATGTGCCCGCACCCTGTTGTAATTGAGGCTTGGTTACTGTTTGCGCATCAGTGAGAGGGACTGAACCTCAGGATGATTGGTTGTGATGACTGGCTGTGACCAGCAGAGGAGCTGATGTTCTGGGGCAGACTCTACAGGGCAGGATTTGCTTTAGCAAGACGCCAGTACCTGCCCTGTCTACCCTTTGGTGTGTTGTCCTCAGATATGACCCTGGGTGATACTCCATCTCAGACTGAAGCCAGCCACCAGGTGTGCATGCTGGAGTCTCCTGGGAGAGGCCCTGCCACAGGCCAAGTTCAGCTGTAGCCATTTTCCTGCTATGGACACCTGGCATGAGACACCAAGCAATTGGCAGATGGCCACCACCCATGCTGGGCTTGGAAGTGCCTCGAGAGTCTAAGCAGAAACTGAGGCCAGCTGCCGCTACTGCAAGGCTTGAGTCTGCTCAGCAAGAGGTACAGGTCTCGCCGAGGCCAGATGTGTCTCAGTTGCAGCATATGCCAAGACAGGCTGGAAAAGCCACTGAAAGTGGCTTGGTTGGGCCCAGAGGTTGATGGGGTAAAGTGTCAGGGATTCATCTGGGCTGGGCAGTGTTAGCTACTTTGATGGAGACTCAGATGTGGCACCCACCTGGGTCTGCAAGCTGTGTGGGGAGGGCTCAGCCCTTAACCAGCATTTCTATTTGGGAGAAAGCTTCCCCTCTAGTTCTTGCCCTGACATCAGATGATTCAGTTCCACCCTGTATGTCCCTGGCACCTTTTGAGCTGCTGCCCTGGAGCTGGAGCTCAGAGCAAGTGAATCCATCAGTGAGTAACTCCATGCGTGGGACCCCTTAAGAGAAAAGTCTGTGACTCCCTCAGCTCTCTGTCTCATTCTGCCACGATCTCCACTGGTTTTCACAGCCAGATATTGTGAGAACTTCTCTTCCCAGCACTGGATCCCTGGACTTGGGAACCCTGTGTAAGGTTGGGACCCCTCACTCTCCTGTGGGGATCTCCAAGCCGAGATATTTCTCCCAGTTCTAAACCACCAAATGCGGGTATGAGACCAGCCTGTTTTGCATCTCTGCCCCTCCTACCAGTCTCGAGATTGCCTCTTTTCTGTGTCCCTAGTTGTAGGAGTTCCATTCAGCTAGACTTCCATTGACTTCCAATGATGGCTATTTAGTAGTGATTTTGATTTATTGTGAAAAGAAGCAAGCACAGCATTTACCTATTTCTCCGTCTTTCCATTTTTCTTATATTGTTTCTAATGGAGTCAGATCGTTCTTGTAGAGTTCTTTCATTTTTTTCCTCTCAATCGTCTCTCTTCTTCTACCTGAGTCATTTCTAGATTTCTCCGTTCTATGTCACTAACTCTTTCCTCCATATGATCTTTTCTATTTCCTAAGCTTGATAATTCATTCTTCATCTTTTTTATTGAGTTCTTCAGCTCCAAAATTTCTGTTTGGTTCTTTTGTATAGTTTCAGTCTCTTTGGTGAAGCACTCCTTTTGTTCATCGACTTTATTTCTTAGTTTATTGAATTGCCTTTCTGAGTTTTTTTGTATCCCATTGAGTTTTTTCAGAACTGCAATCTTGAATTCTGTCATTTAAATCACATATTTCCATGTCTTTAAGTATATTTTGTGGAAATTTTTAATTTTTTTTTTCTGAATTCACTTGTTATATTGTGTGTTCATTGTGCTTGATGGATCATTTCTCTGCCTGAGCATTTGTGGGAATTTAAAGAATTTTGTACTTCACTATTTAACAGATAAGTAGAGATCTTTTCTTTGTTTTCCAGTAGGTGGCATTGAAGCGCAATTTTTATTTTCTATTACCTGCACTGCTTGGGCTCTAGGGATCTGTGACAGGTGGTGTCACTTTGGCTGTGGAAATGCTTTGTATTCCCTAGGAGGTGGGTGTCCGCTTTACAACCCAGTCACCTCAGTGTCTCAGACATTACTCCTGTGTATTGGAAAGGACAAGCTATGGGTCTCCTGTGTGTTCTTGGTGCCAGGACAGGCTAGCTTTCATTGAAGGTAAAATCCACAAGGGACACAATAAAGTAAATTTAGATTGTTTCTGTTTGGCTAACCCTTGAGTCATTTGGTTTTTGTTTTTTTCTTGTGTGGGGTCTTCAGACTGAAGGAAAAGCTGAATTACACTGGGCCTTTGAATTATGCATCAAGGTACTATTAGAGGAAAAATGCAAGGTTGCTTCTTGGGAGGTGATTCCTATCTGAGTTATGCTTACACGATGTTCTCTATTAGTTTTGTGAAGCAAGAAACGTTTATGTAATTCACAGTAAAAATGTTTTAAAAATGTTTTTTACAAATAAGATAAAAAGAAAAGACTAAGATTGACAGAATCTAAATTATTCAGGTAGAAATATATGATTATATGGTTTTCTTTTAGAAAGACAATTGTGCTATCTAATATTAGAAGCAATAACAACTCCCACTTTGATACACAGAACCAACTGACTGGGTAGGTAAAGGTTATGAAGAGGATGTGTACCAGTAACTTATTTATAATATCCTGTTACCTTAACATAAGTACATTTTAAATTTCACTCTAAGTGATAACACATTTGTCTCATGTATTGTTTTGTTTACTTAGGTCTCATTAAATCTAGAAAAAGAGATGAATCAGAGGCAAGCGCCATGCATGGTGAAGGTTTTAAGACTGTTGCAGCAACACGATATGAAACAATAACAGCCATGACCAACCTGGCTGTAGTAAACTGTCAAATATATGGAAGAAATGCACTAAATCTTAAGGTACACTAGATATTTTTAATGGCAATTTCCTGTTGTATTATTCATTATTTTTGTTATAGATTTCCTAACTTAGATTAGTTTCTATAGTATTAAAAGGATATTTCCTGTTGCAATCAAGATTTCCCAAGAACTCATTCAAACTGCATTTCTAACCTTCTCTGTCCTAGTTTGCCTTCATTTCAGTTTTTAAAAACAGCTCATGTTCAAAGTAATTATAGTGCCTTTTCCATTACCTAGTGTGATAAGAAATGTGAGATTCAGAGTTATTATATTTTTAAGTTATCAACAATCTTTGGCCTATGTGCCAAATCTCATACTAGGCTAGCTTTTCACTGACCACAAGCCCAGTATGATGAATAACAATAATAATGGTTACCACTTACTAAACACCCACTGTGTGCAAAGCAAATATTGCTCTTAAAATTTATAATTTAGCAAAGTAGGTATTACAATCTTCACTTTACAGATGAGAGCACTGAAACTCAATGAAAGTAACTTTCACGTGATCACACAGCAAGCAAGTGGCAGAGCCTGGCTTTGAACTTAGAACATTTTGGCTTCAAATCCGCTTTTATAGTAAATTTTATTTTGAAATAAATTCAAACTCATAAAAAATTGCAAAAATAGGAAAAGTTGCCAAAAGATTTTCTTTGAGAAATTAAATCATTAAAAAATGCCTGTATATACTAGGGAATTTAGAAAGCTATGTGAATATCCAGGGCAGGGTGCAATCTCAAAAAATACCTGAGAAAACCCTAAGCTTTCACTTCTGCTGATCTGTAGGTGCAGTACAAGTGGAAAATAAAGATTAAGTCAGAGTTAAAAGGCTTAGCTAAGCATTGAAGGTGTGCTCTTGCGTAAAGCCAATCTGAAAAACACTGAGAGAAGTCTTGTTTCCTCCACACTCCTTTCCTCTTCCCTTCTGCCCTCCCTCTGTCTTTTCTTGTATTCAAGAAAATCTGTGTCAAAACACCAGCTGAACGAACACAAGCTGAAGGAACAGAAATTTCAAAGACAGCACATAAAAAACAATATAGACTTAACAAAAATAGTTTAGAAAAGTCACTGAACTCTTAACAAATTATGGACTTGGGTTAATAATGATGTACTAATGTTGGTTCACTGATCATAACAAGTACACTGGTATGTGAGATGTTGATGTTGGGGGAGGCTATGGGTGTGTGTGGAGAAGGGGCATGTGGAGAAGAAAGATCTCAAATCAGTAACTAACTTTATACCTTAAGGAACTTAAATGAAAGAGCAAACTAAACCCAAAACTAGCAGAAGAAAACTAGAGGATAGAAAAGCAGTAGAGAGAATATACAAAACCAAAAGTTAGTTCTTTGAAAAGATCAATAAAATTGGCAAATGTTTAGCTAGACTATGGAAGAAAAGAAGATGCAAGAACCGAAATCTGAAGTGAAAATGGAAATATTACTGCTGGCATTATAGAAATGATAGAGATTATAAGAAAATAATATGAACAATTGTATGCTAACAAATTAAGTATCCTAGATGAAATGGATTTTTTTCTAGAAAAAGACAAATTACCAAAACTGACTCAGCAGCAAATTGAAATCTGAGCAGACCTAAAATAGATTGAATAAATAATTGAAAACCTCCCAACAAAGAAAAGTTCAGGACTACATGGCTTCGTGGGTGAATTCCACTAAACATTTAAAGAAAAATTAACACCTGTACTTCTCAAACTCTTACAGAAAAGTAAAAGAGGGGACACCTCTAATAGTATTCTGGACCCAATTCCACTCTGTGTGTATGGGTGGAGGGCTCCCGCACCACCAAGAAATTCTTGAACAACATTTGAATGCCCTACAATACAACTCAATTCTGACACTATCTATCTAGAGATAACATCAGTTTCCATAGGTAAAGGGCTCAGTCCCACAAGACCGCCCTCCACTTCAGACTCTAATCACAAGCCCAGGTTGTTAGCAACAACCTGGCTATAAATCTGGGGTTCCCACAACCTCCTCCTTGGGTTTAATTAACTTGCTAGAATGTAGTAGAGAACTCAGGGTATCCATTTACTTACTAGATTTCTGATTTATTATGAAAGATTATTAAAGGATACAAATCAATAGCCAGCAAAGTATGGAAAAAGAATGCAGAGTTTCCATGCCTTCTCCAGGTACCACTCTCCCACAATCTCCATATGTTCACCAACCCAGAAGTTTCCAAACCCTGTTGTTTTGGTTTTTAGGGAGGATTCATTACATATACATTATTTATTTAAAAATTGGCCATTGGTGATTGAACTAAGTCTCCAACCCCTCTTCCCTTCTGGGAAGTAGGTGGATGGGAACTAAAAGTTCTAACCCTCTAATCACATGGTTGGTTCTCCTGGCCACTAGTCCCCATCCTTAGTTACTGTCCATAAATCACTTGATTAACATAAACCCAGTTGTGGTAGAAAGGGGCTTATTATGAATAACAAGACACCCATTTCACCTTTATGGCTCTGAAGCAATTTCAGACAAGAGACCAATTATTATGACAAAAGGTGTGCCCATTGTTATTATTCAGGAAATTCCAAGGGTTTAGGGAGCTATGAACCAAGAACTTTAAGTAAAGATCAAATATACATAAGAACAACCAAATATTTATTTGTTATAAATCAAAATATCACAACCTCTAACATATGCTATGCTGTCAGTTTAACCTCGATACCAAAGAAAGACAAAGACACCACATAGACCAATACATCTAGTGAATATACATGAAAAATCCTCAGCAAAATACTAGCAAACTGAATCCCCCCAAATATTAAAAGAATCATACTTGATGACCAAGTGATATTTATTTTTTAAATGAGAAGGTAGTTTGACATAAGAAAAACAATGTAACAAGTACCTTAATAAATGAAGGGGAAAACACATGGTCATCTTAGTTAATGCACAAAAGGCTTTTGACAAAATCCAAATTTTTCATGATAAAAAAAGAAACCACTCATAAAAATAGCAATAGGAAAATCCACAGTTCAATGATGAAAGACTAAAAGCTTTCCACCTAAAATTAGGAACAAAACAAAAAAGAATGCTTTCACCACTGCTATACAAGATTGAACTGGAAGTTATAGTAAGAGCGTTTAGACAAAACAAAAAACAAACAAACAAAAACAGGCATCCAAATTGGAGAGAAAGAAAGAAAACTATATCTATATGCAGATGTCATATACCAAATGTAGAAAACCTCAATGAATCTACAAGAAAGCTACCATAGCTAACAAACTCAACAAAGTTTCAGAGTATAAGATTAACAAAAAGCAGTTGTGTTCCTATATACCAACAATGAACAGTCTGAAAGGAAATTAAAAAAATAATTCCATTTACAATAACATCCAGCAGAAAAAATGGACAAAATATATAAACAGATAAATCACTGAAACAGAGATAACAAATGACATTTATAAATACAAAAAGATACTTAACCTCGATGCAATTTAAAACTACACAGAGATACAATTTCTCTCAACAAATTGGAAAAGGTTTGACAGCATATCTTATTGGTGAAGTTGTAATATTGTTGGGAAGAATACAGAATAGTGCATTCCTATAGAGAGAATGTAGGACAGTTATCAAATTTACATATGCATTCACCTTTTCACCTAGCCAACACTCATTATACTGGCAAAGTATAAAATGATATACGAATAGTTCATTTATTGCATCATTATTTGTAATAGCAAAAGATTGAAATCAACCCAAATGGTCATAAGTAGGGAACTGGTTGAGAGAACTATGGTATTTCTATACAAAGGAGAGAGCTATAAGAGGGAAAAATATAAAAGGAGTGAGAAAGGGCTCTATATACTTCTCTGAAGCATTCTTCATAATATATTGTTAAGTTAAAATAACAATGTATGACACAATGTTTATGGTAGGCAACACTTTATTTTTAAAAATCGGGAGGGAATAACTTTAACCAAAAATGGCAAAAGAAAAGAAAAATACTAAAAATATGCATATATGGATGGGGAAGAAATTGTGTGAATAGAACAGAGATGAAAATGAAATTCCTTTGAATAATCTTCATTTTATAATTTTGACTTTAGAACTACCATATACAACAGTGTAAAATTTTTTAATAATTAAAAATAAAATTAAAGCAAAAAGCAAACAAATCATTACCTAAATATTTTAAAATTTTTATACTGATGCTGTGTGTTCTAAATGAAATAAATAAGCCTACCTATAGTGAAGGTTGAAAAATTACCACATAAATAACAATTATGTCAAGTGACTATAAAACAACATTTTGACCATACTTTCTTAGTGAGGACATAGTCCAAGGACAAAAGTTCAAATGTGAGTGTAAACTATTTCTAGTGAAACTACTATTATTTTGAGACTATTATATTTGCCACACAACGAAGGAAAAAAATCAGTGAATAAAAAATAGGTAATTAAAATTATCCAGACTATAACATGAATAGAAGAAAGACAAAAACACAAAAAGCAGAACATCTAAGAACAGTAGAACAATATCAAATCTATGTGATTGGTATACCATACATATAATTACATACCATACTTATAAGTGTAATCATAGAAGAAGAGAAAATTGTGGTAGAACAAACACTTGAGGCAACAATGACTATACATTTTCTAATACTGATCAAATATAATAACCCACAGATCAGAGAACCTTAGTGAATGCTGAACAAGATAAATACAAAGCAGATGGCCACTAGGCAGCCATACTTGAAGTACAGAAAACTGAAGGTAAAGAAAACATTTCTAAAGGTGACTAGAATAGAAAGATATGTACCAGAGGGTAATGATACAAATAATGACAGACTTCTTATTAGAAACAAGGAAAGCCAGGAAACAATGGAATAACAGTGTTAAGTACTTAAAAAAAAAAGTGCCTCAACCCAGAATTCTACAGCCAGAAAAAATATTCTTCAAAGATGAATGTGTAAAAGACATTTTCAGACAAAGAAAAGCTGAGAGGTTTTATCTGCAGCAAATTTCTACTAAAATGTTAAAAAACAAACAAAACAAAACAAAACAAAAAACTAAAGGGAAATGATATTAGATAGAAACCTGGTTCCGCAGGAAAGAATAAATGGGACTGTAAATAGTACGTAAATGGTAAATACATCATTAAA
Source organism: Pteropus medius (assembly GCF_902729225.1). Classification (NCBI taxonomy): domain Eukaryota; kingdom Metazoa; phylum Chordata; class Mammalia; order Chiroptera; family Pteropodidae; genus Pteropus; species Pteropus medius. Next base: position 12,104,053 of record NW_024350325.1, on the reverse strand, counting down.
TAAATATAAAGTACCTAGTAAAACAAACTTTAAATCTCTTTATAAGAGTGCTGATTAACAATATATTGTGGGGGTTATAGCCAATATAAAAATAAAATGTTTGGCAACAGGATTACAAAGGCTTGGGAGGGGCTAAATGTATGTTTCTACTATAAGGTTCTTTATTCGTGAAGCAGTAGAATATTATTTGAAGGTTGTTTGTGAAGGTACATAGAGAGATCTTTAAAAAAACACTTTTAAAAAACAAGCATAATTAAAAAAATAAAAGAAATAAAATGAAATCTTCAAAAATACTTTATGATAAAAAAACAATAAAAGAATAGATAAGGAAATAGAAAACAAACATCAAAATGTTAAACTGAAATCTAAACGTATTAATAATCATATTAAATATAAATAGGCTAAACATTCCAGTAAAAATAGATTGTGAAACTGGATAAAAAAGTATGACCCAATTTTAAGTTATTTACAAGGTGTATACTATAAATGTAAAGACAATGATAGTTAAAAGTAAAATTGTGGTAAAAGATAACGCCAAGCATTATAAAGCTGTTATGACTATATTATCAAAGTATAAGATAACACTAAAGACAAAGAGTATTATGAAATATAAAGAAAGAAATTTCAAAATGTCTAAAGGATCATTTAATTAAGAAGATATGATAATCTAAATGTGGATAAATGTGGTCAGAATGCTTCAAAATTCATAAAGCAAAACTGACAGACCTAAAGTGAGAGATAGACCAATTCACAATTCTTGTGGCGATTAGTGATACAAGAATTGCTGCACAAGTAGTCAAAAACAATTTCAATAAAAATTAAGACCCGAAATAATTGAGTTAACCAACTAGACCCAGTTAATATTTATGGAACCCTACACCAGACAACTGTGGAATATACACTGTTTTTTAGGTGAATGTGGAACAATCTCGAGATAGAATATATGTGAGCCATACAACATGTCTCAGTAAATTTCAAAAGATTGAAATATTGCAGAATTAAAATAGGAGCCCAGAACTGTAAGATTCCTAGAAAAGTACTAAATATTTGGAAATTAAACAACACGCCAATAACAAAAAGATTAAGAGAACACAAAGGAAATTAGAAATATTTCAAACTGAATAAAGACACAGTATATCAGAACTTGTAAGACAGCTAAAGGAGTATTTAACGGGAAATTTATAGACTTAAACAAATATATTAGAAAAGAAGAAATGTCTAAAAAAATCAATAATCTATGATTCCATCTTAAGAAGGCAGGAAAAAAAGCAAATTAAACTCAAAGTAAAAGGGAAATGAAAATAAGAATAAAAATCAAAGAACTAGAAAATGTAAAACATAGAGAAAAATCAATGAAATAAAAACTTGGCACTTTGAAAAGATTAACTAAATCACTAAATCCAGAATATGATTGATTAATGAAAAAAGAAAGAAAACTCTAAATACTAAATTCTATTTTAAAAAGGGAAGTTACTGTATTTCCTACAGACATTAAAATAGAAAATAATGAAATATTAAGGACATTTTCCTAATAAATGCAACAACTTTGATTAAATGGAAACATTCCTTGAAAAACACAACTTGCTGAAACAGGGACAAGAAGAAATAAAATATCACTCTTGCACCTGTAAAAAAACAAAACAAAAAAACAAAACTAATTGAAATTTTCATTAAGAGCTTTTGCACAGAGAAAGCTCCAAAAACATCATACTTCACCGGTAACTCAAACATGTAAGGAAGAAAAACCATTTGACATCAATCCTTAGGAAAGTAAAGCTGGAGGAACACCTGCTAACTCATTTATGATGCATGTACAACTCTCATAACAAAGCCTGACATGTATAAGAAAGGAAAATTATAGACCAATTTTGAAATTATTTTTCATAAATCTAAATGCAAAGATTCTTAACAAAATATTAGCAAATCAAATCCAACAATATCAAAAATTAAAAATAAAGAGTAATGTATCATGACCAAGTGAAGCTTTCTCAAGAAATTCAAAGTTGTTTTAATATTGGAAAATCAATGTTTATTCTCAACAATATCACGCAATAGATACAAAAACTTGACAAAATTCAAAACCCATTTAAGGTTTTTTAAAAAATATCTAAGTAAGCTAGGATTAAAATAAAACTTTTATAATCAAATAAAGGATGTCTATAAAAAATCTGCAACCAGCATCATATGTAATTTATAAAAATTGAATACTTTCTCCCTAAGATTGGGAGCAAGGCAAGAAAAATTTTCCCTTCACTTTTATTCTACATTGTAATGAAAGTTCTAACCAATTAAGGTAAGGAAGAAAAAGGCATGATGATTGGAAAGGAAGAAGTAAAGCTTTCCTCGTTATCAGACAACATGATTGTACATGTGGACAATCTTAAGGAATCTCAAAAAAGAAATCCTAGTAATAAGTAAATTTATCATGGCTGTTGAAAACAAAGTCAATATTTTAAAAATAGGCACAGGAGACAAATTCCCGGGGACCACTTAGAATTCTGCCTTTCAAATAATTTTTTAAAAAGTAAAAGACTTCAACAGATGCCCATATTAATATGGGCATCACTAAGTTACAGCCTTTCTTTTTCTTATTTATATAATTAAGTCCATAAATTCACTTGCAGTCTTGCCTTTAACTGCATCCCCCACGGTTGCTTCATTATCCCTGAATACTTTAGTGCATATTCCCTGTAAGCAAGGTAAGTCTCCTACATATATAACCACAGACCAGACCCTCAAAATCAGGAAGTTAATATCGATTCATTACTGTATCCAGACAAGAGAACTCAATCAAATTTTGCTGATTTACCTAATGTTCTTTATAACAATAGATCCAATCCAGAGTCACATGTTGTATATGGTAGTTTTAGTTTCTTTCAAGCTGGTATGTTTCCAGCTTTCTCTGACTTTCACGATTGAAACTTTTGAAGATTACAGGCCAGTTATTTTGTAAAATGTCCATTACCGAGGGCTTATTTTATATTTTCTCATGATTAGAGATAGGTTATTCACCTTGGCATTAATATCTTAAAAGCTTTTTCTCATTCTATCTTATCACATAGTACATGATTTCTTCAGAATTTCTCCACTATTACTATTTTCTCTTTGTATTTAATAAGTATATTGTGATACTTTAAAACTATGCAAATAATTCTATTTCTCATTAAACTTTCAATTAATTAATTAATTAACATCACTTTTATTTGGTTATACCATTATTTATTTTTATTCTCAAGTTGCCCCAGATTTCATTAGTAAAAGTGCAACCAAATTGATTTCTTTGTCCTATTCACATATCTCCATCATTCTTCCAGATTTATCCTGTACTCGCCCTGCCCCAGTCCTGGAATCTTCTATTCTCTTAGGACCCGTGGTTATTTTTAGTGGGAAAGCCAAGACCTAGACATTAGATGTGCACTGAGATTAAGATATTATAGACTCTTTAAGTGAAAAAAGCTAGGTAATAGATTTGCGCACAAGCACGTACACAAACGTACACACACACACACACACACGCACACACACACACACATACTGAAAACTGAATTTGTATCAATACATCTAATTCTAATCTAACACTACAAGAGTCATTCTAATTTTCCTCCCTGTTAAATATACAACTCCAATAGTAAGAAATTTGGCTCTCATTTTCCATACTTTTTTGTACTTATTCAACCAATATGTAACCAAACTGGCTTTTCTGCTGTCATCCCTTCACCTATGTATACTCCCTCCTTTCCTTGCTTGTTATCTGAGAAACTCTCCTATGATGACACTCTCCTCACATTATTTGGGTTCTGTAACCCTAACTGGAATTTTCTCAAGTGTATATTTCTTCCTTGCCTAACTCAGGTAATGATTGATTATGTTGGGCTGATTTTAAGATTTCCTCTTTGTCTGAATTTAAGCAATTTTACTATGATGTGCCTAAGTGTAGTTTTTAAAATATTTATTTTTCTATGGTTCATAGCACTTTTTGAATGTATGACTTTATATCTCTTATCAGCTCTGGCAGATTTTTTTCAGTATCTCTTCAGATATTGCCCCTACCCCATTATTCATGTCCTCTTCTTATTGAAAACCAAATGCATGTATCTTAGACCTTACCATACTGTCCCATTTATCTCTTACTCTCTTTTCTGTATTTTCCATCCCTTTTACTCTCCCTGCTTTATTCTGGGTATTTTCTTCTTACCTAAATTCTAATTCAATTATTCTCTTTTTAATTTTGTGAAATTTGCTATGTCCTTGATTTTTGTTATTTTATAATATAAATTTCTATTTAAATATTTTTATTGTTTAAATTTTTATTTTATAATATATCTTTATAATTTAATCTCTTGAGCCTATTAATCACAGTTATTTTTAACACATCTCTGATATATCCAATATGTGGATTCTCTCTAGGCATGTGTCTATGATCTATCATTTCTCTTGATTTTTGTCCAATTATTATCTTGTTGCATGTCTTTTTATTTTTGATTGCATAGTAGATGTTGTGTAAAGATACTTTGAGGCCCTGGATTATGTTACCTTCTTCTGGAGAATTTTTATTGTTGCTTCTGTCTGGCAGAGAAGCTAGGGGACATTCACCTTAATTTGATCAGAGAATAAGCTGGTTTAATGCTGGACTTCTGCCTTTGTAGAACTTCCCTGTTAATATTTTCTGCTGTAGCCTTTTAGCTGCCTCATACCAAATCTGTAGACCCTCCGCCTTGGTCAGCCCTGAATTCTCATTATTGTCTCCCTGGCCCTATGAGACTGGTTATAGTTCTACGCAGCTTCTTGGCCACAGCTTTGGATTAAGCAAATGACTTTTGGAGAAAAATAGTATTGAGTGTTGTGTTTTATCACTGTGAGAGTCTCTTTTCTCTGAAATTTTGGCTAGCTATCTTGGTAATTACTCCAAGCCTTGTTGTATTGTTTGTTTTTCTTTTTGGTTTTAGTGGGAGAGTTGGTTTGAAACAAGGTCAGTGACCATTAGTAGAAGTGAAAAAAATCAAATTATCTGGTTTTGAAGTAAATTACTTTAAATGAAAGGTTGGCAAGCTTTTTCTGCAAAGGGATAGATAATAAAATTTTAGACTTTGAGGGCTGCATGTTCTCTGTCACAACTACTCAACTGTGTTGTATAGTGTAAGAATAGCCATATTTAATACCTAAACTTATGAGCATGGCTGTATTTCAAAAAACTTTATGGAGAAAAACAAGTCGCAGACTGTAGTTTGCTAATCCCTTCTTTAAATGGATGAAGAACATAACTTTTTAAAAGTTGAGAGGATCTAAGAAAAAAAAATTATTTCCACAGCCATTGTTACTATTTTTAAAAATATTTGACTCCAGAGTAGGATCCTGAGCTCTGTAGGATGATATAAAGGAATGAAAATTTGTCATTCCTAGTCGATCTCAGAGGCTTATTAAAGAAACCAATTTTGTATAAACAAAAATTTATACAAAATAATTACTGATTAATATAATACAGACTCAGTGCATAAGTGCTTAAAGACTGCTTGAGCAATTTAAGAGATTGAGAAAAACTCCACATTATTAGTATTACTTAGGTCTTCACTTATCCCTTCCATGATTACCTCAGCAAACAGATTTTACGATGGAATGGTAAAAGAGAGATCCCAGGGTACCTGTGTTGGGCAGGCCTTATGGCATAGCCACAGTAGGTCCCTGAGATTCTATGAAACAAGGTGAAGGTACTGGATATGCATTTATTTTGCCGATATTTATTAAGAACCCACTATGTACCACTGATAGAACTATGTATCTTACTATGTATCAGTGTGCAAAACAGAAAAATGGCTATTTCATGGAGCTTATGCATTTTAGCAGGGTGAGGCCATATATACATATATTTATAAAGAATCTATCCTATGATAATGAGCTATGAAAAAATAAAGCAAGTGGAGAATCAGGAAGGCACTAGTGGAACAATGGTTTGAGAGATTGCTATTTAGGATAGGTTGGTCGGGAAAGGCCTCTCTGGTCAAAAGACGTAGCAGCTGACTCTAAGCAGGTTGCCAAATGTAGTGGGAAGGTAATTCATGGCAATAGATGAAGGAAGAACTTTGCAGGCAGAAGGAAATGTGAAGGCATTAGTTATGTGAGCATAGTAATGAATAGAGATTGTAATAGACACATTTCTGCTACATAATTTAGTGTACCACTAGCTCTGCAGAGAAGAGAAAAATGTTTAATAACAGAAGGAAAGAACATCTACTTTTGTCTACTGCTAACATATAGACATTTAAAAAATATTAATACTTTATTAAAAGGTTAGTCTTGAAACCAGTACTGTCAGTTACAAGATTCTTGAGCCATGAACCTTTTTATCTTATGTAGTACATACCATAACCTAATGCAGTGACAGCAACACTTCCTTTCACTGCAAGCTGAAGTGATCCTCCATAATTAGAGTTCCTTGATTCATTCAGTGAGCTAATCCACCAGTGATTCTATGATCCTTAAGAAACAGATGTGCCCACTATCCTGGAGCATTAAAGATTCAAGGGGCATCAGTCATATTTTAGTCAATTCAGTCTGCTGTGACAACATGCCATAGATTGAGTGGCTTAAACAACATTTATTTATCACAGTTCTGGCAGTGAGAAAGTTTAAGATTGAGATGTCAGCTGATTTGGGTCCTAGTGATAGTTCTTTTGTTCACAACTCTCTTCTTGTTGTATTTGCATATGGCAGAGAGAGAGAGAGAGAGAGAGAGCGAGAGAGAGAGCGCGAGCGCTCTGGTCCCTCCTCTTCTTATGAAGGCACTAACTTCTTCATCAGGGCTCCACTCTTAAGACCACATTTTATCATAATTACTTCCCAAAGGCCTCACTTCCAAGAGCCATCACAATGGGATTAGGGTTTCAAAGTACGAATTTTGGAGGTCACATTTAGTCCATAACAAGTTTTCCTCTTTCAGAAATGGGTATATTTAAGCTAGAAGTTTTAGATAGATATCAGGTTAATAGAAAGATAACAGAGATAGAAGTAGAGACATTAAAAAACCCAGGGGGTAAAAAGATATAGAAGTAGAGACATTAAAAAACCCATAATTAAATATAAAATATATTTAATTATATATATTTCAGCATGTAGTAGATACTCAATAAAATGTTTGCTTGTTATTAATTGAAATAATGCCTGTCACACATATATCACTATATTTATTACATACATAAGTACTTAGTAGTGTTTCTATTTTATTTCTATCCTTTATATATTTAAGAAATTATCATGATAGACTAAAATAAATTAATGGAAGATGAAGATAGGCTTATTAGTACATTGACAAAAAACAAACATTATCGCTCAGAATATGTGCTATTTTTTTTTCACTCTTGTATAAAATATTTTCTGCATTGTTAGTGATTAACCTCTTATCTCTTGTCACTTTCTTTTAGGGCTTTTTTATCATGAATTGTCCAGACTTAACACCTTTGGCTTTTCAATTGATATATCTTAACTTATCATTTAATGATATCAGTTCCTTTCCCACAGAGGTAAGTTCATTCTTATTATTATATATAGGAATAATTTCTTATTATGAATAATAATTATAACAAAAATAGATGCATGATATGCTTGAGTTACTATAAAGTAAATATAAATAAGCCCAAAAGGCTTATTTTCAGAAATGACAAAAGTATCATACATATTTCTTAGAATGTCCTATGACATAATACTCAAAGATCGTGCTATAGTCAGGCTCTCAAATATGTCCTCATAATTGTACAATGTTTATAAAATTATTTATTCTTCTAACTGAATAAAACCTAAAATAAACCTTATCTATGTGTTAATCAGACGTTTTAAAAACAAAGTTTAGTGACTAGGTAATATGATGCTGTAACAGGTTTTAATTATTATAGGTTAAAATAGGATATTCTGCATAATAAAGCATATCAGATAATCAGGCTTGGAATGAGCTAATTCAGAGTCATTTTAAATAAATGAGTCATTACGAGTACTTAGGATAGATTATGTTGTCAGTGTCTTTAGTCATTTCTTCATTGGTCATTGGGTAATTGGTTGTTTTGTGAATTGACTTCCTGAATGTTGAATTTTAGTGAATTGCTTTTTAGTAAATTGACTTACTTTCTATTTTAAACATATAATATTGAAAACATATCTTACATAATTTCTCTATAGTATTATGTTTTTATTTTCACTAGAAGAGTTACTTTTTATTTTCTAAAATATAACAACAGTTTTATCAATTTGACTAAGACAAATTGACAAGAATTCCAAAGGAATATAGATATCTTAGTTCTTCATGTTAATTTTAACTTTCTTCTAAATAGTTGTGATGAGGGTGTATATCTCCAAACATACCCTATCCACTAAAAAAGAATATATAAAGCAATTGCTGATAAGGGAGATCTTCAGATATAAAATTTTAAGTGCCCATTTTATTAAAGTGATAGAAATCAATAAAAATTGTCACTAAAATGTATATCTGTGTTGTATAGCTATAGATAAAATATTCCAACAAAGATAGTAATGTCCAGGCTTGGAAAGGCTGTACTGTGGGTAGGCTAATGATGCCTAGTTATCAATATAATGTAAATAAAATCAATAGAGGATCAGAGGTTGGCATAAGTGTGGTGATCAGAATTATTACAAGTTTCACGAAAACTCAAGATGATAGATTCAGGCAGAGGAGAATCTACTAAAATAGTTTATGACAGGAAAAGTTAGAAGCAAAAATGGTAAATAAAAAGGTTAATATAAAAACTCTGTAAATACATATTTTGGTCTTCTTTCTCTCAGCTTCTTTAAAAGACATAAATTGTATATAGTATTAATTATAATAATGTATTGTTAGGTCTGTAACATATATGGATGTAATACATATAACAATTATAGAGCAAAAAAAAGAAGAAGGAATAGAGGCATTTAGGTACATTTTTATATCTCACTGGAATTAAGTTAGTGTAAATATGAAGAAAATTCTTATAAATTAAGATATATATTACAACCCCTAAAGCAATCACTTAAGAAATTAATTTAAGAGAATATAGTGAAAAATTATTAAATTTAAATACTATACTAGCAAATATTCAGTTGATGCAAAAGAATGCAATAAAGGAGCAAATAAGACATAAGACATATAGAAAACTATATGTCTTATATGTAAAATGGAGGTGTAAATCCAACTTTGTCAATAATAACAATAAATATGAACACATCAAACAACCCAAAGACACAGATTGTCAGACTTAATATAAAAACAAGCCCCAATGATATGCTGTCTATAGAAGATACACTTAAGATAAAAAAATATAAAGAGGTCAAAGTTAATAGTATAAAAATACATATAATGCAAACAGCAACCATAAGAAAACTAGAGTGACTAGACTAATATCAGACAAAATAAATGTTAATACAGAAAGGTTACTACAGCTAAAGAGGGACATTTTGCAAAATTATCATGATAATATAACATATATATGTATATATCCTCAAGTATATGAAGCAAAAACTGAATGAATTAAAGGAAGAAATAGAAGATTCAGTACTAATAGTTGTGTACTTCAATACCCCCAATACAATAATGCATAGAACAATAAAGCAGAAAATCAAGAGAGAAATGGAAGACTTGAAAAACACTATAAAACACATACACTTAACAGACGTCCATGGGAAACTCCAACAAATAGCACAAGAATACATAATTCTCAAATTCACATAAAGCATTTTCCAGGACAGAACGTATGTTAGGCCACAAAATAAGTCCCAATATATCTAAAAGAAATGAAAATCACAGAAATATGTTTGGCTATAGTGGAATATAATTAAAAATCAATAACTGAAAGAAATTTGAAAATGTATGGAAATTAAGCCACACACTTAAATAACCGATAATTCAATAAAGAAATCAGGACAAATTAGAAAATACTCTGAGATGAATAAAAATCAAAAGATAACATTCCAAAATTTATGAGATACATCTATACCAGTTTCCAGAAGGAAATTTATAGCTATAAATGCCTACATTAAAAAAGAAAAATAGAGTGACATCAGAAGCATGATGGAGTGAGAGACATTCCCCGATCTCTCTCCTTGAAGCAACAATAAGCTGAACATCTAAAACTCAACAAAAAAAACCCAAACTGCACACCCTCACATCTGAGTGTGGGACCCGCGCATAAGAGGTACCACAGGTCAGAACCCTGGGAGTTAGTCATCAGACTGGGAGAGACAAACAAGCCTCTCACAGCCTTAGCTCCATGAAAGGGGGAAAGAGGGGTGAGTTCCCCGAACAGCCCTTCCTGACAGAGCAGTGAGCTCTATGCAGTCAAATGGTCACTATTTAGGGATGACATGATTCTCCATATAGAAAAACCTAAAGAAATTTGTTAAAGAAATAGAACGAAAAAATTATCAGATTAGTATGGAAGCACAAAAGACCTCGAACTACCTAATCCATCCTGAGAAAAAGTAATGGGGCTGGAGGCATCACTCTGCTCAACTTCAAATTATACTAGAAAGTGGCAGTAATCAAAACGGCATGATATTGGCAGAAAAACAGACACATGTACCAGTAGAACAGAATCGAGAGTCCAGAAATAAACTCATATTGATATGGGCAAGTAATTTTTGACAAAAAAGCCAAAAACATACAATGGAGAAAGAAGGAAAGCCTCTTCAATAAATGATGCTGGGAAAACTGGAAAGCCATCTGCAAAAGAATGAAACTAGACTGTCGTCTATCACCACACACCAAAATTAACTCAAAATGGATTAAGGTACCTGAATATAAGATCTGAAACAATAAAATGCATAGAAGAAAACATAGGAACTAAACTCAAAGACCTTGGACTTGAAGAGGATTTTATGAATCTGATCTCAAAGGCAAAGGAAATAAAAGTGAAAATAAATGAATGAGTCTGCATCAAACTGAAAAAGTTCTGCACAGCAAAAGAAACCGTCAACAAGGTAAAGAGACAACCATCCGAATGGGAAAATATATTTGCAAGCAACACTTCTGATAAGGGCCTAATATCTAAAAACAAAACAAAACAAAACAAAACAAAACACCAAATTGCTCATACAACTCAATAACAACAGAAAAACAAATGATCCAATCAAAAATGGACAGAGGACCTGAACAGACACTTCTCCCTGGAGGACATACAAATGGCCAACAAACATATGAAAAGATGCTCAACATCACTAGCTATTAGGGAAATGCCAATTAAAACCACAATGAGATACCTCCTCACACCTGTTAGAATAGCTGTAATCAACAGGACAAGTCATAACAAATGTTGGAGAGGATGCAAAGAAAAAGAAACTCTCATACGCTGCTGGTGGGACTGAAAATTGGTACAGCCGCTATGGAAAACAGTATGGAGGTTCCTCAAATAACTAAGAATTGACCTACCATATGATCCAGCAATTCTTCTACTGGGTATTTACCCCAAAGACTTGAAAACCCATATCTGAAAAGATATTTGCCCATCGATGTTCATAGAAGCATTATTCACTGTGGCCAGGACATGGCAGCAACCGAGATGTCCTACAATAGATGATTAGGTAAAGGAGCTGTGGTACATATATATAATGGAATAATACTCAGCCATAAGAAGAGATGAAATGTTGCCATTTGTGACAACATGGATGGACCTCGAGATAATCATGCTAAGCAAAATAAGCAGACAGAAAAAGTTGAAAATCACATCATATCACTTATACATATGTGGAATATAAACCTAAAAGCAATAAACATACAGGACAAACAAACAGAGACTTATGGACATGGACAATAGACTAGTGGTTACCAGAGGGCAGGGGGAAGGAGGGAGATAGATGGAGTAAAAGGGGTCAAATATGTGGTGACACAAAGAAATATAACTATGGGAGGTGAACACACAATGTAAATATTATATATATATATTATATATATATATACATATATATATATAATATATATATATATATATAACACATGCCTTACTGTTAAAATGTACAGCTGAAACTTACTGGATTTCGTTAACCAATGTCACTAAAAAAAAAAAAAAAACCTTGAAAAAAAGAGCTTTGAAAAATGTAAAACAATGTTACTCTTCCCATTTTTCTTTGTTTTGAAATATAGTTACTTTTTATTAAAATATGTTATTGTGGGGGGAAAAGAAAAGAAAAATAGGCTTCCAGTCAAAGTGGCAGACTAGGTAAATGCTGTTCTCGCCTCATCCCATGACCACCTAAAAATTACAACCAAACTACAGAGCAACTAATATTGAGAATCACTTGAAGTCTAGCCAAACAGAAATTCTATGACTAAGGATATGTAGAAGAAGCCATGTGGAAATTGTAGGAGGGAGTAGAGAGATGGAATGGGCTAGTCCCACACCCATATGTGGAAATTCAAAATTGAGAGGGATATCTCAGCTGTGAGGATCCTCCCTGAGGAGTGAGGAGTCCTAGCCCCATGCTAGAATCCCAGCCCAGTGTTTTAGTGCCAGGAAGAGAAATCACCATAACTCCTGGCAGATTGTAGCTAAGTGAGACAGAAGGTGGCTAGAGTCACGGGCATTCCTCTTAAAGGGTCCATACATGGATTTACTTGCTGACAGACTCAGATATCCAGCACTAGGATAGCAGATTGAAAGGCACCAGGTACATATGGAGAAGAACTGAATGGTCTGGCTTTGGGGCAAGGCCTGGAAGAACAGCTTTCTCCCAGACAGTAGTGCTGGCAGAAACCATGTTCCTTTGTCAAGCCCTCCACTCACTCAGCATGCAGATGTAAGCAGGCGCCAAAACTGAGTCTCCATCAACCTAGCAAATATCTTTCATTCTACCCTGGTGACTCTCTGAGACCCTGCCCCAACCAGCTTGCAGGCCCACCTAAACCACTTCCAGTGGCTTTTCCTACAAATGGCCTGTCTTGGCTCACACTGCAGACTTCCCTAAAATCTTTCAAGGATTCAGAAGCCCCAAATAAGCAGCATCTGACCTTGGCATGCCCTGTACTTCTTGCTAAGCAGCCCCAAGGCCAGCACTAGTGGCAGCTAGTCTCATTTTGCAGCTTAGATCTTTCAGGAACATTCAAGCCTAGCACAAGTGGCAATCATTTGCAGATCACTTTGTAGCTCATACTAAGTGACCCCAGGCAAAACACAGGCAGCAACTGACCTTGGCCTGCACCAGAGCCCCCCCAAAAGGCCTCAGAACCAACATCCCCATGGCCAGCTTTAGACCATAACAGAGCACCACCCAGCCTCCTCCACAAATGACAAGCCCAAAGGGCGCATTTGGCAACTACCAGAGCCCTGCTAAATTGAATCTTACTCCATAGGGTCAGCCACTGCACAATAGCTCCTCCATTGTTGTCTAGGCCAGTCCTCACAACCAATCAGCCTGAGGATCAATTCCTCCGACTGATGTGCAATCACCAATCAAGGTTCAACTACAGCAGGAAGGCACACACAACACACACAAGGGACACAAGAGGAAGACCCAGCTTAGGTGATGAGGAAGACTGAGTCAGTGGGCCTCACAACACCTATTACACAAGGCCACTCACCAAGACTGAGAGACATAGAAGCCCTACCTAATAGAGGAACAAATATAGGGAAGCAGCCAAAATGGGGAGAGAAAGAAACGTGTCCCAAATGAAAAATCAGAACAAAGCTTTAGAAAAAAAAATAAACAAAATGGAGACAAGCAATTTACCAGATACAGAGTGAAAAACATTGGTTATAAGGATGCTCAATGATCTCAGAACTTCAGCAAGAGGTAGGAATTATAGAAAACATGAAAAACAATAGGTCGAAATGAAGAATATGATAACTGAAATGAAGACTACATTAGAAAGAATCAACAGTAGATTAGATGACGCAGAGGATCAAATCAGCAATTTGGAAGATAAGGTAGTAGAAAACACCCAATATGAGGAGCACAACAAAAAAAAATCCCCACGAAATGAAGATAGGTTAAGAGGCCTCTGGGATAACATCAAGCATACCAACATTTGGATCCTAGGGGTACCAGAAAGAGAAGAGAGAGCAAGGAATTGAAAATCTATTTGAAGAAATCATGATGGAAAACTTTCCTAACTTGGCAAAGGAAATAGACATATAAGCGCAGGAAGCACAGAGAGTCGAGTCTCAAACAAGTTGATCCCCGAGAGGCCCACACCAAGACACATCATAATTAGAATGCCAAGGTTGAAGACAAATAGAGAATCTTGAAAGCAATAAGAGAAAAGCAGTTCGTTACCTACAAGGGAGCTCCCATAAGACTGTCAGCTGATTTCTCAACAGAAACTTTGCAGGCCAGAAGGGATTGGCAGGAAATATTCAAAGTGATGAAAAGCAAGGACCTACAGCCAAGATTACTCTACTTAGCAAGGCTATCATTTAGAATTGAAGGACAGATAAAAAGCTTCCCAGACAAGGAACTATAAGGGAATTCACCACCACCAAACAAGTATTACAAGAAATGTTAGGAGGAGGAGGGGCAGGGAGAAGAGGGGGTAGGAGGAGAAGAAAAAAAAATATCAAAAATATGAATAATAAAATGGCAATAACTGCACATCTATCAACAGTTAATTTAAATATAAATAAATGCCCCAATCAAAAGACATAGGATAGCTGAATGGGTAAGAAAAGAAGACTCTTACATATGCTGCCTACAGGAGACTCACTTCATATCGAAAGATGTATACATACTGAAAGTAAAGGGATGATAAAAGATAATTCATGAAAATGAAAATGAACAAACAAAAAAAGAAGCTGAAGTAGCAATACTTTACCAGATAAAATGACTTTAAACCAAAGTCTATAACAAAAGACAAAGAAAGACCTAATAATTCTACTTCTGGATATTTATTCAAAGAAACCCAAAACAGTAATTTGAAAAAACATATGCACGTATATGTTCATTGCAATATAATAGCCAAGATGTGAAGAAAACATGTGTTCATTAACAGATGAACGGGTAAGGAAGAAGTGATGCACCTATACTATGGAACATTACTCAGCCATAAAGAATGAAATTTTTCCATATGCAACAACATGGATGGACCTAGAGGGTATTGTGCTGAGTAAAATAAGTAAGACATAGAAAGACAAATACTATGTGATTTTACTTATATGTGAAATCTAAAAAAGAAAATAAACAACATAGAAACAAACTCATAGCTACAGAGAACATTTTGATGGGAGATGGGGTTGGAGGGATGGGTGAATGGGGGAAGGGATTAAGAAGTACAAATTGGTAGTTACAAAATTGTCATAAGGATGTAAAGTATAGCATAAGGAAAATAGTCAATTATATTATAATAACTTTATATAGTGTCAGTTGGGTACAAGATTTATTGGGGTGATAACTTCATAAATTATATAAATATCTAATCACTATTTGCATACCTGAATCTGATATAAAGTTGTATGTCAATTATAATTGAAAAATAAAAAGAATATTAAAAAAGAAAAAATAATAACCTTCTATCTTAAGCCACTATATATATACAAACTAAACCTAAAAAAAAGAATAAGGAGAGTATAATAAAAATTAGTGCAGACAGTGGATTAGTGGTTAACACAGGGAATGGGCAAGTGAGAGGTAGATAGAGGCAAAAGAGGTCAAATATTTGGTGATGGAAAGATGTCTAACTTTGAGTAGTGAATGCACAATGCAATATATATGCAAGAAACTGTTGAATTGTACACTTGAAACTTTTTCAATTTTATTAATCAGTGTCACCCCAATAATTTTTAATAAAAAGAATTAGTACGGAAATTAATGAAATTAATAATAGAAAAACAATAGAGAAAAATCAACAAAACTAAGAGTTGATACTTTGACAAGATCAACAAAATTGACTAACCTTACATAGACTGACAAAGAAAAAAGAAGACCCAAGTTACTAAAATTAAGAGTGAAGGAGGGGACATTACTACCAAACCTTACAGAAATAAAAAAAAAGATTTTAAGGGAATACACATATACCAATCAACTAGATAACTTTGATGAAATGGACACATACCTAGCAAGACACAAGAATGAACTTAAGAAGAGATAGTAAATCTGAATGACTCTATAAAAAGGAGAGTTCAATAGTAATTTTAAAACTTTCCATAAAGGAAAGTCCAGGATCGACTTCATTGGTGAATTCTACCAAACATCTTAAAAAGAATTAACATCAATTCTTTATAAACTCTTCAAAAAATAGAAGAGAAGGGAAAACTTTCCAATTCAAACTATTAAACCAGTAATACCCTGATACCAAAACTAGACAAAGATATGGAAAGAGAAGCAAACTACAAAACAATATCTTTTATGAATATAGATGTAAAAATCCTGAACAAAATGCTAGCAATCCAACATATGAAGAGGATTTTACACTATGACCAAGTGATACTTATCCCAGGAATGCAAGTTTGGATAAATATATAAAAATGAGTCAATGTGAAATACCAGTTTAATATAGTAAAGGAGGGCAAAACTATACAATTATCTAAACAAAGACAGAAAACAAAACATTTTTCAAAATCCAACATCCTTTCATGACAAAAACACTCAACATTTAGGAATAGAAGAGGATGGGGGATGTCATCAACTTGATAAAGGGCATCTACAATAAACCTGCAGCTTATATCAGACTTAATAGTGAATGACTCAAAGTTTTTTCCTCCTAAGATCAGGAACCAGACGAAGGTGTCTACTCTTGCCATTTTGTATTCAACATTATGCTGAACTTTCTAGCCAAGGCAAGAAAAAGAAATAATAGGCATCCAGATTTAAAAAGGAAGAAGTTGACTATCTCTAGTTGTAGATGATATAGCCCTATATATAGAAATCCGAAGGAATTTACTAAAAAAAAAAAGAGAGAAGTAATGAATGAGTTCATCAAGGTTGTAATGTACAAAATCAATATACAAAAATTAATCGTATTTCTACATAATAGCAACAAACAATCCTTACAATAAAACTAAGAAAGGAATTTTATTTACATAAAAAAAGAATAAAATATTTAGGAGTGAGTTTAACAAAAGTGGAAACATACTGTGAAAACTACAGGATATTGTTATAAGAAATTAAAGGAGACATACTTAGATGGCAAAACATCCCATGTTCATGGATCTGAAGACTTATTGTTAAGATGGCAATACTCCCTAATTGATCTATAGATTCACTTCAATCTTTACGAAAATTACAACTTGCCTTTTTGGAGAATTTGAGAAGCTGAACCTAGAGTTCTTATGGAAATGCAAGAGACTCCAAATAGCCAAAACAATCTTGAAAAGAAAAAACAAATTTGGAGGACTTAAGTTCTGATTGCAAGAATGAGCATGTGCTATCCACCAATTTTAGATCTTTATGATGATTAAGTGGTTTAATTTAATGTTAAGGAGAGCTAATGTAAGACCTTATGTAAGATCAGAGAGGCAGAAACATATTAATCAAGTGAGAATCATAGATTTGTTCGTTTGTTCGTTTGTTTGTTTTTAAATTGAAGAAATTATTTAAATATTTTTCCCCATCAACCTTCCTTATCCCCATTCCCGCTTCCCTCTGGTAACCACTAGATCATTGTCCATGTCCATGAATCTCTGTTTGTTTACCCTGTTCATTTGTTACTCTTAGGTTTATATCCCACATATAAGTGATTTTCAACTTTTTCTGTCTGGCTTCTTTCGCTTAGTATGATTATTTCAAGGTTGTCGCATGTTGTCGCAAATGGCAGTATTTCATCTCTTCTTATGGCTGAGTAATATTTCAGTGTATATTTGTACCACAGCTTCTCTAGCCAATCATTTATCGTAGGACATTTCTGTTGTTTCCATGTCCTGTCCACTGTGAATAATGCTGTTATGAACATCAGTGTGCAAATATCTTTTTGAATATGGATTTTCAAGTCTTTAGGGTAAATACCAAGTAGAGGGATTGCTGGATCATATGGTAGCTCAATTCTTATTTTTTTGAAGAATCTCCATACTGTTTTCTATAGTGGCTGTACCAATTTGCAGTCACACCAGCAGCGTATGAGGGTTTCTATTTGTCTGCATACTCTCCAACGTTTGTTATGACTTGTCCTGTTGACTATAGCTATTCCAACGGGTGTGAGATGGTATCTCATTGTGGTTTTAATTGGCATTTCCCTAATAGCTAGCAATGTTGAGTATCTTTTCGTATATTTGTTGGCCATTTGTATGTCCTCCAGGGAGAAGTGGCTGTTCAGGTCCTCTGTCCATTTTTGATTGGATCATTTGTTCTTCTGTTGTTATTGAGTTGTATGAGTTCTTTGCGTATTTTGGATATTAGGCACTTATCGGAGGGATTGCTTGCAAATATATTTTCCCATTTGGATGGTTGTCTCTTTACCTTGTTATGGTTTCTCTGGCTGAGCAGAAGCTTTTTAGGTTGATGTAGTCACATTTATTTATTTTAGCTTTTACTTCCTTTGCCTTTGAGATCTAATTCATAAAATCCTCTTTAAGTCCAAGGTCCTTGAGTTTAGTTCCTATGTTTTCTTCTATGCATTTTATTGCTTCAGGTCCTATATTCAGGTCCTTAATCCATTTTGAGTTAATTTTGGTGTGTGGTGATAGACAACAGTCTAGTTTCATTCTTTTGTAGGTGGCTTTCCAGTTTTCCCAGCACCATTTATTGAAGAGGCTTTCTTTCTCCATTGTATGTTTTTGGCTTTTTTGTCGAAAATTACTTGCCGATATTAATACAGTTTACTTCTGGACTTTCAATTCTGTTCTACCGGTACATGTGTCTGTTTTGATTACTGCCGCTTTATAGTATAATTTGAAGTTGAGCAGTGATGCCTCCAGCTTCATTCCTTATTCTCAGGGTGGCTTTGGCAATTTGGAGTCTTTTGTGCTTCCATACAAATCTGATAATTTTTTGTTCCAATTCTTTAAAAAACGCTAATCAGATTTTGATGGGGATTGTTTAAATCTTTATAACTCTTTAGGTAATAAGGTCATTTTAGCTATGTTGATTCTTTCAATCTAAGAACATGGAATATCTTTCCATTTCTTTTTATCTTCTTCAATTTCTTTTAATAGAGTCTAATATTTTTCATTATATAAGTCCTTCACGTGTTTCATTAGATTTATTTCTAGGTATTTTATTCTTTCATTGCAATTGCAAACGGATGTTTTTTTCCACTTCTTTTCCTGACATTTCATTATTAGAGTATAGGAACGTTATGGATTTTGAACGTAGATTTTGTATCCAGAGACTTTGCTGTATTTTCTTGTTGTTTCTAGTAGTGTTCTTGTGCAGTCTTTAGGGTTTTCTGTATAGAGAATCATGTCATCTGCAAATAGTGACAGTTTGACTTCTTCATTTCCTATTTAGATTCATTTTATATCTTTCTCTTGTCTAATTGCACTCGCTAGGACTTCCAATGTTATATTGAATAATAGTGGCGATAGTGGACAGCCTTGCCTTGTTCCTGATCTTAGAGGAAAGGTTTTTAGTTTTTCACCATTAAGCATAATGTTGGCTGAGTACTTGTCATATGTGGCCTTTAATATGTTAAAATATTTTCCTTCTATACAGATTTTGTTAAGTGTTTTGATCATAAATGTGTGCTGTATCTTATTGAAGGCTTTCTCTGCATCTATTGATATAATCATATGATTCTTAATTTTTAATTTGTTTATGTGGTATATTGATTTAATCGATTTGCGTATGTCAAACCATCCCTGTGCCTCTGAGATGAAGCTCACTTGATTGTGGTGTATAATCTTTTTAGTATGTTGGTGTATTCAGTTTGCTAGTATCTCATTTAGGACTTTTGCATTTGTATTCATGAGAGATACTGGTCTGTAGTTTTCTTTTCCTGGGTTATCTTTACCAGGTTTTGGTATCAGGGTAATATTAGCCTCATAAAATGAGTTGGGAAGTATTGCCTCCTCTTTGATTTTTTGGAAGCGTATGAAGAGAATAGGTATTAAATCTTTCTTGAATGTTTGGTAGAACTCACTGGTGAAGTCATCTAGTCCTGGACTTTTACTTTTTGGTAGGTTTTCAATGATTGTTTCCATTTCCATACTGCTGATATGTGTATTTAGATTTTCCAGTTCTTCTTGATTTAGTCTAGCAAGTTTGTATTTTTCTAAGTACTGGTCCATTTCTTCTAGGTTATTAAATTCGGTGTATATATTTTTCCATAGTATTTTTGTATGATCCTTTGTATTTCTGCAGTGTCTGTCATAATTTCTCCTCTTTCATTTCTGATTTTGTTTGTGTCTTCTCTCTTTTTCTTTAGTGAGTCTAGGCAGGGGTTTGTCAATTTTATTAACTTTCTCAAAGAAGTAGCTCTTTGTTGTATTTATTTTTCCTATTGTTTTTGTTGTTGTTGTTTTTAATTTCATTTATTTTTGCTCTAATTTTATTTCTTTCATTCTGCTGACATTAGGCTTCACTTGTCCTTCCTTTTTTAGTTGTTTAAGATGAAGCGTTAGGTTGTTAATTTGGGCTTATTCTTGTTTTTGGAGGCAGGCCTGTAATGATATGAACTTTCTTCTTATGACCATTTTTGCCATGTCCCAAATGTTTTGATATGTTGTACTATTATTATCATTCATTTCTATGTATCTCTTGATCTTTTTTTTTTCCCTGACTCAGTTATTCTTCATTAGTATGTTGTTTCATCTCCATGCATTTGCGGTTCTTCCCGCTTTCTTTTTACAGTTTATCTCTAATTTCAAAGCATTGTGATCAGAGAATATGATTGGTATGATTTCAACCCTTTTATATTCATTGAGGCTATCTCTGTGTCCCAGTATGTGGTCAATCCTTGAGAGTGTTCCATATGCACTAGAGAAGAATGTATAAGCAGCTGTTTTGGGATGGAAGGCTCTGTAATTGTCAATTATGTCCAGGCCTAATATGTCATTTAAGGATGTTATTTCCTTATTGATTTTCTGTTGGATGATCTGTCCATATCTGACAATGGGGTATATAGGTTACCTACTATGATAGTGTTTTTATCTGTTTCTCCCTTTAGTTCTATTAGTAATTTCTTTACATGTTTTGGGGTTCCCTGATTGGGAGTATAGATATTAGTAAGTGTTATGTCTTCTTGGTGCATGATTCCCTTTATCATTCCCTCTGTATCTTTCTTTACCTTTTTTATTTTGAAGTCTAGTTCATCTGATGGTAGTATCGGTACTCCCAATTTTCTCTGAATGCCATTTGCTTGACATATCATTTTCCACTCCTTCACTTCGAGTCTATATTTGTCTTTGGAGCATATGGTTGGGTTTGTTTTTTGATCCTATTGCTATTCTCTGCCTTTTTATTGGTGAGTTCAATCCATTTACATTTAGGGTGATTATTGAAATATGAGATCTTCTTATAGCCATTTTATCTTTTGCTTTCTGGTAGCTCGGTGTTTCCATTGCTTCCTTGTCCTTGAGTGTCTGCTTTTCTTATTGCTGTTGTTGGGTTTTGTGAATTTCCCTCTGGCCCTTTTTATTTTATGTTATGTACTTTGGTTCTGGATCTTTGGCATGTGGTTACCATTATGAATGTGTAAAGGATAGTTATATACATACAGTCATCCATTTTTTTCTGTGCGTGCCTTATCTACATTTCCTTTTGCGAATTTGGATCTTTGAATCTTCTCCTTTTCAGTCATTTTTGCCTCAGTTTGTCCCTATGTATGCTGATCATTCATTACTATCTTGCTAGAAAAATCTCTTCTTATTTTTAAGCTTATAATGCCTTGTTTCTTGTAATGGTTGAACTCCTCAGCTTCTTTCAATCTGCTGGCCACCTTACTTCTACTTATGTATTTTTTTTTTTGTCATTTTGTTTTAGGTTAGCTGACCCCTTTCCATATTTTCTGTAGTGCAGGCCTCATAGCGGAGAATTCCCTACATTTTTGTATGTCTGGAAAGATCTTTATTTCTCCTTCATATGTAAAAGAGAGCTTAGCTGGATACATTATTCTTGGCTGTTAATTCCTTTCATGAATTCAACTGTTGAACAGGCTTGTTGGTTTCTACTGAGAAGTCCTACGATAATCTAATGGGTTTTCCTTTATAGGTTACCATCTTCTTTTCTCTAGCTGCCCTGAGAATTCTGTCATTGTTGTTGATTTTTGATAACTTTAATACAACGTGTCTTGGTGAAAGCCTTTTTGGGTTGAGATAATTGGGTGTTCTGTTGATTTCTTGAATTCCAAGCTCCAGCTCATTCCTTAGATTTGGGAAATCGTCGTCAACTATTTGTCTGAAAATGCTTTCTAATCCCTGCTCCTTTTCCTCACCTTTGATAATACTCGTTATTATGTTCCCTCTCCTGATGATATCAGCTAGTTCTTGAATTTCTCTTTCATTATTTTTATTCTTCGGTTTTTCTCTTCTTCCTTCTGATTTATTTCTAGATTTCTGTCTTCGATATCAGTGATCCTTTCCTCCATTTGATCAACTTCATTTCCCAAGCTTGCTATTTCATTGTTTAACTCTTGCAGTGTGCTTTTTACATCCAGAAGTTCTATTTGTTTCTTTTTGAGAATCAATCTCATTGCTAAATAACTCATTCTGCTCATCTAGCATTTTTTTTTAATTTTTGAAATTGTTGATATGATTTGTTTCAGATCTCATTGAGTATTTTCAGAGGTACCATCCTGAATTCTCTGTCATTTAAGTAGCATATTTCTATGTCTGTAAGCTTATTTATTTTCTGGAGGTTTTTTTCTTTCTGAGGTGGCTTGTCACCTTGGTTGTTCATGGTGTTTAATGGACTATTTCTCCACTTGGGCATTAATGGAAGTGTAGTCTGCTTTTTTTTTTTTTTTCCTAGAAAGAAGATTTATTTTTTAAAGGTCTCTCTTTAGCCTGTTGCAAAGAAGGTGGTTTTATTTTGGTTTCCTGTATGTGGCATCTATGCATCTTGGGTCTCTGTTTTGTATAATGTCTTAATATGTTTTTTTTTTTCTTTAAAGATGTTTAATCTCGCTTGCTAGCCTCAGTCTCAGTTCCTGTCAGTATTAGTGACAGTTTCTGTAGCATTTGCTCAGATTTCCCTGGGGCTCCACAGCGTTCTGTGGAGAGCATGGTTGGAGGGACCCTCTGGGTGGGGGGATGGGGGCTCAGCCTCAGTTTTGCAACCATGGCTGGTAAAAATCAACTGTTGTTTCTCTGCCTCCCCATTTTTCTGCCATCCCTGTTTCTCTGCCTTCTGCCCTGATGACTGGGCACTGCTGCCAGCCACGTGGAGCTCACAGCTCTCCCAGGCAGGATTGTTGAGGGAAG
The DNA here is from genome assembly GCF_902729225.1 of Pteropus medius. Classification (NCBI taxonomy): domain Eukaryota; kingdom Metazoa; phylum Chordata; class Mammalia; order Chiroptera; family Pteropodidae; genus Pteropus; species Pteropus medius. Next base: position 12,080,801 of record NW_024350325.1, on the reverse strand, counting down.
TCACTACACCTTCTCCACTCGCCCTTCTCCTACAGGAAACTCTGGAAGCTGCAAGAGGCAGCTTCTTTGTTTCTCCCAGTTAACCTCCTGACACCCGAGGTTCTGACCTGTGGTAACTCTTATGCACAGATCCCAGGCTCAGATGTGCTGGTGTACAGTTTGGGTGTTTTTTGTTGAGTTTTAGATGTTCAGCTTATTGTTGTTTCAAGGGGAGCAATCTGAGGACATCTCTCACTCTGCCATGTTTCTGATGTCACTCATGAGAATCATAGATTTAAATGGTATATTCTATTTTTAAATTTCATATGAAAAATCAGTATATATGAAATTATAATGATATGAGAGTGAAAGAATCTGGCTATGATATCTGACACCCAATTGACTTACTAAGTTTAATTCCATTTATTTTGCTGGTTCTACAGCTAGCTCTTTTCTCCCTCATTCTTTGCATAATTGCCTCTTATGAAGCCAGGGGTTGATCAAACAAGATGACTTTCTTATTTAGAAAAGGACCATTCTTGAGTCAAGGGGATATAAATACAGTAGTTGTACTATTTTACCATACCATGCATGTTAATGCCGATCAGTTATTTTGAAGGTTTTTCAACAGTGTTTATTGACATATATGATTAATGCTACTAATGATTAATATACAATTAATGCTACTACACTAATTCTTCATTAATCCAAAAGCTCTATAAAAATTACAGAGATTTGCATACTTTATTATTCTACTCATGTTTGTTTTTCTTTCTATTCCTCAGATATTTTGTCTTAAACATTTACAAATATTAATCCTGAGAAATAATCCTATCAAAGTAATCCCTTCTGAAATTCAACAACTTAAATTCCTTAGAGTTTTCAACATTGCCTTTAATTTGATTACAACTCTTCCACCTGGGTAAGGTTAATAGTTTGAGATTATAAACATAAAATAAAGAACTTAGGATTTAGAAAAAGATCAGTTACCCTTTTGAAAGCAGCTAGCAACTTTTTATCTATTTAATAATTCTTAATCTGTTCCAATTAGCTGACTTGTTTTTTATTATTTGGTTAAAAATAACCCTACCAGTTACATAAGTGGTAATTAATAATGGCAATTAATAAACTACACCTCTAGAATTTATTATCTGAGTATGTGTTAAATAAACACAAATATTATAAAGAAGCTCAGGTAAGAAACTGAAGCTATCCCTTGACAGTCTTTGAATATGGAAAGGACACTGAAATCTAGACTTTTGGCTTCAAAAGCTAAAACATGGAGGCATTCTGGGTGTCCATCAATGGATGAATGGATAAGGAAGAGGTGGTACATATATACAATGGAATATTACTCAACCATAAAGAAAAAGAATAAAATCTTGCCATCTGTAACAACATGGATGGACCTAGAAGGTATTGTGCTGAGTAAAATAAGTCAGACAAAGACAAATACCATATGATTTCAGTTACATGTGGAATCTAAAGAACAAAATTAATGAACAAATGAAACAAACAAACTCAGATACAGAGAACATGTTGATGATTGCCAGATGGAAGTAGGGTTGAGTGTATTGTTTAAAAAAGGGATGGGACTTTGGGTGGTGAACACACAACAGAATGTACAGATATCAAATGATAATTTACATCTGAAAATATAATTGTATTAACCAATGTTACCCCAATAAACCTAATTGAAAAAAAATAAATAAAAAATAAAAAAGGGATGGGAAGTACAAATTGGTAGTTACAAAATAATCATGAGGGTGTAAAGTATAGTACAAGGAATATAGTCAATAATATCATAATAACTATGTATGGTGTCAGATAGATGCTAGATTTATTGGGGTTATCACTTTGTAAGTTATATAAGTATATAATCACTATGTAGCACACCTGAAACTAATATACTATTGTGAATTAACTAATTGAAAAATAAAAATTTATTTTAAAATTTTAAAAAATAAAAAATAAAAGTTAGTAAAAAGAAAGAGTATAAAATATGCAGTTATATGGGTAAGAAAATAGGAAATTTATTCAATTGACAGATTTACTTAGCTCCTATTATGTATCAGTTGAGGAAGATTACTTTGAAATGTATTAAATTAAGATAACTTTGAGAGCAAGAAGAGTGACGACGAAAAGAAGCTTTAAAGCCGCCTTTAAAGAGGACTGCAGAGAGAATGAACGTACACACAAAAAATAAAAGATTGGTAGACAACGATGTAAGCTTAGCTGAGACTGGAAACCATGAATTTGTAGTGACGCTAATCTACATTAATGTGTGATTTTCTTCAGTAGCTCTTGGTCATTCAGGTATAAGAAGGAGAAGGTAGATTTTTATCCTCAATAAAAAGACTTCTATGAGGATGTCCATAGCAGGTTTATTCACAATAGCCTGAAACATTAAACAACTCATATGTTCATCAATAGAAAAATGGAAAAACTAGTTGTTTTTCTCACAGTAACCAAAAGATACTAATAATCTAACTGTACATTAACAGATTAATGGATAAACAAAATGTGACACATGCATATAATAGTTTATTCTTTATCTTTAATGAAGAATTAAATTCTAGTACATACTACAACAAAGATGGTCCTTGAAAACAAGTTAAATAGAATAAGTCAGACACAAAAGGAAAATTTTGTATAATTTCATTTATATAGAATTAGAATAGGCAAATTTACCTAGAATAGGCAAATTTATAGAGACAGAAAGTAGAATAGAGGTTACTAGGGGTTGGGTAGAGGAGAGAGAAGAGACTGGGGAGTTATTATTTAATGGGTATAGAATTTCTGTTTGGAGTTATGGAAAAGTTCTAAAAATGGATAATGGCGATGGTTTACAATATTGAGATTGTAAGTAATGCTACTAAATGGTACACTTAGAAATGATTAAAATAGCAGATCTTATGCTATTTTACCACAATTTAAAAAATAGTTATTAGCACCCTGGATATTCTCCTCTTTCCTCTTATTTTTCTTCTTTCTAAAAAAAAAGAAATTGGGGGGTATAACTTATATACAATAAAATGTATGAATCTCAGGTATTTGATTCAAAGAGTTTAACAAATGTATACACCCATATAACCATCATTAAACAAGGTATTAAGCATTTCCACAGAGTTCTCTCATGAACATTTTCAGTCAGTCTCCAGATCTAACATGATAGATTTGTTTTGGCTGTTCTCGAAAATCATATAAATTTATTCATACAACAAATAGTGTGTGTATGTCTGGCATCATTTACTCAACATAATGGTTTTGAGATTTATTTATGTCGTTATATGTATCCATTTCTTTTTTAATGATGACTAGTATACCACAGCCTAGCCCATTTCAGCAAAAGCAAAAAATAGAGATGAGATTATCTAAGACAAGCTTTGTGTCTCATGAAATGAATTCCCATGACATACATGGAAGACCCACAAGGTTCTTAAAAATTTTATACTAGCAGAAAAACTGCTGCTTTGATCAAAAGGGATAAAGAAAGTAGGAAATGAAAAATGGTTCCCAAAATTCTACAGGCATGAAGCAGACTGATAAAACTACTCAGATCCAAATGTGTGCTAATTTTCATGAAAAAGGAAGGTTGACTCAGCAGGTGAAGTCAGAAACCCAGGAAGTGGAGCCAATAGTTCAGAAAGTGGAACTATGACCCCAGAAGGCAGGGCCAAGAGCTAGGAGGGCAGACTCTTGAAACCAGAGGGCAGAGTTGTGAGCTGCAGATAATTATTCACAGGCCTTGCAACCTGAGTTTATACAGATAGATTTTAAATTGCTCAGGATTGGTAACTTTTTACCTTCCATTTCCTTTTGAACCAAAATCTATAATGGTTACCCTATGCCTATCACACCATTGTATTTTGGGAGCAGATTACTTGTTTCTTTAGTTTTATAGGCCCACAAATGGAGAAAAATTGTACCGGTGAATGAATTATATCTAGAGCATTACCAAGACCTGATTTAGATGACAAAATTTGGAACTTTTGAAATTTAGATGAATGGGACCTTTGGGGAACTTGGGATGGGTGAATGTATTTTGCATGTGGGATAGATATGAATTGTTAGGGGACGGGGGAGACTGTGATAGAATAATGGTCTCGAAAGGCATCCACATCCTAATCTCTAGAATATGTGAATATGTTACATTACATAACAAAAGTAATTAAAGTTGGAGAGGAAATTAAGTTTTCTAGTAAGCTGGCCTTAAAGTAGAGAGATTATGCTAGATGATCTGGGTAAGTCCAATCTAACCAGATGAGCTCTTAAAAATGGAAGACAGAAGCAGAAGCACGAATCAGAGAGATGCAACATAAGGACAAGACTTGCTGGTTTTGAAAAGGGAGGAAGGAAACCATTAGTCAGGAAATGTGGCAGTTTGAGAATGTAGGAACAGCCTTCAGTTTACAGCCAGCAAGAAAACAGGTACATCAGTCCTACAGCCGGAGATACTGAATTCTGCTAAACACCTGAATAAGCAAAGAAAGAGATTCTCCTTAGAGTCTCCAGATAGGAATGCAGCCTTGCTGATGTTTTAATTTTAATGTGGTGAGTCTCATGCCAGACTTCTGACCCACAGAACTTTAAGATCATAAATGTATCATTTTAAGCTACTATTTGTTATGACTACAATAGAAAACTAATATAAAACCTTAGTCAAAGATTTCTACTGTTCTGAGGATTATATTCACATTAAGGGAGACAGTCAATAAATAATATATATAAGTAAATCATATGGTATGTTAGAATGTAATCAGTAATATAAAAAGAAAAAATAGAAAAGGGGAGTGAGTGTATAATTTTAAAGGGGTAGTTAGGATTCGCCTTATTGAAAAGGGGACATTTGAACAAAGAGGGGTAAACAGTATAAATTTAGCAGTTCAAATAAAATTTGCAGTAGTTTTTTCTGTCCTAAATTGTTTATAAGAATTTTACAAACAGCAGTAATGGTATAGCTAGAGAGTATATTGCACCTTCTCCAAGCTGCAGGGCCAGAACCACCAATAGTATGGTGGAACTTGTGGCCTTTCCAAAGCCATGGCTCCTGTGGCCTGCAGACGTCAGCCTTTCACATCTCCCTGTGCTTGTGGACTGGTGTGGTGATCCACTGGGTGTCAGGATTCCATCTGCTAGCTTTATGGAATGGATCAATGAGGATAACCTCAAAGAATTTGTATGTGGAAACTTCACCAACCCAGTAAGAATTCAGAACTCTCAGAGCCCTACAGTGGCATCTAGCTCTCTCCTCGGCAACAGACTGAATGCTCCCAGCAAACTTTATCTGTTTAACACCATGATGGGCAGGCTTGCAGTAGGTTGCACCCTTAGGAAGTGGGTGTTTGTGGCCACCACAGTGCACACGAATCTGATATATGACATAATCTTGCTTGGCCTCGTATCCCAGCCTGTGTGCTTTATCAGGCAAGGTGGGGCAGGGGAGTGGGTTGGGGGAGTGTGGAGCTCAGAAAGCTGGCAGTACTGCCAGCAGCACACCCTGAGAAGAAAGTACATTGCATCATACTGCTTCTTGGATAGCTCCTTGGATGTACTTGTAAGCGCCCATCTTGGCTTACCTGATGGCTGTGGCCAGATGGAAAGACTAGCAGCATTTTTTAAATAAAATAATTGATTACCTAATTTGTTTGAAATCATAGTGTTAGAACTTAAACTAAATAGATACTTTTTCTAGATTTATGGAATTTAGAAAAAAATTGTTTATTGACTAAGCATTGTATTTAAAAGACTGTACCTTCTCTTTTTTTCTCATTGTTAGTCTAGATTTTTCTTATGGTTTTCATATTTTTTAAAAATATACATTTCTTCCAAGATATATTATTTTGGCGCCTTTTTAAAGTTTTTCTAAAACTATGCTGCCTATAAGCCCTATTAAGCATCATAGTCAACAGGGATATATCATCAATGGTGAAAGCATAGAACCAGACTAGTTTGCCAGTACTGAAGTAATAAGGGAAGATGAAATGGTCCTAAAATTACCTGAGGCAAAAAATAAAATAACATAATTTTTAATTGAAAAATAAAACAGGTGATATTAACATTTTCTTTACAGAGGTGATAAAAAGTCTGAGATGAACACTAAATTAAAAAGGCATTTCTTTTGATTTCTATTCAATCTCTTTAATTTCTTAGAGCAAATAATTTTAAATTAAGTGGGATAACCATTCTTTTTATTCAATTGTAATTTACTTATGATATACTAGGCACTGTGCAAGGCACTGGATATATAAAAATGTAAAATTGAATGCTTGGCTTCCAGAACCTCCTAGTTCATAAGACAGACATTTATTACACATTGTGGTAAGTTCTGTGATTGAGGTAAAGAGAGAATTACAGGATAGGCTTCTCACTCAGTCTGAAGATTTGGGAGCAGTTTCTTAGAAAAGATGATATCTGAGCCAAGACTTAAAAAATAAAGACATTGGTTGAAGAGCCAGGTTTGGGGGAATTGCACTCAGTATTTTGAAATATGTGAGCACTGGCTAATTTAGAGAACTTATCAAATAAAGGCTGATCTATAGGTGAATATTATGGAGTGAGATAGGCGAGCTGGACAAGTAGTCTGTGGCCAGATCATAAAGGCCATTATATGCCGCACTAAGATAGTAAGTAGGAAGTTAATGAAATATTGTGCTCATGATACTTTAGTTAATATTCATGCAAGTAATTTTTTATATTATTTGTATATGGAAAGCAGGAAGGAATTTGAGAATACCATACACAAAGTGGGAATATTTACTAAGGATTTTGATGAATGTTGTTACTTAGCCCTTCAATTCCAGACTTCAAGAAGCAACTCCCATTCCTAAACCCCAGGACACAAGGCTCTCTGTGTTGCAGTCTTAATGTTCTTTGGTTCTTACTTTTAAGTACCTACTTAGCATAATGGAAAGGAAGACGAAAGATATTTCACTAAGAAAATCTTAATGCAACTGCACTGGGTTGAATAGTAGTGTGCCACAAAAATTCATTCCACGCAGAACTTCAGAATGTGACCTTATTTGGAAATAGGGTCTTTGCAGATGTAATTAGCTAAGTTAATAAATATGAGGTTACTGGATTAGGGCAGGCTCAAAAATCAAATAAACGGTGTCCTTATAAGAAGAAAATACACAAAGGCAGAGATTGGAGTTATGTTTCCACAAACGAAGGAACACCAATGATTGCTGGCAATCACCAGAGGCTAGGAAACAAGCAAGGGACAGTTTCTTCTTCAGAGACTTCAGAAGGAACCAACTCTTTCGACAATTTGATTTCAGACTTCTGGCCTCCTGAACTGTACCCAGATGGTGGTAATTTTGTTATTTCAGCCCTAGAAAACTAATACAGCAATCAAGAAAAAAAATATATCTAAATTTCGTTAGGAATTTCTCAGGTGACTTTTTCTAGATGAACATTTAAAGTTTGAAATCATAGTGTTAGAACTTAAACTAAATACATACTTTTTTGTATTAGGGGCTTTCCAAACATTTCAATCCAAATATTTCAATAGATAGATGAATAATTTTTATGAAATTTTATTATAATTATATCATTTATAATTTAAGTCTATATAAACTTCAGGATCTTAGAAAAATATTAATTTCTTTATACTTCTACCTATTTACTCAAGTATTTAATTCTTATATATGCGTAGTAATGACAAATAATCATTTTTACAATTTATTTTCTCTAAGGTTATTTTCCTTGCTTCATCTTGAGGAACTCGATATTTCCTACAATAGTATTGCTTTTATTCCAAATGAAATACAGAAACTCAGGTATTTTGGAAGTAGTAAGTAGCACAAAATCATATGCCCCTTAAGAACATATTTGGTGATGATCGTGGTGGAGAAAATTGAGTTTGTTCATTTATTTATAGCCATAAAATGTTATGTGTGAAGCATAAAGTTTACCAAAATGTAATTTGAATGACTAGTATTCAGTATTTTTAGGACATAATATTCTCAGTAATTATTTAAAGGACAAAACTGATGTCCACTTAAGAGAATGACAAGCTACTTTTACCCATTTTTTTATGTCTGCACCTGTAGCTTTTATCAGTTTTTTTTTGTAAGGAGATACATATACACAAGATGGTAATAATACACAGTGTAGTTTTATGCTAAGCTCTGATTCTTTCTCACATTAATTTTTTAAAAGTCTCTGAAGTTCATCTATGTCCTTCTAGGTCAGTAGCATACTATTTTGATTATGACTTTAGAATAATTTTAATAATGAATAGGAAGATTATTTTTCAGTAATAGTCTCTTAATTATTCTATTTAGATCATAATCTTTAAGATATTTGATATAATTACAAGCCTTTCTTCACCAAAAACACATAAGCACAAAGTTGGGATTTTAATTGGAATTACTTTGAGTTTACATATAAATTTTGAAGCTTTTACATCTTGATGATAATAAATCTTTTTGTCCTAAAACATAGTATATTTTTCCATTTATTCAGATTTTATGGTCTTCATAAGAATTTATGACTCACTTCACATAAGTCCTTTTTCTTACTAACCTAAGTATTTTATAATTGTGTTGCTGTGAATGTAATATTTTCTCTATTTTTATTTCTAGTTGAAAATTTCCAGTACAGAATAAAGAAAAACTATGCACTTCTTTACATTAACTTAAAATCAATTTATGTAACCAAATTATCTTATTAGTTCCAGTTGGGTTTTACTGTTTTATTTTTGTTTTCAAGTTGCATAATCTTATCTGCAATAAAGTTAGTTAATTTTGTTGCTACTTTTCTAATATTTATATCAATTATTTAATTTCCCATGTGATAATCTTTGTATTTTAATAGGGGAATTCACCCTGTTCATATTCATTATGACTGATACTTATTTTTTGCCCTTAATTTTACTTTTTATTTTACTTCGTATTTACTATTTATTTACTTTCTTTTTTTCATATATATAAGTAGGTAATTTCTTTTCAGGATGTCATTTTTTTCTCTTTATTCTCCTTTGTTAATTTTAGAACTCTACTACTGTACTTTCCCAATCTATTAAGAGCTATCTTTCCTTCCCCCAAACTCATAAACAAATACATTTAAAAAAATATTTTACAAAAGCAAGATAAAAGCTATGTCCCCCACCATGCCAGTCTGTCCCTGTTGTGTTTCACCAATAGTTGACACCTTTAGAATAATTTCATTCCAAACACATTTACCTTTTATCTAATTCTAGATTTTGCTGAGATAGTTTTGAAACTTTTGTCTTGAATTCTCATTAGTATTTTTTTTTGTATTATGTCTCTTTATTTAAAGAATATTTATTTAGCACTTAGGTCTCACAAGCATTTTTAATTATTATCCATTAGACCCTATGTATTTTAAGATTCATTGCTCGCTATTGATTCATTGCTTACTACTCTTGTTTCATCTCATCTTGAACCTGGAGATGTCTTCTTTGATTCATTGGCTGTTTAGAGTTTTTGTTTATTTATTTTCCATAGCTGAAGGATGCGGGTAACTCTTTTCTTTGAATCTTTAATCCTAACAGATAAACAATGTCTCATGGGTGGGCGAGCTCACATTGCAGCCTTTTCACAAGCAGTCTACATCCTCATGTCCTCCTCTAGCTCCCAGAGTTGCAGATAAGGTATCTGATCAATTTGATTTCTTTTTCTTTTTACGTGGTTCTTATTTTTATCTGGAAAGACTATAATTTTTCATCATCCTGATCTTCAGGAATTTTATCAGATTATGCTTAATAGCATGTCTTTTTTTTTTCAGACTTGTTTGAAAGGGTTCTGCACCCAATTCCACTCTGTTAGAGGGAGCACACCAACAAGCAATTCTTGGGAACCAGCTGGGTATCCTATAATTCAACTAAATTCAAACACTAGCTACCTGGAGATGGCATCTTGATCTCATAGGTTAAGGGCTCAGTCTCACATGACTGCCCCCTACTTCAGATGCCAATAGCAAGACCAGATTATTACTTGTACTTTTAAATGACTGGCTATAAATTAGATGTTTCCACAGCCTCGCTCCTTGGGTTCAATTAATTTGCTATAGTGACTCACAGAACTCAGGAAACCTATTTACTCACTATATTACCAATTTATTACAAAGAATGTATATTAAAGGATACAAATCAGTAGCCATATGAAGAGATACATAGGATAAGGTCCTGAACAAAGGAGCATCTGTCCTCATGGAGTTTGGAGCTCGGCACAATGGCACATTGAAGTGTTCTGGTTCCCCAACCTTGTAACTCTCTGAACACCCTCCTCTAAGGTTTTTATGGAGGCTCTATTACACAGGCATAATTGATTCAACCTCTAACCCCTTTCCTCTGCCCAAATATCATGAGGTGGAACTGAAAGTTCCATTCTACTAGGCATGGTTTGTTCTTCTGGCAACTGGCCCTCATCTTTAGGTGCTTTCCAAAAGTCACCCCATAAACATAAAACCCAATGTGGTAGAAAGGAGTTTGTTATGAATAACAAGACCCATTTTAACTTCATGTCTCTGAAGCAATTTCAGGAACTGAAGAAGAGACCAAATTTAACAAAAGATGCTCCTATTGCTCTTATCACTTGGGAAATTCAAGTGTTTGGGAGCTGTGAGCCAGAAACTGTAGATGAAAAGTATATGAGAAATATACTTTGGTCATGTGAGTGGCCAAATACACATTTTTTATAAATCATGATTTCACATCTGTTTTTTTTTTGTTTTTTTTTTTTGGAATTCAGTGGACCCTTTTAATCAGCCAGCTCAAACTTTTTTCGAGTTAAGAAAATATATTTAATTATGGCCTCTCTTCATGTGTTTTATTTTCTCTTCTTGAAACACCTATTATTTACATGTTACATCCACTTCATCTATCTTCTATGACACCCATATTTATTTCCTTATGAGTTAAAAAATATTTCTGCTCTATTTGAGCTATTTTATCTACTTTGTCATTGCTTCTAACTCAGATCTCAATGAAGACCATGTTCTTCTTCAGTTCATCCACTTAATTTTTCAGTTTTACAAATCATGTATTTTGGTTCAAGAAAGTACGTGTGTGTGCATGCGCCTGTGCGCTATATTTGAATTTTGTTTCTCCTGCTCCTCTGTCCCAACTTCTCATCTGTCTTTACAGACAGATGAGAAGTGAAGAAGGGCTTGCCCTAAGAACACTGTTGTGTGTATTTTGTTTGTTTTGTTTTCTTCTTCTGGATGCTGTTTCACTCAGGTCCAGTAGTAACTTCAGAGTACAATTCAGAGGGCTGAGAGTATCAGTGGTGTAGCAGGAGGAGGTTTCTCTGCTACCCAGAATGTTCAAATGCAAAGGTTTTTTCAACATGGAGCTCTTCCACATTTAAAGACTACTTAGCCTACTGAGCTCCCTCAGAACTCACTGAGAGGAAGGGTGTACCCAAACTGGTGGGACATCTAAGTAAACCAACTCAAGCAGGGCAGCTTCATCCATGGGTGTTCTGTGGACTCTTGGTAGCATTTCACTAGAGTGCACTACACATTCTGATTGTCCATAGGGCTCTCTGTTTCTGGCCCCTAGATTGTGTTTGCTGTAGAGGAAAAAAGTGAGCATGCTAGCTTTCTCCTTCAGGGCTGAAGCAGAGCCTGGCGTCTGGCTCGTCATTTCCAGAATATGAAAAGTACAGTAGTCAGACTGGTTGAGAGATAAAGCTAGCTAAGGTACCATTTTCTTAGCCTCATTGTTTTGAATACCTTCTTTGACCATGTTTTAGTATTGTCAGCAGGCATCATAATTAAAGACCTTAAATTGTGTGGATAAGAGATATAAAACTAGAATGCACATGAACATCTATAGGCTCCCAGTTGCTTATTTCATAAAGTCTGACTTATAGACAATTGATTATACTTTTTAAAATGTTTTAAATTAAATTTATTGGGATAACATTGGTTAATAAAATTATATAGATTTCAAGCATATAATTCAATAATACATCATATGTATATTGTATTGACAGTGGTTATATTAATGTCATTACCCCTAATACATTGGAAAGTTGGATCAGCTTTTCATTTGTTTTTTAAATGATTATTCAGATGTCAATTACAGTTGGCATACAATATTATATTAATTTCAGGTGTACAACATGGTAATTAGACATTTATATAATTTACAAAGTGATCAATCCAATAAATCTAGTGCCCATCTAACACCATACATAATTATTACAATATTATTGACTATATTTCTTATGCTATACTTTACATCCCTGTGACTATTTTGTAACTACCAATTTGTACTTTTTAATATCTTCCCCTTTTTCATCCCCTCAACCCCTTTCCATCTGGCAACCATCAAAATGTTCTCAGTATCTATGACTTTATTTCTGTTTTTGTTTATTTGTTTGTTCTTTAGATTTCACATGTAAGTGAAATTCTATGATATTCATTTTTGTCTGTCTTAACTTACTCCACTCAGCACAATACCTTCTCGGTCCATCTATGTTGTTGCAGATGGCAAGATTTCATTCTTTGTATAGCTGAGTAATATTCCATTGTATATATGTACCACCTCTCCTTTATCCATTCATCCATTGATAGACACTCAAGTTGTCTTCGTAGCTTGGCAATTGTAATAATGCTTCAGTAAACATACAGATTCACACGTCCCTTCAAAGTAGTGTTTTTGGTTTTTTTGGATAAATACTCAAAAATAGGATTACTGTGTCCTTCTTTGTCTCCTGTTATATCCTTTGTTTTAAAGTCTATTTTGTCTGTTACAAATATTGCTACCCCAGCTTTTTTGTATGTTTGTATGTTTCCATTTTCATGAAATATCTTTTTCCATCCCTTTGCTTTCAGTCTGTGTTTCTTGTTTTCTTATCTCTTCAGCCACACTAAGTCTTTTGATTAGGGCATTTAATCCATTTGTATTTAAATTAATTGTTGATAGATATGTAGTTATTGCCACTATATTATACACATTTTTTATTGTATACCCTCTTCTTCCTTCTCCTCCTCTTTCTCTTCCTCCTTCTCCTCCTCATGGTAATGAACTCTTTTATCTTTTTCTTATCTTGGAAGCTCTTCATCTGTCTTTCAATTCTAAATGATAGCCTTGCTAGGTAGAGTAATCTTGGTTGTAGTTCCTTGCTTTTTATCACTTTGAATATTTCCTGCCAATCTCTCCTTGCCTGCAAAGTTTCTGTTGAGAAATCAGAAGACGGTCTTATGAGAGCTCCCTTGTAGTTAACTAACTGCTTTTCTCTTACTGCTCTTGATTCTCTCTTTGTCTTTGTCTACCTCAGCATTTTAATGATATGTCTTCGTGTGGGCTTCTTTGAGTTCATCTTGGTTGGGACTTGACTCCCTGTGCTTCCTGCGCTTCTATATCTATTTCTTTCTCCAGGTTAGGGAATTTTTTCATCATAATTTCTTGAAATAGGTTTCAATTTCTTGCTCTCGCTCTTCTCTTTCTGTTACTCCTGTGATGCTAATGTTAGTGTGCTAGGTGTTATCCCAGAGGCCCCTTAAACTATCTTCATTTTTAATTTCTTTTTCTTATTGCTATTCTGATTGGGTGTTTTCTGCTATGTTATCTTCCAAATCACTGATTCAGTCTTCTGCTTCATCTAATCTGCTGTTGATTCTCTCCAAAGTATTCTTCAGTTATTGTATTCTTCATTTCTGACTGATTCTTTTTTGTTTTTTTTTATCTCTTTGTTAATATTATCACTGAGTTCATCCACTCTACCCTTAAGTTCACTGAGCATTCATATAACCAGTGTTTCGAACTCTACATTTGGTAGATTGCTTATCTCCATTTTGTTTAGTTCTTTTTCTGAAGCTTTGCTCTGATCTTTCATTTGGAACATGTTTCTTTCTCTCTCCATTTTGGATGCCTCCCTGTGTTTATTCCTATATATTAGGTAGAATTTTTATGTCTCCCAATCTTAGTAGAGTGGCCTTATGTAGTAGATGCCCTATGGGGCCCAGTGGTGTATCTCCTTGGTCACCTGAACCAGGTGCTCTAGGTATGTCCCTTGTGTAGATTGTGTGTGCCTTCCTATTGTAGTTGAACCTTGGTTGCTTTTTGCATGTAAATGGAAGGGATGAACCCATGGGCTGATTTGTTGTAAGCACTGGCCAGTGACTACAGTGGAGGAGTTGTTGTGCTGGGGCTGACTCTATAGATCAGAATTCACATTAGCAGGGCTCTGGTGCCTGCCCAGTCTGCCCTTTGTGTGTGTCATCTTTTGATGTGGCCCTGAGTGGTGCTCCGGCTTGGTCCAAACCTTGCCACTGGACAGACCAGCTCTGGGTCCTCCTGGGAAGGGCCCCATAGCAGTCTAAAATCAGCTGCACCTTGTGCCCTGTCTGGGTCTACCTGCATGAGCCACCAAGCAATCCGTAGATGGCCATCACCTGCACTAGGCTTGGAGGTATCTCTAGAGGCCAAACCATGAACCAAGGCTGGGTGCCACTAGTGCCAGGTTTGGGACTCCTCAGCAAGAGGCATGCTGAGACTAGATGTTGCTTGTTTGGATTTTGTGATCCTTTGGAAGATTTTAGGAATATTTGCAGCATGAACCAAGGCAGGTAATTTATATAGAAAGCCACTGGAAGTGGCTTGGATGGGCCTGCAAGTTGGGAGAAGCAGGGTCTTAAGGAAGTACAGCAGGGTGAACTGTGTTAGCCAGGTTGATGGAGACGCAGATATGGCAGCCACCTACGTGTGCACACTGGGAAGGGGAGGTCTCAGCAAAGAAATGGTGGATTCTATTAGCACTTTTGCTAGGAGAAACTCATCCCTCCAGCCCTTGCCCTGAAGTCAGACAATTTCTTTTTCATATGTCCCTTGGCACCACCACCCCAAGCTTCTGCCTCAGCACTAGAGCTCAGAGGTTGTGAATCCCTCAGAGAGTAAATCTGTACATGGGTCCTTTAAGAGGAGTACCTGGGTCTCCAGCAACTCTCCGTCTCACTTAGCCAGAATCTCTGCTGGTTTTTACAGCCCAAATTTGTGGGGATTCTATTTTGGCACAAGAACCATGGTTGGGGACCCTGGTGTAGGGCTGAGACTCCTCACTCCTCAGGGGGGACTTCCACAGCTAAGATATTTCTCCTGATTTTTAATCACCACACGTTGATTTGGGACCAGCCTCATCCATGTCTTTGCCCATCCTACCAGTCTCTAGGTAGCTTCTTTTCTATGTCCTTAGTTGTGGAACTTCTGTTCAGCTGGACTTCAAGTGATTCTCAATGATGGGTGTTATGTACATTTTCATGTAATTTTGAGGTGGTCCTGAGAGGAGGCAAGCACAGAATTTACCTACTCTGCCATCTGGACCAGAAATCCTCTGATTTGATTTTTATATTTCCCTCATGAACAGATGCTTTTCTGATTGCTTCCAGCACTAGTTACTAAGGAGATACGTGAATGTAAAAAACTTTATCAAGAGAAGTAGTAAAAAAATGAGAAAATGAGTAATGTTGGTTCTCTTTGAAAAAAGGAAAAAGAATTATTAGAAGCAATTGACACAATAAAACCAAGGGGACTCAGGTGATGAAAAGTCAAAGTATATCGTAGCACATAATACATTTTGATAGTGTTAATTTCACTGTTTTGATTAAATATGTATTGATGTTCAATTTCTCTATGAAATTAAATTCTTTGTATCATTTACTATATTTAATGTAGTATAACATTCATATGTCTTGCTATGTTTGTGATTATTATTTCTTTTTCTATAGTAATGACATGTTGCAAAGACCCAAAATACATGCTTAACTCTACCATTTATACAAATGCATTTTTTTGCATAATATATTGGTTCGGTTGGTTTTTAAGTTAATTCTTTTGATTCTAAGGAAATACTTAAGAACTTGTATTTTATGGTTACTAAATTTTATACCAATTTTCAGAAACATTGGGATAGAATATTACTTCAGTATTATAAATTGCATGAATATCTTTTAAAGTATGGTTTTCTTTATTTGCAGATCACTTAAAAAATTGATTGTTGACGGGAATGACCTGACTACTTTTCCACCTGGAATTTTGAAGCTTAACCTGAAAAAAATTCTATTTGAGAACAACTTTACTCATCCTAGTCTTTGGAAAGAGAATTCTTTAAATAGTCCACAGCGTCTTACTCATCTTACTTCTTTGTTCTTTTTAAAAAATAATCTACATAAATATTATGATGTGATCCCCGTAAAAATTCAAACATTACTAAACTGGTGAGCAAATTCTGAAGTCCTTTTAACCAAAATGCACTTTGTAAAATGTTCTTTATTACAGGCTCAGGTAACAGTTTTACTGTTAACATACACACACCACCACCACAACAACAATAACACACAACACACAACATACGACACACATACAAATATACACACAATTCTTCAAATTGCTCCTTCTGACTTTTCAAGCATAAGAATATAGTCTGAATTCAACCCATCTTCTAATATTTTCAAATTATTACTTAAATCTAATGTGAGATACAGATTGTTGAGGTTTGGCTGGCAACATCTATATAGTTGTAGTATAATTATTTTCTATGAATTGCTAATGACATAAGAGTGTGTAATTCTAAGAAAAAGGTTCTTTAGGAATAGAGCAGACATATAAGGAGCAACTTCTCTTCCCCAGGGATCAATGGCCAGTGTGAGAATCAGTGCCTAATCTCAGGACAAGGATTTTAAACCCCATACACTTTCAGTTCTCTCAGGCTTATCACTTATTTCCTTCAAATGGTGTAAAACTAGTTTTACTGCAGTACCAATCATCAGTGCCTGTATTACTGATTTAACAAATATTTGTTGTATGCTTAAGTAAAATGGTTTCCTAGAAATATATAAATTACCAATATTGACTCAATAAAAGGAAGAAAACCTTAACAGACTAGTAATCATTGAAGAAATTGAAAAAAGTGATTAAAATCTACCAATAAAAAAGTAACCAGGCCATAAATTTTCTAATTTTAATGCAATGAGATGTCAATGCACATGAGAAAGTAAGAAAAATTTCCAAAGACAAAAATGTTAAAAATAATTAAAACCTATCTAATGAGTGGTAAACAGGTATGAGACCTAGAGATTTGAATTCACCACAAATGCTTTTGAGAGAAATATCCTCAATTTAGAGTTTGAAAATTTCAAAAAATTGAGTTCAAATAAATATTATTTCACAATTTAAATTTCTAAATACATGAAGAAATAAGCCACCAAGAGTAAAAGTCAGCAAAAACAATTAACAAACACATATCTCCAAGGATCTAACATATTCGAAGTGTTTCAGAATATGAAATAGCTTTAGGTCTTTGTGTTTAAAGAAATAAAACAATTTTTCAATGCTTAAGTACTAAAGACCATCAAATATGACCAGTCAAATATGAAAAAAATATTTTAAATGAAGTGAAATTCTAGAAACTAAAATGGGTAATAGTTGAAATTAGTATTTGGTTAAACACACATGAAGAGAGATCTGAAGAAATTATTGTGTATATGCAGACAAGAGGTAAAGGAGATATACACTTAGAATCCCAGAAAATGAGAATAGAGAGAATGCTGGGAATCATTGTTCAAGGAAATAATGACTGTAAACTCTCAGAAGAAAAGACATAATTTCACAGACACTGAAAGCTCTACACAAGTTAAGTAAAATATCTTGTGGTAAAACTGAAGATCACTGAAGACGACTTTCTTCCTATGTATATGTCATATACAAAAGCATTTCACATTAGATTAATAATATATTAATCTATATACAAAATTTCACATTAGATTAATAATATAAATATGAAAAGCAAAACTTTAAAGCCTTTACAAGGAAGTATAAGAGGCTATCTGTATGACTTCACAGTAGGGAATGATACCATAAACAAAAACCAAGAAATAGTAAAGCAAAGTTTCATAAATTTGACAAAAGTATAATTTTCCACATAATATGACACCAACAATGAAATTAAGAGACAAGCCATTAAATGAAAGAAGATATTGTCATTCTTGTAACTGTTGAAATATACATGTATATCTCCCACAGATTAACAAGAAAAGACACAACTCAGAAAAGTGCTTAAGTGATAAGAGTACGCATTTCATAGTTGACAAACATGAAGAATGTTAAGTCACACCAGTAATCAAGGAACTATAATATAAATAGTAAAAAATTTATTAAGTGTTGGCTTTGGATATTCAAAAAAGGATTATAATGTAGCATTGGTGGTGCTATAAATTAATGAAAGCTTTTAGGAAGGAAATTTAATAGTATCATAATTATCCCTTAAAATAGAAATTAAAATTATAGAATTCTGTCTTACAGAAACACAAGCACAGGAATGATATTTACAGCCTAAATGGGCATCAATAAAAAAACGGTAAATAATTTATGGTCTACACATTTTATGGAACGTGATGCCATTAAGTAAAACAAAATGTGTTAACATAGAAAGCTGTTCAAGATATTTTGTTAGAAAAGCAAGTTGTACACACAGACATATACAGACGAGAGAATACACAAAGAGAGATTCCATTTATGTAAAAAATAGTCGTGTCTGGGAACTAGAGGTCACAACCCAAGCTAAGAGTGTTAGTTATACCTTTTTTTTTTCCAAAATGTCTTTGCTTATTTATTTATTTTTAATTTATTATGATGACATTGCTTAATGAAATTCAGTAAGTTTCAGCTGTACATTTTAATGGTAAGGCATATATATGTTCCATTGTATGTTCACTGCCTATAGTTAGATGTCTGTCTCCACGTATTTGACCCCTTTTACTCCATCTACCTCCCCCCTTACCCTTTAACCCTACCCTCGGGTAACCACTAGTCTATTGTGTGTATCCATGAATCTGTTTGTTTGTCCTGTTCGTTTCTTGCTTATAGGTTTATATCCCACATATAAGTGATATCAGGTGATTTTCAACTTTTTCTGTCTGGCTTATTTCGCTTAGCATGATTTTCTCGAGGTCCATCCATGTTGTTGCAAATGGTAGTATTTCATCTCTTCTTATGGCTGAGAAATATTCCATTGAATATATGTACCACAGCCGCTTTAGCCAATCATCATCTATCATAGAACATTTCAGTTGCTTCCATGTCCTGACCACAGTGAATAATGCTGCTATGAACATCGGTGTGCAAATATCTTTTCGGATATGAGTATTCAAGTTTTTGGGGTAAATATCTAGTAGAGGAATTGCTGATCATATGGTAGATCAATTCCTAGTTTTTAGAGGAACCTTCATACTGCTTTCCATAATAGCTGTACCAATTTGCTTTCCATAATAGCTGTACCAATTTGCAGTCCCACCAGCAGCAGGATTCCTATTTCTCCACATCCTCTCCAACATTTGTTATTATTGTCCTGTTGATTATAGCCATTCTAACAGGTGTGAGGTGGTATCTCATTGTGGTTTTGATTTTCATTTCCCTAATAGCTATCAATGTTGAGCATCTTTTCATATGTTTGTTAACCATTTATATGTCCTCTAGGGAGAAGTGTCTGTTCAGGTCCTCTGTCCATTTCTTGATTGGATCATTTGTGATTTGTTGTTGTTGTTATTGAGTCGTATGAATTCTTTGTATATTTTGGATATTAGGCCCTTATCGGAAGTGTTGCTTGCAAATATATTTTCTCATTCAGATGGTTGTCTCTTTACCTTGTTGACTTCTTTTGCTGAGCAGAAGATTTTTAGTTTGATGTAGTCCCATTCATTAATTTTTGTTCTTATTTCCCTTGCTTTTGAGGTCAAATTCATAAATCCTCTTTAAGCCCAAGGTCCTTGAGTTTAGTTCCTATGTTTTCTTCTATGAATTTTATTGTTTCAGTTCTTATATTCAGGTCCTTAATCCATTTTGAGTTAATTTTGGTGCATGGTGATAGACAGCAGTCTAGTTTTATTCTTTTGCAGATGGCTTTCCAGTTTTCCCAGAATCACTTATTGAAGAGGCTTTCTTTTTTCCACTGTATATTTTTGGTGTTTTTGTCAAAAATTATTTGTTTACTTCTGGACTCTCAATTCTGTTCCACTGGTCTGTGTGTCTATCTTTCTGCCAATACCATGCTGTTTTGATTACTGTTGTTTTATAGTATAATTTGAACTTGGGCAGGGTGATGCCTCCAGCCTCATTCTTTTTTCTCAAGATGGCTTTGGCAATTTGGAGTCTTTTGTGCTTCCATACAAATCTGATAATTTTTTGTTCTATTTCTTTAAAAAATGTGATGAGATTTTGATGGAGATTGAATTAAATCTGTATAATGTTTTAGGTAATAAGATCATTTTAACTATGTTGATTCTTCCAATCCAAGGAAGTGGAATATCTTTCCATTTCTTTGTATCTTCTTCGGTTTCTTTTAATAGGGTCTGGTAGTTTTCAATATATAGGTTCTTCACATGTTTCGTTAGATTTATTCCTAGGTATTTTGTTGTTGTTGTTGTTGTTGCAATTGCAAAAGGAATTATTTTTTCCACTTCTTTTCCTGACATTTCATTATTAGAGTATAGGAACGCTATGGATTTTGAATGTAGATTTTGTATCCAGAGACTTTGCTGTATTTTCTTGTTGTTTCTAGTAGTGTTCTTGTGCAGTCTTTAGGGTTTTCTGTATAGAGAATCATGTCATCTGCAAATAGTGACAGTTTGACTTCTTCATTTCCTATTTAGATTCATTTTATATCTTTCTCTTGTCTAATTGCACTCGCTAGGACTTCCAATGTTATATTGAATAATAGTGGCGATAGTGGACAGCCTTGCCTTGTTCCTGATCTTAGAGGAAAGGTTTTTAGTTTTTCACCATTAAGCATAATGTTGGCTGAGTACTCATCATATATGACCTTTAATATGTTAAAGTATTTTCCTTCTATACAGATTTTGTTAAGTGTTTTGATCATAAATGGGTGCTGTATCTTATTGAAGGCTTTTTCTGCATCTATTGATATAATCATATGATTCTTAATTTTTAATTTGTTTATGTGGTATATCTATTTAATTGATTTGTCAAACCATCCCTGTGCCTCTGAGATGAAGCTCACTTGATTGTGGTGTATAATCTTTTTAGTATGTTGCTGTATTCAGTTTGCTAGTATCTCATTTAGGACTTTTGCATTTGTATTCATGAGAGATATTGGTCTGTAGTTTTCTTTTCCTGGGTTATCTTTACCAGGTTTTGGTATCAGGGTAATATTGGCCTCATAAAATGAGTTGGGAAGTATTGCCTCCTCTTTAATTTTTTGGAAGAGTTTGAGGAGAATAGGTATGAAATCTTCCTTGAATGTTTGGTAGAATTCACTGGTGAAGCCATTTGGTCCTGGACTTTTACTTTTTGGTAGGTTTTTGATGATTGTTTCCATTTCCATACTGCTGATCAGTCTATTTAGATTTTCCAGATCTTCTTGATTGTCTAGGAAGGCTGTATTTTTCTAAGTACTGGTCCATTTCTTCTAGGTTATTAAATTTGGTATTAAATACTTCTTCATAGTATTCTTGTATGATCTTTTGTATTTCTGTGATTTCAGTCATAATTTTCCCTCTTTTATCCCGGATTTTGTTTATTTGTGTCCTTTCTCTTTTTTCTTCAGTGAGTCTAGCCAGAGATTCATCAATTTTATTAATCTTCTCAAAGAACCAGCGCTTTGTTTCATTTATTTTTTCTATTTTTTTGTTTGTTTTCAATTTCATTTATTTCTGCTCTAATTTTGATTATTTCTTTCCTTCTGCTGACTTTAGGCTTCATTTGTTCTTTCTTTTCTAGTTTTTTAAGATGAAGCATTTGGTTGTTTATTAGGGCTCATTCTTGTTTTTGGAGGCAGGCCTGTAATGATATGAACTTTCCTCTTATGACCACTTTTGCCATGTGCCAAAAGTTTTGATATGTTGTACTATTATTATCATTCATTTCTATGTATCTCTTGATCTCTTTTTATTTCTTCTCTGACCTAGGTATTCTTCAGTAGCATATTGTTTAATCTCCATGTATTTGCGGTTCTTCCTGATTTCTTTCTGCAGATGATCTCTAATTTCAAAGCATTATGATCAGAGAATATGGTTGGTATGACTTCAACCTTCTTATATTTGTTGAGACTATTTCTGTGTCCCAGTATGTGGTTGATTCTTGGGAATGTTCCATGTGCACTAGAGAAGAATGTATAAACAGCTGTTTTGTGATGGAAGGCTCTGTAAATGTCAATTATATCCAGTTGGTCTAATGTATCATTTAAGGATGTTATTTCCTTATTGATTTTCTGTTTGGATGATCTGTCCATATCCGATAGTGGAGTATTTAGGTCTCCTACTACGATAGTGTTTTGGTCTGTTTCTCCCTTTAGTTCTATTAGTAATTGCTTTACATATTTTGGGGCTCCCTGATTGGGAGCATAGATATTAATAAGTGTTATGTCTTCGTGGTGCATGCTTCCCTTTATCATTATGAAGTGTCCCTCAGTACCTTTCTTTACCTTTTTTAGTTGGAAGTCTATTTCATCCGATATTAGTACCGCTACTCCTGCTTTTCTCTGAATGCCATTTACTCGAAATATCATTTTTCACCCGTTCACTTTGAGTCTATATTTGTCTTTGGAGCTGAGATGTGTCTCCTGGCAGCATATGGCTGGGTTTTGTTTTTTGATCTAATTTGCAACTCTGTGTCTTTTTATTGGTGATGAGTTCAGTCCATTTACATTTAGGGTGATTATTGAAATACAAGGTCTTCTTATAGCCATTTTATCCTTTGCTTTCTGGTAGCTTGGTGTTTCCATTGCTTCCTTGTCCTTGTGCTTCTGTTTTCTTTGTTTTGGTTGGCTTTTGTGGGTTTTGCCTCTGATTCTTCTTGTTTTATGTTATATACTTCAGTTCTGACTCTATGGTGCATAGTTACCATTACAAATATGAAAAAGGTAGTTATATGTATACAGTGGTCTATTTTCTTCTGTGTGTACCTATCACCTTTCCCCTTTGTGAATTTGGATCTTTGAATTCTCCCCTTTTTAGTCATTGTTATCTCAGTTTGTTTCTATGTATGCTGAACCTTCATTACTACCTTGCTATAGCAATTTTCTTCTTATTGTTTAAGCTTACAATGCCCTGTTCTTAGTAAGGGTTGTACTCCTCTCCTTCTATTTGCCTGATAGTCACTTTACTCCTAATTATGTATTTTTGTATTATGTATTATTTTGTTTTAGATGAACTGACCCCTTTCAGAATTTCTTGTAGTGCAGGCCTCGTAGTGGAGAATTCTCTCAATTTTTGTATGTCTGGAAAGGTCTTAATTTCTTCATATGTAAAGGAAAGCTTAGCTGGATACATTATTTGATTCCATTCCTTTCTGGCTTGTAAGGTTTGCGCTGAGAAGTCTGATGATAATCTAATGGGTTTCCCTTTATACGTTACAATTTTCTTCTCCCTGGCTGCCCTGAGAATTCTATCTTTGTTGTTGATTTTTGATTTTTGTGTCTTGGCAAAGGGCTTTTTGGGTTGAGATAATTGGGTGTTCTGTTGACTTCTTGAATTCCAAGTTCTAGCTCATTCCTTAGATTTGGGAAATCCTCATCAACTATTTGTCTGAAAATGCTTTCTATTCCCTGCTCCTTTTCCTCGCCTTTGGTAATGCCCATTTTTTTATGTTTCCTCTCCTGATGGTATCAGCTAATTCTTGAATTTCTCTTTCATTATTTTTCATTCTTCTGTTTCTCTCTTCTTCCTTATGATTTATTTCTAGATTTCTGTCTTTGATATCACTGATCCTTTCCTCCATTTGGTTGACTCTATTTCCCAAGCTTGCTATTTCATTTTTCAACTCTTGCAGTGGTGTTTTTTGTTTTTTATTTTTTATTTGTCTCCAGAGTTCTATTTGGTTCTTTTTGAAGGTTTTAATCTCCTTGCTCTGCTCATCTAGTTGTTTTTGCAATTTCTGAAATTGTTGATATGACTCATTTCAGAACTCAATGAGTTTTTTCAGAAGTACCATCATGAATTCTCTATTACTTAAGTCGTATATTTCTATGACTGTAAGCTCATTTTCTGGAGATTTTTCTCTTTGTTTCTGAGCTGCCTTCTCATCTTGGTTGTTCGTGGTGTTTAATGGACTATTTCTCTGCCTGGGCATTAGTGGAAGTGTATTCTGCTTTTTTTTTTTTTTTTTCCAGAAAGAAGATTTATTTTCTAAAAGTCTCTGTTTAGAATACTGTTGCACGAAAGTATTTTTCCAGTAAGTGGCATCTTATCTCTTGGATCCCTGCTTTATATAAAGTCTTAATAATGCCTTTTTTTTCTTATAAATATTCAATCATGATCACTACCCTCAGTCTCAGTCCCTGTCAGTGTTAGCAACAGTTAAGATAGCATTTGCTCATAATCCCTGGGGCTTCGTGGTGTCTGGTCTTGGAGGATATGAGGAGACGGGCCCTCTGGGTTGTGGGATGGGAGCTACAGCTCAGCCTCGTGTTTTGCAATGGCGGCTGTTAATCATCAGCTTTTGCTTCTCTGCCATCCCCACTTCTTTGCTTTCTGCCCTGATCCCTAGGCTCTGCTGCTGCGAGGAGCTCACAGTTCTCTCAGGCAGAGCTGTTCAGGGAACCCACTGCACCTTATCCTCTCCCCTTCTTCCTGCAGGGAGCTCCAATTGTAAGAGGCAGCTTCTTTTTTTCTCCCATTCTATCGCTCAACTCCTTCGTTTCTGACCTGTGGTAGCTCATATTCACAGATCCCTCACTCAGACATGCTTGCGTGCAGGTTGGATATTTTTTGTTGAGTTTTAGATGTTCAGCTTATTATTTCAAGGGGAGAGATCTGGGGACATCTCTCACTCTCCCATTCTTCTGACATCCAGAGCTTTAGTTATTCTGAAGAGGATAGTTACAGTGATTGAAGAGGAAATAAAGGAAAAATTTTGTGGTTTTCTCTGTATAATTGTATATTGTCTGGAAATTTTACAAGGATGGATTTTTATGTAATTAAAAAGTGACACTAGTGAATGATAAATAAAAAGGGCTAGAGATGGAGTGGTTATAACTGCTGGGAATGTAGGACGTAGAAGGATGAGTAAAATATATATGTTTTGATATACATACTGTGTTCAAGGGATATTCCAGGAAGAGGGAACCAAATGGGGAAATGAACCAAAGTTAGGTAAAAGAAGGGATGTATGCAAAGAGAAAGATGAATGTTCATCCAGTACAAAATATCTATGAAGAGTAGCAAAATATAAGTTTAAAAAGAAAGTTGGAGGTAGCTAATGGAGGTCATGGAATGCATGAGAGTTTCAACTTTAGGGCATGGAGTCACTGAGTGAAACATGAGCAGACCTAGCAGTAGTATCAAAGATGAGCTAGAGTAGGGGAAGGTTGGCTGAAGGTCAATTAAAACACTGTTGTCTATGACTAGTAAGGAGGGATTAAATCCAAGTAACAGGCATGGGACTAAACAGGTAGGAAATGACACAAGTCAAATTACTAAAGTGAACTCAACAGCTGCCTAGGTACATGGGGCAAGTAAGAGAGGGAGGGAGGAGTAAAAATGACCAAGGATTAAATCTCATTAAAGATGATTGTAGTGATATTAATAAAAATAGAAATAATGAGGTATTTGTCATTCAACCCCACCCTTTTCCTCTAATGTGTACCTTTAGCTTTGGTCATGAATTTTCAATTTATCTCCTAAGTATTACTTTTGCTAAGGTCTCTAGACTGCAGCTCAGCTCTGGACTCTCATAATGCCAGCACATGGAATGCTCAAAGCTCAGTTTCTGCTGCCCCTTCCTCCAGTGGCTTTGGTCCTATCAATTAGCAGCTGTATACTTCTTTTTTGTCCTTTATAGCTTCTTATCACCATCTGTCTCTCTCTCTTTCTCTACCTGCATTATATCGCCTCAATCTGAGAGAGAATCACTTTTGTCGAGAGTTGGGCCAGAAGAAGACTCATGTTGTATAGAATTTTATCTTAACTTTCTTGTGCATGAAAATTATAAAAATATTTAATTAGAGTTATAGACTACAGTTTAAAAATCATTACTCAAATCCACTAACCTATAAGCCTTGATAGTACTTAATACTTGGAATTCATCTTTACTAAAAGTAATTCACTATGTTTTTAACATCTTTATAGCCTTCCATAATTCACTATTGTGCAAAAATCTTTGAATTTTGATAAGATTATATATTCATTATTTAAATTTAATTTCCGAATAACAGTGTATTTTTAAAATAGATATCATTTACATGGGGAGAGTAATAAAAATATTTTGTCAGAAGTAATTAGGAAACAATAACTCAGGCTACTAAACTTTTTCTGAAGATAGATTTCCCAAGAGTTTAATTGACCTGCTCAACCAAAGTTTTCTTTTCTTTCTAATATAATTTTAATTTTATTTTTAAATCAGCACAAATATTTAGTTTTAAAGATGAAATATTTACTACCTATAATGAAAATCAATTTATCCCTGCCCACAGCTCTCCCCTACTTATGCTTTACCCTTAGAGTCACCTCTTTTTATTGCCAAACTCTCTTTTGCAGTTGTCTTCCAAAAAACTGGTAACCTACATACAAAACAATTAAGTTGGGCTGTTACATCACACCATATACAAAAATTAACTGAAACTAGATAAAGAAACTTAACTGTAAGAAATAAAACTATAAACCCTTAAAAGAAAATGTAGGCGAAAACTTTATGACAATGGCAATGAATTCTTAGATATGACACCAAAAACACATGACACAAAAGAAAAAAAAATTGTACTTCATCAAAATTAAATTTTTTTGTACATTAAAGGACACTATCACTAAGGGAACTGACAAAATGGGAGAATATATTTGCAAATTAAATATCTGATTAGGAGTTAATATCCAAAATATATTAAGAACAACAACTTGCGAACAAAACATAAACAACTCAGTTTAAAAGTGGGCAAAGGACTCTTTTGTGTCCTGTACTTTTGGCGTCCTATCCAAGAATTCATTGCCATAGTCATGAAGTTTTCCTTATATTTTCTTTTAAGAGTTTATAGTTTTAGTTCTTACAGTTAGGTTTTTTTAAAATTCAGTTTGAGTTAATTTTTGTATATGGTATGAGATAACAGCCCAACTTTATTTTTTTGCATGTAGATAACCAGTTTTCCCAACACCATTTGTTGAAAAAACTGTTCTTTCCCCACTAAATTGTCTTGCACCCTTATTATAAATCATTTGACCATATATGTAAGGGTTTATTTTGGAGTTACCTTCATATTTTTAATTAGCAGCCTTGACAATTTTTATTTGGTTTTTAATTTGAATTTTTTGTCTCTAAACTTTCTACTAAGCAAGATAGGTATTTAGGACTCTTATCAACCTTTATGCATACATTTTTTCCTCCCTCCAAATCCCAACATAGTTATGAACACCCTGTTTAAAATTTTACCATTTGCAACAATATAGATGGAACTAGAGGGTATTATGCTAAGTGAAATAGACAGAGAAAAACAAATACCATATAATCTTATAAGTTAACCTAAAAATCAAAATGAACAAACAAAGCAAAAGCAAGCTCATAGATACAGAGAACAAACAGATGGTTGCCAGATGGGAGGGGATTGGGAAGCTGGTAAAAAATGTGAAGGGATTAAGAAGTACAATTTGGCAGTTACAAAATAGTCAACATAGGGAATAATACCGTCATAATTATGTATGGTGTCAGGTGGGTACTAGACTTATCAGGAGGATCACTTCATAAGTTATATAAATGTCTAATCACTCTGTTGTACACCTGAAATAAATATAATACTGAATGTCAACTTTAAATGAAAAATAAAAATATAACATGTAAATTAAAAATAAAAACAAAAAAATTTTGAACACCATGTGCCTCACATTACTGGTACTCCTTATTTCATCCTCCTTTCCATCTTTATTTTTCTCTGTAACACTTATTATCATTTCATTATGTATTTTATCTAATTATTTTGTTTCATATTTGGTTCTCTCTCATATGTAAGCTCCATGAAGACAAACATACTTGATGATTTTGTTTATTAATATTACCTCTAGCACCTAGGAAAGTTTCTGGAACATAATACAGTAGTCTCCATTTATCCATGGTTTCATTTTCCTTGATTTCAGTTACCTGTGGTCAGTTATTGTCCAAAAATATAAAATGGAAAATTACAGAATTAATTCATAAGTTTTAAATTGTGTGCCATTCTCAGTAGCATGATGAAATCTCATGCCATTCGGATCCTGACTCACCCAGAACATAAATCACTCCTTTGTCCATCATATCCACACTGTATACACTACTGCCCATTTGTTTCTTAGTAGCTTTCTGTGTTATCGGATTGACTATCTCAGTCTCAGTGCTTGTGTTCCAGTAACCTTTTATTTAATAATGTCCCCAAAGCAAAGGAGTAGTGATGTTAGCAATTCTGTTATGTCAAAGAGAAACCATAAAGTATTTCCTTTAAGGAAAAGGTAAAAATTCTTTACTTAATAAGGAAAACAAAAATTGTGTGCTGAGGTTGCTAAGGTCTATGGTAAGAACAAACCTTCTATCCATGAAATTGTAGAGAAGGAAAAAGAAATTCTTGCTAGTTTTGTTGTCACACCTCAAACTGCAAAAGCTATGGCCATGATAAGTGCTTAGTTAAGATAGAAAAGGTATTAAATTTGTGGGTGGAAGATGAGCGGAAAACATGTTCTAACTGACAACAGAATGTTGCACCAGAAAGCACTGAGCCTAAATGAAGACTTCAGCAAGGGATCCCTAAAACTAATGACACCAAGCTATTTAGTACAACAAGGAACAGTTACACAGACTCAGGAATAGATTTGGCATTGGATCATTTCACATCATCACAAGAACAGTGAGTATATTACGATATATTTTGAGAGAGAAACCACATTCACAAAAGTTTTGTTACAGTATATTTTTACAATTGCTCTATTTATTATTATTGTTGCTGCTCTCTTACTGAGCCTAATTGATAGTTTAAAGTGCTTCATAAGTATGTATGTATAAGAAAAAACAGCATATTTTAGGTTCGGTACTAATAACTATTTTTTCTCATCAGTCTGTTTGACAAGTTTAAACTGATGAGTTAATTTCCAGAGACCCAGTTTACAAACTGGATTTTCTTCCTCCTTTGCAATTCCCAGCCAGAGGAAGCTTATTTCAAAAGCCTCAATTAGAGGAAGGTTGTTTCAAAAGCCTCAGTTTGGTTTTGGATCCTCTTCCTCTTCCTCCTCCTCCTCCTCTTCCATTCCCCCTCTCCTCTCCCCCTCCTTACAAAATTGTATGTATTTAAAGTGTACAAAATAATTATGTGATATACATTGTGAAATGATTGCAAAGATCAAGTTAATTAACACATTCATCACCTTACACAATTACCTCTTTTTTATGTGGTAAGAATACTTACAATTTACTCTCAGCAAATTTCAAGTATACGATACCTTATTATTAACTATAGTCCCCATGCTATACATTATATCCTTAGAATGTATTCATTTTATAACTAAAATTTTGTAATAGCTCCTCATTTTCATCTCCCTGAACCCCTGGCAACCACCATTCTACTCTCTGTTTCTATGAGATCACCTTTAAAAGCCTCGATTTGACTAACAGGTTGAGTATGTCATGTATCATAACTAGACAATTTCCTTTAAGGAGTGTTCATTTAATAATTTAGCATATATTGCTTTTCTATTGTGATATATATATATATATATATATATATATATATATATATATATATATATATATATATATATATAAAAGCAGGCTAATTATATAATGAATATAGTTAAAATAACACCTTTATCAAATTCTTATCATTTCATTATATTTGCTTTAGATTTTTTTAAGTAAAATATTATGGGTGTATTTAAAGTCACCTTTGGTCTTTCCCTAATCTAATTTGCTTCTGTTCCAGAGGTAACCACTCTTCTTTACTGGATAGTTATGATTCCCCTACATGTTTTACTTTTATAACATCTGTATATTTACATAAACAAGATTGTAGTATAAGAAAAAATATTTGGTATTTGTCCTCAGTTTCTAAAGGCACAGAACTAATATCCGTGGAATTTCCTGAGTTATGGGAGTATCTTTTATTGCTTGTCATAAACTCCTTCGAACAGTACCTGAATTTATGTAAATAAAGTGACTCTTAAGGAGGGTCCCTAGATAACTTCAGAATGGAAATTGATTGTCAGAAAGATCAAGCTTTGATTAGAAGATTGGAACTTTCAACTCCATGCTTCTCCACCTCGGGCATGGGAGGAGAGAGGTGCTTGAGATTGAGTTCATTTACTTGCCAATCATTTAATCAATCATGCCTACATAATGAAGCTTCCATAAAAACCTCTAAACAAAGAGGTTTGAAAAGCTTCTAAGTTAGCAAACATGTGGTGCCCAGACTTCACACATGCCAACACCGACTCCGCAGCAACAGAGGCTCCTGCACTCAGGATTTTTTCAGATCTCAATTCATCTGGCTGTTCTTTTGTATCCTTTATAATAAGCAATAGTAAGTACAGCATTATCCTGATTTCTGAGCAGTTCTGGCAAATTATCAAACCTGGGGGGGGTTATCAGGGGAACTCCTAATTTGTAGCCAAGTAGAAGAGAAGTGTGGGTAACCTGGGGACCTCATACTTGCAACTACATCTGAAGTGAGGGGACTCCTGTGGAACTGAGCTCTTAAATCTGCAGAGTCTGGCACTAACTTCAGGTAATTAGTGTCAGAATTGAATTGAATTGAATTTTAGGACACCCAGTTGATGTTTACAGAAAATTGAAAAATTGGTTGTTGTCAGAAAAAACCTCTAACAGATATGTAGTATTAGTTTCCATGTTTTAAACTTTAGTAACTATCACAAAATGTTATTCTTCAACTTTTTATGCTCAACTTTTTAAAAAATTTATTCATATCGATTTATATAGCTCTAGTTCATTAACTTCTACATAGTTTTCCTCAGAATGAATATTTACAATCTATTTATATTTTTTCTTGCTGGTAGACACTTGGATTAGTTCCAATTTTACTATTACCAAGAAGTCAGCGATAATGACTTTAAAGCATATCTCCTTATGCAAATATGCAATTGTCTCTAGCTCACAGATATGTGTATCTTTAACCTAAGTAGAAATCGCCAAATTGCTCTCCAAAGTGATTATACCAATTTATATTCCAACAAGAAAGTGTGAGAGTCCCTGATGGTTCTCATCCTCACCAAACTTTGTACCATTTCATTTTTACATTTTGCCCATCCGATGATTGTGAAATGATATTTCTTTGCTATTTTGTATTCTCTGATTACATTCTTCTGATTGAGAAGCTTTACTTTTCAGTGTTCTATGGACATTCAGATTTCTTCTTCTGTAAATAGTCTGTTCATATGCCAATGTCAGTGTACTAATGGGTTGACATCTTTCTTTTAAAACTGATTTGTTAGCTTTCAATATGTATGAACACTAATCTTACACTAGTTTATGTTAATCTCTTTATTTTTAAAATGATACACTTATTTTGAGTTATAAAAATAATACATATTGATTATAGAAAATTGAGATAATGCAGAAAAACATCATAAAAAAATTTAAAATTCTCTAATTACACTGTCCAAGGATAATTACTGTTTTCTAATTGGGATTGATCTTTAGAGTGTTTTTGTACTATGAATCTATACTTTTTTGTTTTAGAAAACTAGTTTTATACGCACGTATCTACTTTATTTTTAGCATTTAATTTTTCACTTGCATATATCTTAGCCTTCAATTAGATGGTAAGATCAATGATGATAAAAGCCATGTTTTATACTACTTTGATTCCTTCGTAGCATCAACAAAATGTATTTCTTTTATTATAAGTTTACTAAATGTTGATTTAATGTTTCCTCCATTGCAGCACAACCAGATGTGAATGGTGTCATGGTCCCAGATTTGATGGTTATCGTGTCATCCAATCCTGCAATATTTTTGGAGCAACACACCTTCCTGTTATGTTTCATGTCTGTTCTTCTTCCTGCTATAGAAAAGTAAAAGAAAAATAGTTTAATTTTAGATAGTATTCCTGGTAAGAGAGTAGTTTTAAATTCTGATTTGATGAATCATACAATGATTTTTGAATCCCACTTTAAAAGCCATTAGTGTTTATGTATATAGTAATTCATTTCTTTGAGAGAATAGGTACTGTATAGAAGAGAAGTGTCTTCTCTTGTGAATCTTCTTTGTAAGCCTAGCTCTCTATGAAAGTTTATGATTATGAGGGAATGTTGCAGAATAATTACTTTTAAAAAATTAGTGAAGGTTTTTGGATTTCAATGAAAATCTAGAAAATTTCTTTCAGAGCATGTTTACTATAAAAAAGTGTTATAATTCTTTGCAAAAGGAATTTATTGCACAACTGGCCTTTTCATGCATCCATTCTAAGTGATAAGATAATATTTCAAAGTCATCAGTGGAGTTTTGCCTCATATGGCCTCAAAGTCATGTATCCAAATTCCCAACGTTTGTGCATTTCTGTGGAAATCCATCCAGTGCCAACTATCTCAATTGTGGGTTGCTTTTGGGAATAAAATTCCAGTCTTATATTTACTTGTTTGCATCCATTACTCAAGCTCTTAGAAAACTAGTATAATCTCTCCCTTCTACTGACGTTCATCTCATAAAGCCTGACTCCATAGCCTAGTGCCAGTATTCAACAGGCCTTTGGTAATAGCCTGGCAAGAAAATACAGTAAGACTTACACAATTACATTGCAGAGCCATATATGCACACAGTAGAACTTAAGGCTTTAAGAATTAGTATTTGGTAAGAGAAAGGTAAAAGAGTATTTTGATATAACAATTTTAGAATGACATATCACTTATGTGTTATTAAATCTAAAATGTTACTGCTAATTAAACTTGATGAAATAAAACCGTTACCATTGGGGTTATCTGAAATCTGGCATCACCTCAGTGGCATGGAGGGGGCCCTCAGTTATTTCCAGCCAAACTCAGTAAAGAATTATAGGTCAGAGAGATTTAGGAAAAGTAAGATTTATTGAAAGTATATTTTTAGAAGGAGATGGGCCATGCCAAGGAAGGCTGCAGCCCCGTGGAATTTTGGAAATGAAAAGACAAAAGACTGAGTATGTTCCAAGTGAAGGGTGTGTTTCAGTGAAGAAGGCTATAACCACACAGAATTGGAGAGGTCTGTATTATATTAGGGCCATGATGTGAGGTTACAAAGGCATTCCTAGATGATTGGCACATGAGGCCATTTTGATTGACATTTGGCTGTTATATAACTCTCTGCCTACTGTGCATGCAGTTACCCAGAATTTAGTCTGTTATAATTAGATTCACGAACTTCCAGACATAGGCATAATATTATAATGATGATATAAATACACCGAGGTGAAAAGAAGGTCAGAGTAATCCTTACTGAACAAGCATTTTTGGCCAGATTAAACCTGCTATGTTTATGGCTTTTTTTGCTCTTTTCTTCCCCCATCAGGATGCAAGGGTGATTTACAACTATAAAATGAGTGTTTCATGGAAATCTTTGGAGATCGCTGGGCCTTTATTACTTTGTTCCCCTGTCACTCATGTCTGCTTAACTACCTAACAAAATGACATAAATTTATACATCTATCTTATCATCAGAAAATGTCAGAAAATACACATTATGTCAGGTTTGTGCATATCAAGTAGTAATATGACTTAAATCAAAGATAAAATATACTAGGTAAAATGATTTTTCTGATTATTGATTTTAAGAAATTGAGATGCTTGTATTCTTCTCTTTGAGACTCAGTTTGGTTTGAAGCAGAAATAGGAAACCTTGCCTGGGAAGTATGTGCTATATTTCCCAGCAAAAGAATAAAATTATTTATATAGAAGTAACTACCATATCACATATGCAATCTAGAAGAGATATTTATAGCATAATAACAGATTAATTCATTATTTTTTAAAAATGTAATATACCCATAATTGTAAAACAAGATTAAAAAATAAGGTTAAATCCTAGTAGCATATAGGGTATTAACACTCATGCTCAGAAAATGGAAACCTAAAAGAAAAAATGAACAGATTCACTATGTAAAATTAAAAAAAAATTATACAGCCAAAACTACAATAAATAAAGTCAAAAGATAAGCAACACACTGGGGAAAATATCTGTAATATATTTGTTTGAGAAAGAACTAGGCTATTAACCAAGGAATGTTGGTTATAAAAGACAAATACCACTTGAGCCAGTTGAAGCAACAAAAGGAAATATATTAGTATTAGTTTGTGCCTGTGTCTTTGGGTACAGCTAACTTGGAAACTTAAACTGTGTTGTTAAGGAATCATCCATTTTCCTATCTATCACTATTTATTGATCTATCTCTTAGCAACACTTTTTTTTTTTTAAATTTACCTCATTTCTAGGTTTCAAAGATGGCCACTGTTGATTCCAAGTTTATGTACTGGGAAGTCAGGACCCTCAAAGAAAAGTGCACTATATATTCCAAATAGTAACTGTAAAACCTATTAGAGATGATTTTCATTGGTTCAACTTGGCTCAGCATATCCATGTATGAACAAAACATTATAGTCTCATAGACAAAACACTCTGATTGGCCAAGACTGAGTCACATGCTCTTCTCTGGAACCAGGAAAGGAAGAATTAACTTCTTTCAAACAAAATGAAATAGATTTTCCACAAGGAAGAGTTCTGGAACTTCAAATCGTAGGGAGAAACAATTTAAGCAGCTAAAATCTAGAACCATAAGCTGTTACAAATAATAATAATTACACATAGATAAACTAAATATTTAAAACAATCAAAATTAAATACATGTATTATTTCATCATAATAATTATAAGAAGGTATTCCTTAAATTGGTTAAATATGGTAATTCCAACAATATAACATAATTCAGCCTATTAAAATATTAGGAAGCTCTGTTTTCCTTGACATTAAAAGATATCTACCAAGTATTTTTAGAGAAATATCTTTAGAAAAACACCGAATCAGAATAGCAAAAAAGAAAAAAAAGAATCCAAGAAATGAGGATAGTTTAAGGGCCTCTGGGGCAACATCGAGCAGAACGACATTCACATTACAGGGGTAACAGAAGGAGAAGAAATAAAACAAAAGACTGAGAACCTATTTGAAGAAATAATAATGGAGAACTTCCCTAACTTGGTGAAGGAAATAGACATACAAGCCCAGGAAGTGCAGAGTTCCAAACAAAGTGAACCCAAACAGAGCCACACCAAGACACATCATAATTAAAATGGCAAAAAGAGAATCCTAAAAGCTGCGAGGGAGGCAGCTAGTTATTTACAAGGGAGCTTCCATAAAACTGTTAGATTATTTCTTAACAGAATCTTTGCAGGCCAGAAGAAATGGTCACCAAATATTCAAAGTGATGAAAAGCAAGGAACTACAACCAAGATTACTCTACTCAGTAAGGCTATCAATTAAAACTGAAAGGGAGATAAAGAGCTTCCCAGACAGGAAAAAGCTAAAGGAATTCACCACCAAGTCAGTATTACAAAAAATGTTAAAAGGACTTCTTTAAGAAGAAAAAGAGAAAATATATAAATATTAATAATAAATGACAGTAACTATATCTATCAATAATTGCTTTAAATGTAAATGTACTGGATGCTCCAATCAAAAGACATAGGGTAAAAAAAGATTTCTTTCTAGATCACAGCCATGATACATTATATGTTATCTCATATACTATTTTTTTAACAAGAGATAAGCATATGCACTTTTAAATGTCAGTGATGACTATACTAGTATACCTCCTAAGCCCCAAAAATCTTTAATAAAGCTGTATTGATAAAAACAGGAAAAAAAGACATAAGGTAGCTGAATGGATAAGAAAACAAGACCCATACATATGCTGTCTACAACAGACTCAGTTCAGATCAAAAGACACACATAGATTGAAAGTAAAGGGATGGAAAAAGATATTTCATGTAAATGGAAATGAAAAAACAAACTGAGGTAGCAATGCTTATATCAAACAAAATAGACTTTAATACAAAGTTGATATTAAGAGACAAAGGACATTACATAATGATAAATGAATAAATCCAACAAGAGGCTATAACCTTAGTAAACATTTATACATCCAACATAGAAATACCTAAATATATAAAGTAAATATTGACTGACATAAAGGGAGAGATTGACAGTAATACAGTCATAGTAGGGGACTTTAACACCCTGTTGACACCAATAGACAGATCCAATAGACAGAAAATCAACAAGAAAACAGTGGTCTTAAATGATATACTACCAGATGGATTTAATTGATATTTTTAGAGCATTTCACCCCAGAGCAGCAGAATATACATTTTTCTCAAGTGCACATGGAACATTTTCCCAGGTAGACCACATGTTAGGCCGCAAAACAAGTCTCGGTATATTTAATAAGATTGAAATCATATCAAGTATCTTTTCTGACCACAATAATATGAAACTAGAAGTCAGTTAAAAGAAAAACCTGAAAAATACACAAACACATGGAGACTAAATAACATGCTACTAAACAAAAAATGTGTTAACAATGAGATCAAGGAAGAAATCAAAAGATACCTTGAGACAAAAGAAACACAGTGAAAGCAGTATTAAGAAGAAAATTCATAGCAATACAGGCTTACTTCAAGAAACAAGAAAAATCTCAGATAAACAGCTAACTTTACACTTAAAGGAACAAGAAAAAGAATAGCAAAGCCCAAAGTGAGTAGAAGAAAGGAAATAATAAAGATCAGAGTAGAAATAAAAGAAATAGAGTCTAACAACAACAACAAAAAAAGACATTACAAAAGATCAATGAAACTAAAGCTGGTTCTCTGAAAAAATAAACAAAATTGACAAATCTTTAATCAGACTCATCAAGAAAAAAAGAGGACGGACCCAAATAAACAAAATCAGAAATGAAAGAGAAGTGGCAACTGACTCCACTGAAATACAAAGGATTATAAGAAAATACTATGAGCAATTGTATGCCAATAAATTGGACAATGTGGAAGAAATAGATAAATTATTAGAAACATACAATCTCCCAAAACTGAGTCAAGAAGAAACAAAAAATCTGAACAGCTTACTACTAATGAAATCAAATCAGTAATCCAAAAACTCCCAACAAAGAAAAATCGGAGACTGAATGGCTTTGCAGGTGAATTTCTAAACATTGAAAGAAGAATTAACACTTATTCTTCTCTAACTATTCCAAAAAATTCAAGAGGAGAGAAGGGTCCCAAGCTCGTTCTACAAAGTCACCATTATCCTGATTCCAAAAACAAGACAAAGACATTACGAAAAAAGAAAATATCCCCGATGAACATAAATGCAAAAATCCTCAACAAAATATTAGCAGATCGAATTCAGCAATACATTAAAAAGATCACACATCATGACCAATTTGGATTTATCCCTGTGATACAAGCTTGATTCAATATCCACAAATCAATTAATGTGATACACTGCATTAACAAAAACAAAAGATTAAAAACCATAGGATCATATCAATAGATGCAGAAAATGCATTCGACAAAATCCAGTATCCATTTAGGATAAAACCTCTCAGCATAGTGGAAATAGAGGGAACATACCTCTTTTTATAATAAAGGCCACATATGACAAACCCCCAGGTAACATCATACTCAATGGGGAAAAGCTAAAAGCATTTTACTTAAGAATTAGGAACAGGCCAAGGATGTCCACTTTCATCACTTTTATTCAACATAGTACTGGAAGTTCTAGCCACAGCAATCAGACAATAAAAAACACTAAAAGGCATCTATATTGGAATGGAAGAAGTAAAACTGTCATAATTTGCAGATGACATGATACTATATGTAGAGAACACTAAAGATTCCACCCAAAAATGTTAGGACTAATAAATGAATTCGGTAAAGTAGCAGAATGCAAAATAAATATTCAGAAATCAGTTGCACTGCTATATACCAATAACAAACTATCAGAAAGAGAAATTAAGAAAACAATCCCATTTAAAACTGCATCAAAAAATAATAAAATATCTAGGAATAAATTTAACCAAGGAAGTAAAAGATCTGTACTCAGAAAATGAAGATACAAATAAATGGAAACATATACACCATGCTCATGGATAGGAAGAATTAACATCATTAAAATGTCTGTACTACTCAAAGCAATCTATAGATTCAATGCAATCTCTATCAAAATACCAATGGTATTTTTCAGAAAACTAAAGCAAATAATCCAAAAATTTATATGGAACCATAAAATATGCCAAATAGCCATGACAATCTTGAGAAAAAACAAAGTTGGAGATATCATACTAATTGATGTCAAACTGTACTACAAGCCTATAGTTATCAAAATGACATGGTAATGGCATAAAAACAGACACACAAATCAATGAAACAGAATAAAGAGGACAGAAATAAAACCATGCCTGTATGGTCATTTAATCTATGACAAAGGTGGCAAGAATATACAATGGGGCAAAGACTGTCTATTTAATAAATGCCGTTGGATAAACTGGACAGATAAATGCAAAAAAAAAAAAAAAGTGAAACTAGCCCTCCTTGTACTATATACAAGAATAAACTCAAAATGTATTAAACACTTAAATACAAGGCCTAAAATTACAAAATTCCTAGAAGAAAACATAGGAAGCAAACTCTCTGACATTGCTCTTAGTAATATTTTTTTCTGATA
The DNA here is from genome assembly GCF_902729225.1 of Pteropus medius. Taxonomy (NCBI): domain Eukaryota; kingdom Metazoa; phylum Chordata; class Mammalia; order Chiroptera; family Pteropodidae; genus Pteropus; species Pteropus medius. Next base: position 12,042,199 of record NW_024350325.1, on the reverse strand, counting down.
TATCTTCTTGTACAAGGGAAACAAAAGAAAAATAAACAAATGAGACTACATCAAACTAAAAAGTTTTTGCACAGCAAAAGAAACCATCAACAAAATGAAAAGCCAACCTATTGAATGAGAGAAGATATTCACCAGTGATACATCTGATAAAGGATTAATATCCAAAATTGATAAGGAACTGATACAACTCAACAACAAAAAACAAACAATCCAATTAAAAAATGAGCAAAGGACCCGAATGAACATTTCTCCACAGAGGACATACAGATTGCAATAGACATATGAAAAGATGCTCAATATCAGTAATCATCAGAGAAATGCAAATTAAAATCATAATGAGATAGCATCTCACACCTGTCAGAATGGCTATCTTCAATAAATTGAAAAACTAGTATTAGTGAGGATGTGGAGAAAAGTGAACCCTGTGCACTCTTGGTGGGAATACAATTTGGTATAGCCACTATGGAAAACAGTTTGGAGGTTCCTCAAAAAATTAAAAATAGAACTACCTTATGACCCAGCAATTGCATACTGGGTATTTACCCAAAGAAAACTAAAACAGTAATTAAAAAATAAAATATGCACCTCTATGTTCACTGCAGCGATATTTACAATAACCAAGATATGGAAGCATCCTAAGTGCTTATCTGTAGATGATTGAATAAAGAAGAGGTGGTACATATATTCAACGGACTATTACTTAGCCATAAAAAAAATCAAATCTTACCATTTGCAACAACATGGATGGAGCTAGAGGTTTTATGCTAAGTGAAAAAGTCAGTCATTTCACTTATATCTAAAATCTATGGAACACAGTAAATGAAAAAAACAAAATTAAAACAGACTCAAAGATACAAAGAAGAAACTGATGAAGGTGATTAAGAACTAATTGGTAGTTATAGAATAGTCACAGGGATGTAGAGTGCCGCAAAGGGAATATGATCAATGGTATCCAGGTGAGTGTGAGGTGCCGGAAGGGTGTTGGACTGGTTGGGGAGATCGCTTTGTAAATTGTATGGATGTCTGGCCAATATTCTGTACACCTTAAACTAATATAAGATAATATTAAATGTCAACTCCATTTGAAAAAAAAAGTTGCTTAAAAGGGGGTAAATAAGGGTAAAGGGATCATGGTGAACACACAATGCAATACACAGATAACATTATCGAACTGTACACTTGAAACCTATATAATTTTATTAACCAATAACACCTCAATAAATTTAATTAAAAATAAATTACAAAAAAGAAATATTTACTAGGTAATATAATCATGTAATTCAAAATTCAAAAGGCATAAAAGAATATATCTTAAAAATTATTTAATCCCAGTGCCCTGCTACTCATTTCCCTTTTCGGAGGCAACAAATGATTTCAAGCCTTTTGTATTTTTCCAGGATATTTTAAGCATATGTGAGCTAATAAATAAATATTTCTTTCTTACTATGAATATAATATTAACATAACGTGTGCACCTTTTTATTTAATATGTCACAGAGGTAGTTCCTCATCAGTACATTATTAGCTTATATTGTCTTTTATGATTGCATATTATTCTATTGAGCAGTATATATAATACTTTTTCCAAACACATCATTAATTTTACTTAATTTATTAATTAGTATATTCATTGTGAATTAGACAAGAAGTATATATGATTCATTTACTTTCTTTTATTACTAATAAAGTTGATTTTGGTTCCATGTTAAATAGTCATGATTCTATCATTTTTCTGATTTTTCCTTTATATCTTTCTTCTGATATTTCTATTGTTAGGTTCATCTTATTGATTTGCAATGATTTACATAGATTGAGAATATTAATCCTCATGTCATGTATGATAAATTTTTTATGTAAATAAGATTTTAAATTTTAGGTTGTAAATCTAAACCTCATGGATTAACATGAATGAACCTGGAGGACACTATGCTAAGTGAAATAAGCCAGACACAGAAAGAAAAATATTGCACAGTCTCATTTATATATAGAATCTAAAATAGTCAAATTTACTAAATTAGAGAGTGGAGTAGGGGTTACCAGGGGCAGGGGGTTAGGAGAAATGGAGAGATGCTGGTTAAAATTAATTTATCCTTTTGTTTTTGTTTTTTATTGCTAAACTTAACAAGTCCTTTATTACTCCCAAATTACTTAAATATTGATTTATATTTTGCTTATTTTACATTTCAATCTTTGCTTTATCTCAAAATTACTTTAGTATAGTAAGTGAAGTAATGTTCCAAAATTCAACTCTTTTCAGAATGCTGGGAAGTTGTGCCCTCATTTATTATCTACTGAATCCTTACTCCACCACTGTGAAATGCCACCTTTATGATACACTAAATCCTTACAGAGTATGGCCTATTTTTTTTCATTTTCTATTTGTTTAACTTGTCTATGTGATGCCAACATCACACTGTTTTAATAATTTCAACTGAAATCACATCTTAATATATCTAGTTTATCAAGTTCTCACTCATTGCTATACTTAATACTTTTTAGCTATTCTTGTACCTTTATTTTTATATAACAATTATTATAATCTTTATAATTATTTTGTTTCATTTCCCCCACCCTGAATAAACTATTTTGGATTTTGATTAGAATTTCAAGAAAACAAAATATATAGTCTCCCCTGCCAAGATCATATACTGTGTAACTTCACTTATGTAATAACAATAATAATGATAGTAAAAATTTGGTCACTGGGGGATTTGCTTCTGTATGACTCATACTGTTTTTGACAAAATGTCTGTATCTTATTTGGGAGCAATAACCATGGATATGCATTTACTCAAAAAGTATAATTTTCAAGCCCAGAGTTTTGATTCATGTAACTCCAAGGATATCCACCTTGCTCTGGATGCCAGCTCTGCTTGCTCTCTGCTATGTCCTATTGGCCATCAGAGCTCTCTGTGAAATCAGTCTGCTTAGTTGACTATGACGAAAGGCAGGGAGTGAGACTAGGAGGGCAGGGCCCTCTAACAAACCCCTTTTGCTGGCAATTGGCATTTCTATGCTTGGAATCTAAGTGAGCAGAAGTACATAATGACTCTTGTACATCACAAGGGATATTAAATATTCCTTAGACAGCAGGGGCTCAGAAGTCACTCACGGATTTACTGTTTAACCATAACGTGTCCATGGAAGTGGGGCTTCACTTTCACATCTGACTTCATGTACCCCGACCCTGTGATTCTTGATAATCTTACTCTATAACTTGCATTCCCTGCAACATCTCATGAATGACAATTTGGTGATATTTATGGTATCACTGGCTGCTAGAGATATCAGGAGTAGGGATGAGGAAGTACCAGTCCTCAAACAAGACAGCCAAGAGCATTCTCCAGCCCAGGCTGATGCAGCTGCAATGAGCATTCCATGTAGTACCCAAGGCCTCTGCTTCCTGCAGGTGCAAGGGTCAGGACCTGAGGTGCTGGAGTTTGCTTGCTCAGGAAGGCCAGACAAGTGTCCCATTCTTCAGTGGTGAATAGGCCCTCTACAGGCCAATCACCTTCTTTTACTAATTCTTGACCCCTTCCAAACTTCTTTCTCCCCCCGCTTGCCAGCAGTATGGGTTGACACCTAGTTGGAAAAGTGCAACGGAGTCACATGTATATGTGGAGCTGTTCTAGCAAGTGGACAACTCATTTGGGCAGCCATGGTGGGTTAGGGAGGTGAGGGAATGAGAGTTGGTTCTTTCCCCTCCCAGAGCACAGACTCAGGGTCCTTATTTCTAATAATGTCAAGAAAAGCCAAGGTCAGAAGTCGAATGACTTACCCAAGGCTTCTCAGCCCATTACAGGATTGACAAAGCACCTAGTGCATGACCTGGCAGAGTAGGAGCTCAGAAAATGTTACCTTTTGTTTTTAATGTTAGAATGCATCTCCTGACACCCAGCCAAATTTCCTCTTCTATAAGTGATGAGTACTGACAAGGGCATTATGATTTGTTTGTCTTTTTAAATAGGTATTAAACACATATTTCTCTAATTTCTTCTTTTAAAATTATCAACACAATGACATTTCTAATCAATTGCATGTCAGTTGAGGATCTCTGATTGTTTTATTTGTTGTTTTCATTACAGTTAGGGAAGGGAGAGAATATAGAGATTAATGATAAAAAAATGATTCTTTTTTCTATTTTCTCCAAGTTCTGCTTAGTTATGCATTTCTAATCTTTAAATATATTCCTTGGCTAGTGAGTAATGCAATTGTCTCAAATGTAATTAATCTCAGAAAGCCATACCTCCACAAATCTAGAATGCCAACCACTCTAATCACTCTTCTCTAACACATTAGGAAGCCTTATTTTTCATCCATAAGAAATGCTGTATGTTTGAACAGAAAATGGTTGTTGAAGCATATATGTATGAGAGGCTGAAGCATTCAGAGTGTCTTTCTGCTGCACATCTCTCAAGAAACCTGAAGATTCATTGTTTTGTAGTAGAAGAAAGAAAATAAATAATAAACACATTAACTATATATATTTTTTAAATTAATTAATTTATTTTTTATGATGACATTGGTTACTGAAATCTGATGTTTCAGCTGTATATTTTTACAGTAAGGCACATATTTACATTGTGTGCTCACCTCCCATGATTAGATATCTTTCTGTCATCACGTATTTGACCCCTTTTACCACATCTATGTCTCCCCTCTCCCCTCCTCCTTACCTTTTGGTAACCATTGATATATTGTCCATGTCCATGAATCTCTGTTCGTTTGTCCTATTCATTTGCTGCTTTCAGGTTTATATACCACATATAAGTGATATCATGTGATTTTCAACTTTTTCTGTCTGGCTTATTTCGCTAAGCATGATTATCTTGAGGTCCATCTAATTGTCATAAATGGCAATATTTTATCTATTCTTATGTCTGAGTAATATTCCATTGTATATATGTACCATCACTTCTTTATCCAGTCATTTATCATAGGACACTTCGGTTGCTTCCATGTCCTGGCCACTGTGAATAATGCTGCTATGAACATCGGTGTGCAAATATCTTTTCTGATATGGGTTTTCAAGTCTTTGTGGGTAAATACAAAGTAGAAGGATTGCTGGATCATATGGTAGATCAATTCTTAGTTTTTGAGGAACCTCCATACTGTTTTTCATAGTGGCTGTACCAATTTACATTCCCACCAACAGCGTATGAAGGTTCCTTTTTCTACACATCCTCTTCAACTTTTGTTATTACTTGTCCTGTTGATTATAGCTATTCTAACAGGTGTGAGATAGTAAATCATTGTGGTTTTGATTTGCATTTCCCTAATAGCTAGCGGTATTAAGCATCTTTTCATATGTTTGTTGGCCATTTGTATATTCTCTAGGGAGAAGTGTTTGTTCAGGTTCTCTTCCCACTTTTTCAATGGTTTGTTTTTTGTTGTTGTTGTTATTGAGTTGTATGAGTTCTTTGTATATTTTGGATATTAGGCCCTTATTGGAGGCATTGCTTGCAAATATATTTTCCTATTCGGATGGTTGTCTCTTTACCTTGTTGATGGTTTCTTTTGCTGTGTAGAAGCTTTTTAGTTTGATGTAGTCCCATTAATTTATTTTAGCTTGTACTTCCCTTGTCTTTGAGGTCAAAATCATAAAATCCTCTTAAGTTCAAGGTCCTTAAGTTTAGTTCCTATGTTTTCTTCTTTGCATTTTATTGTTTCAGGTCTTATATTCAGATTTTTAATCCATTTTGAGTTATTTTTGGTGTGTGGTGATAGACAACAGTTTAGTTTCATTCTTTTGCAGGTGGCTTTCCAGTTTCCTGATCTTAGAGGGAAGGTTTTTAGTTTTTCACCATTCAGTTAATGTTGGCTGAGGGCTTGTCATATGTGGCCTTTATTATGTTAAGGTACTTTCCTTCTATACCAATTTTGTTAAGTGTTTTGATCATAAATGGGTGCTATATCTTGTCGAAGGCTTTTTCTGCATCTATTGATATGATCATGATTTTATTTTTTAATTTATATGGTGTATCACATTAATCAATTGCATATGTTGAGCCATCCCTGTACTTCTGGGATGAAGCCCACTTGATTGTGGTGTATAATCTTTTTAATATGTTGCTGTATTTGGTTTGCTAGTATCATATTTAGGCTTTTTGTATCTGTGTTCATAGAGATATCAGTCTGCAGTTTTCTTTTTTTGTGTTATCTTTATCAGGTTTTGGCATCAGGGTAATATTGGTCTCATAAAATAAATTGGTAAGTATTGTCTCCTCTTCGATTTTTTGGAAGAGTATGAGAAGAATAAGTATTAAATCTTCATTGAATGTTTGGTAGAATTCATTGACGAAGCCATCTGGTCCTGGACTTTTATTTTTTGGTAGGTTTTTGATGATTATGTCAATTTCCATACTGCTGATCATTCTGTTTAGATTTACAATTTCTTGATTCAGTCTAGGAAGGTTCCATTTTTCTAAGTACTGGTCCATTTCTTCTAGGTTATTAAATTTGGTGTTATATACTATTTCATAGTATTCTTTTTTTCCTTTATTTATTTATTTATTTTTTAAAATTTTAATTAATTTCAAGTATATAGTACTTTGGTTAGACACCTATATATTTAATAAAATGATCCCTCCAGTTGCTCCTTCCCTCCCCTGACTCTCCACCTAGCCAATGTATTAATGCAAATTGTAATCCCTATACTGCTCCCCATCCTTGTGGCCATCCATCAGCTACTAATTTGTACTTCTTTAACCCTTCACCCCATTCTCCCAGCCTCCCAAACACCCTCCCCTCTGTCTGTCAACAAATTGTCCACTATATTTGTGAGTCTGTTTTTGATTAGTTTGTTCTTTTTATTCCTTAGATTTCACATATAAATGAAATCATATAGTGTTTATCTTTCTCTTTCTGACTTAAATACCTTCTAGGTCCGTCAAAGCAATATATTTTTCCATTCTCTTCCTTTTCATATGTAAGGGTTTTGTTTTCTTATCTTTTCAGCCATCTTTTGGTTAGAGTATTTAATTCTTTTCCATTTAAGGTAGTGATTGGTACCTTTTGATACATGATTTTCTTTCTTAAAGAAGTCCTTCCAACATTTCCTGTAATACTGGCCTGGTGGTGATAAACTCCTTGAGTTTATTTTTGTCTGGGAAGCTCTTTACCTGTCCTCAACTTTAAATAATAACTTTGCTGGATAAAGTATTCTTGATTGTAGATTCTGGGTCTTCATTACATCAAATATTTTTTGCCAAGCCCTTCTGTCCTGCATAGTTTCTTTTGAGAAATCAGCTGCCGGTCTTATGGGCGTTCCTTTATAAGTAACTATTTGCTTTTCTCTTGCTGCTTTTAATATTCTTTCTTTGTATTAAACTTTGGCATTTTAATTATGATGTCTTGGTGTGGGCCTCTTTGGATCCCTGATTTTTGGGACTCTCTGAGTTTCCTGGGGTTTTATGTCCATTTTCTTCACCAGGTTAGGGAAGTTTTCCATCATTATTTCTTCAAACAGCTGTTCAACATCTTGATTTTCTTCAGAGTAATATTTGGAGCCTTAATAGTGTCCCATATCCTCCTTAAATTATTTTTATAGTCTTGGCATCTTTTTTTTTTTTGCCATTCTGATTGAGTGTCCTGATTGCCTTTCCTGTCCTCTAGATAGGGCCTTTGATCCTCTTCTTTATTTACTTTGTTTATTCCTTTGTTTATTCCATTTAATATACTTCTCATCTCAGATAACGTGTTCTTCATTTCAGACTGGTTCCCTTTTATAATTTCCATTTCTATTTTTGTGTTTTTTTTTATCTCTTTGTTGAAGTTCTCACTAAATTTAACCAAAATATCATTGAGCATCTTTATAATCAGTGTTTTGAACTCTGCATGTTAGATTACTTGACTCCATTATTTCTGGATCTCTGTTCTGTTCTGTCATATGGTTTCTGCTTCTTTGTCTTCCCATTTTGGCTGCCTTTCCATGTCTGTTTCTATGTACTAAGCAAAGCTCCTAAGTCTCCCAGTCTTATTAGTGTGGATTTGTGAAGTAGGTGTCCAGTGGCACAGTCCTGAGAGGGGTTCAGCTGCAGGCCAAATTTAGCCCAATCCTGTGCCCCTCCAGGGCCACCTGTTAAGATTCAGCAAGCAATCTACAGATGCTGTGCTTATAGTTGCCTCAAAAGGCCACAGCAGAAACCGAGGACAGCTGCCTCCACCAGTGTGAGTCTCAGCAAGGAGCACCTAACTCGCTGATGATACACCTGGATGGGTCGTGATTGGGGGAGGCGGGTTTCAGGGAACGCTTTGGGTGGAGCGACCTCTGTTATCCAGTTTGATGACGTCACAGCTATGGTGGTGCTGTGTCCACACACTGAAATGGGGGAGGGCTCAACAATGGATACCGCCAGCACTTTTGTACAGAGCGAGTCTCACCTCGGCCCTCACTCCGACAATGTCTCTGTGTAAGTCTCTATCGCCCCCCGTGTTCGGCCTAACGGGCACTGGTGCTCAGAGTGAGCAGGTCCATCACCATGAAAATCCGCTCATGGACATAGCCCCTTTAAGAGGCTTTTGCAGCTGTCGCTGCCGCAGCCTCCATCTCACTCAGCTGCTCAGGACCAGACAGCCCCATGTCCTTGCCCCGTCCTACCTTGTGCCGTTGCAGAGTACTCTCTTGGATTTCTCTCTAGTTGTATGGCTTGTTCATCTAGCTCTCAGGTGATTTTTCCTTGCTGCTGCTCTTTGTTTCCATCACAACTTTGATTTGGTTGCCAGAGGGATGAACAGGGCCTCTATCACCTACGTAATTTTTTTCTCTCCTTTTTCATAGTATTCTTGTATGAGCCTTTGTATTGTTGTAGCTGCCAACCCCCGATAGACACACAGACCACCAGAAATCAGTGAGTTATAGGAAATACACCCTTTATTCAGCCAGCCGGGCCTGCCAGGGGTACACAGACCCCAAATCAAGCAGTTCCAAAATGTAGAGGTACAAGATTTTTAAGCCCTAAACCCCTATTCTTCATCCTGTTTGAACACACAAGTCTATTTTTCTTCTTTTTACTAACTGTCAACCCACAGGTCGGTTGTGCAAGCAGGGGTACAGAAGCAGAAAGCTTATTGTTAGAGCGTTATGTTCCTATGGGCAATAGTGAAGCAGTAATTTTCCAGTCAGCTCAGTATTTCTGTGATATCTGTTGTAATTTCCCCTCTTTCATCCTGATTTTGTTTATTTGTGTCCTTCCTCTTTTATTCCGTAGTGTGTCTAGCCAGGGATTTGTCAATTTTATTAAACTTCTCTAAGAACCAGCTCTTTGTCGCTTTATTTTTTCTATTGTTTTTTTGTTTTGTTTTGTTTTCAATTTTATTTATTTCTGCTCTAATTTTGATTATTTCTTTCCTTCTGCTGACTTTAGGCTTCATTTTTTCTTCTTTTTCTAGTTTTTCAAGATGAAGTATTAGGTTGTTTATTGGGGCTCTTTTTTGGTTTTGGAGGTAGGCCTGTAATGATACGAACTTTCCTTTTATAACTGCTTTTGCCATGTCCCAAATGTTTTGATATGTTGTACTGTCATTATCATTCATTTCTATGTATCTCTTGTTCTCTCTTTTTATTTCTTCTCTGACCCAGTTATTTCTCAGTAGTATGTTATTTAATCTCCATGTATTTGTGGTTCTTCCTGCTTTTTCTTTTTTTTTACAGTCGATATCTAGTTTCAAACATTATGATCAGAGAATATGGTTGATATGATTTCAACTCTTTTATATTTGTTGAGGCTATCTCTGTGTCCCTGTATGTGATCAATCCTTGAGGATGTTCCATGTGCACTAGAGAAAAATGTACAAGCAGCTGCTTTGGGATGAAAAGCTCTGTAAATGTTAATTATGTCCAGTTGGTCTAATATGTCATTTAAGGATGTTATTTCCTTATTGATTTTCTGTTTGGATGATCTGTGCATATCCGACAATGGGGTATTTAGGTCTCCTACTACGATAGTGTTTTGGTCTCTTTCTCTCATTTTGGTCTCTTTAGTTCTGTTAATAATTACTTTACCTGTTTTAGGGTTCCCTGATTGGGAGCATAGTATTAATAAGTGTTACGTCTTCTCGTTACATGATTCCTTTATCATTATGAAGTGTCTTTCTGTATCTTTCTTTACCTTTTTTATTTCAAAGTCTAGTTCATCTGATATTAATACCAGTTGAGCAAATGGCATTCAGAGAAAATCGAGAGTACCGGTATTATCCACCCTTTTACTTTGAATCTATATTTGTCTCTGGAACTGAAATGTGTCTCCTGGAGGAGCATATGGTTGGGTTTGTTTTTTGATCCCATCTTCAGCTCTGTGCCTTTTTATTGGTGAGTTCAGTCCATTTACATTTAGGGTGATTATTGAAATATGAGGTCTTCTTATAGCCATTTTATTTTTTGCTCTCTGGTAGCTCAGTGTTTCCATTGCTTCCTTGTCCTTAGTTGTCTGTGTGTGTATGTGTGTGTGTGTGTGTGTGTGTGTGTTTTTGATTGAGTTTTGTGAGTTTTCCCTCTGGCCCTTTTTATTTTATGTTATGTGCTTCAGTTCTGAATCTTTGGCGTGTAGTTACCATTACGAATGTGTAAAGGATAGTTATATACATACAGTCATCCATTTTCTTCTGTGTGCGCCTTATCTCATTCCCCTTTGCAAATTTGGATATTTGAATCCTCCCCTTTTCTGTCATTGTCTCAATTTGTCCCTATGTATACTGAACATTCATTACTATCTTGCTATAGCAAATCTCTTCTTATTGTTTAAGCTTATAATGCCCTGTTCTTAATGAGAGTTACACTCCTCTGCTCTATCTGTCTGATAGTTGCCTTACTCATAGCTATGTTTTTTTTTTTTGTCATTTGTTAGGTGAGCTGACCTCTTTCAATATTTTCTTGTAAATTTTCTTGTAAATTCAGAGAATGTGCTAAGTTTTCTAACCAGATGCGACAGTAGTTGTAGGAAGGAGAATTTTCAAGAAATATTTAAAATACAAAATTGGCAAATTAGATGCTGAGCATGTCAGAGAGAGGGAAGTCTCTAGAATGATTCCCTTGATTCGAATTTCATAGGAAAGAAAAATGAAAAAAAAATTTGCTTCACTTGTTAATTCACCAAACCTATAACTTTGGCATTGAAAAAAGTTAGTTTCATATACTGATATCATATTTCAAACTGTATGTTGATTTTAATTCATGTTCTATTCTCTTCTGGACACTAAATTCCACTTTATGCAAATGTCACATATTAAAAATTTTGGATTTATCACTCTTTTTCATGGCACCTCGGAGACGGTCAGCTGCTTCAGGATGAAGCTGAATATCTCTTTCCCAGCCACTGGCTGCCAGAAGCTCATTGAAGTGGATGATGAACGAAAACTTCATACCTTTTATGAGAAGTATATGGCCACAGAAGTTGCTGCTGATGCTCTGGGTGAAGAATGGAAGGGTTATGTTGTTTGATTCAGTGGTGGAAATGACAAACAAGGTTTCCCCATGAAGTAAGATGTCTTGACCCATGGCTGTGTCTACCCGCTATTGAGGAAGGGGCGTTCCTATTATAGACCATAGAGGACTGGAGAAAGAAAACACAAATCTGTTCAGGGTTGCATTGTGGATGTCAATCTGAGTGTTTTCAACTCGGTAATTGTGAAAAAAGGGGAGAAAGATATTTCTGGTCTCACTGATACTACCGTGCCTCGTCGCCTGGGGCCCAAAAGAGCTAGGAGAATCTGCACACTTTTCAGTCTCTCTAAAGAAGATAATGTCCTCCAATATGTTGTGAGAAAGCCCTTAAACAAAGAAGGTAAGAAATCTAGACCAGAGCACCCAGGATTTAGTGTCTTTTTACTCCACGTGCCCTGCAATATAAACGTCAGCATATTGCTCTGAAGAAACAGCATACTAAGAAAAATAAGGAAGAGGTTGCAGAATATTCTAAATTTTTGGCCAAGAGAATGAAGGAGACCAGAAACAGATTGCCAAGAGACGTAGAATTTCTTCTCTGAGAGCTTCTACCTCTAAGTCTGCATCCAGTCAAAAATAAAATTTTGTAAAAGTAACAAATAAATAAGATCAGACATCAAAAAATTTTTAAATTTGTCAAATAAACAGAATAAGGGTGATTATTCTCTTTACAAAAGAATTCTTTGTTTTATAAAATATATCTTTATATGACACCTTTAAATTGTCAGCTCTAAATATGATTTAATGTACTGCTCCTCAGAAACATATTTTATAAAAGCAGATATATATGCATACTTTCAAGTTGATTTATGAGTTTTTTTCCCGATATATGTGTTTTAGAGAAAGTGGCAGGTCAGTTTTTTCAAGTTAAATTCATTGATTGATTGATTCATTCATTCATTCAATTAACAAATAGTTATTAGATTCCTATTGTATGCCAGACACTGTCCTAGATATTTTAATTATAGCAGAGAAATGAAACAGAGAAAAGTTGTCTTCGTGTAATTTTCATTCTAATGGATTGTCTTTTCTTTTCTTTTTTAAAATAGGGTGTGCTATTTTTTCTTTTGCTGATTTTTAAGGTATTTGATAGCACAATGCCTTGCACATAGCCAGCATCTTCTACATATTTGTTCGATTGAATAAATTCTCAACAGACAAATACTGACTCTAATAATATATTACATACATGAATTTACAATTTTAAATATTCTGATCTATGGTCAGATTCAGACGAGATGACTATGTATTCTCAGTTTAAAAATTTGAGATTATAGGCATAATGTTTAAGTTATTTATCAGAAGAAAAAGGCTATGATTTGAATACTCAATTTGCTCACTTAATCAAATAGTGTGCCATTTTTCCATCACTTTAAACTTTTACATACCATTATATATCAGATTAATTTGCCTAAATGTTTTATAATATGCAAAGCACTTTCATATAGCAAAGGAAGGATGGGATTTTAAAGCCATTGTTTTTCTAGTATAACCTGTGCGGCCACAAAATTTCCTTTCTCGTTTTCCTCCTTAGGAGCAGATATTGATTTTTGGCTGGGCACAATTGTCTCCTAGTATAAGATGTATCTCCCAAGCTCTGTAGAAGCTAGATCTTGTCATTAAATTTTGGCCAATGAAATGTGAGTGAAAACATCAGTAGTACTCCAGGGAGGCTGTTTAAAGAGAGCTGACTGATTTGAGAGAAAACTCTTTTTGCCATTTGGTTTTTCCTCTTTCCTCCAGCCTGGAATAAAGACAGGATGACTACAGTTCCAGCAGCCAGTATGAGAGACAAGAAGTGACCTTGAAAATAGAAAGTAGGAGCCTAGACCCTGATGACATCATAAGCTGCAATATCAGACCTGGTATTGCCTACTATGTACATGAAAGAAAAATCAATTTCTGTCTTGTTTTAGCCACCAGTATTTTGGGTTTTTCTATCATCTCCAGCCAAACTTAGTCCTAAAATATACAGCTTGTAATATACTCCAGTCAACTACACTAGCAAGGAGTCATATTTCCTCTACTACAGTAATCTGTTTTTAGCTCATTTTTTTCCTTCAAGCTGGTCTTAACTACCCTTTTAAACCTGATTTCACTTAAGTTTATATGTTAGGCTGAGAAGAAAGTTAGGCAAACTGATTTGCCTGTGATCTCATCTGTGTGGTAGGGCAGGGGGCCTAGATTCTCTCACCTCATCAGACATATGACCTACTGACAAGGAAGAAATCAACCACATCTGGTCAAATTTTTTTTTTTTAATTTTTATCTGGTCAAATTATCTTTGTATATCTCTTAAGGTAAAAAAAAAGAGTCTTCTAAATCAGCAAACCAAAAAAGCCTTGTAACAGCCTGTAAGATCTGGTTTGTTATTGAGTCCCTTACCATTTACTGGAACAGCAAACTCTAAGCATTACATCATCATAGTCCAAATTAGTAATGCAGGCATTACTAATCAAACTCAATACTCTCACCTGTTAGGTCCTGACCTGCTTCCAAATCCTTGTCGGTATAGCTCACCACACTAAGCTTCTCCTTGTTTACATGTTAGCCATTAGCCTTTTTAAATGCATTTAATATCACCTCTTCTTAGGTTGCTAAGCTATTGTTTAGTGCTGGTTAGCAACTATAACAGGATGATAAATTGGGACTCTTGCTGTTTCCATTTTAGCTTGGGCCAAATGCTTAAATAAAATGATAAATTTCCAAATCAAGGTATTATACAGAACATTCCAAATCAAAGTGTTATAACAGAACTTAGAAAGAAGGTCGACAAGGCTAGTTTTGTGATAGTAATGGGAGCTGTAGTGAGAGCTACCTGGTGAGTGGGGGATTCTCCAAGAAACCCACAAAATTACCTAGAAAGAGTCAGCTTTGAGCATTCACCAAGCCCAAATGACAATGTCCGATCATGACATTGCCAGTGACACAAGACTATGTCCATTTATCCTAATCCCCTGGCCCTGGGGCACCACTGAGAAACTGTAGCTAAGCAATGGGAGAACTGGGTGAGGGAAGGTGGTGAAGGAGGACAGATGCAGCTGATCATGGCCCCTACCCTACTGTGGGCGTTAGGCCTGACTCAGAGAAGTGACTGTTCTCACTTGCTTAGCGTGGAGTGTCATTATTACACTGAACTGGACACTTTTTTGCTGCTCTTATGACTCATCAGGGCGGGAAGGACTTTTGGACCTGCCAGAGATTTCATGCAGAGGCCAGGAAAGAACCAGTCCTTGGAAGAGGTTATAAAGAGCTGTGGCAAGAAAGGGTCAAGTTACTTCATGTTGCCCTCCACTGCCTCCACCCCTCACTGGGTGTCACTTGCTCAAAAAAGCAGCCACACTGCCTTCAACACTGGGCCCCTCATGGCCAATAGGCAATATAAGAATCCAGGGCACTGGAACCACTTGTCTCTTTTGAAAGAGTTTCCACCCTAGCTGCCCTTGAAAATTAGAAAGGATATTTCCTGACACCTAGAGCATGAGAAGAATAAGGGTCAGTCTTCTCAAAGTGTCACATCAGACTTTAAATGTTGTCTGGCCCTCCTTAATGGCATTTCCACAGCAACTTGCTGAATTTGTTTGATCACTGGGAAAATCTAAACCAGTTAAATTTTCACTATTTCAAACATAGAAAGCTAACGTTAGTAAATTCTGCAGAAGCTAGAGGTATCTCCAGAATACTATTATGACTAGATTTACCTTAAGTTGAAACTTTATGGGGTCAATAGGCATCTTCCTCAGAAACAAAGCCAAGCCACTTACCATAATTTTTAAAATTTCAATGAGAACCTGGGCTTACTTGAAACTGTATAAATAATAGCTTAAATTTCTTCTTCCACTTTTCTCTCACTCAATTTCATTTAGCTGTGGACTGTACAAATTTTTTTTGTACTAATAAGAGATACACACAAATCATACTTTTTGATTCTTGAGTCCCTCTTGCTTCTGTCATACACTTTTAATCTAAGGAATGAGGCACTAAAAAGTAAGAATTATCCAAGTAATTTATATTAATGCAAAGTTTGGCTTGACAAGCAGATCAATAGCCTCCATAAGGCGTAGGGCAAATATAGAGAAAAAGTCATTATCTAATATGGAAATATCTACCTGGATATTTCCAGTTGACCTTAACTGAAGATTCTCTTGGCCCCAAGAGCATTATAATAGTCCCTGAAACAGCATCTAGACAAGGACATTTATTTGTAACAACATGCATCATAGAAAGAAGTGTAGTAACTGGAACTTTCCAATATTATGTCCCCCTGCCATTTGATAATACACACAAAAAAAGAGACCCAAAATTATCTCCAGTATTTCTTTTGGCAGAGCCTTCAAATGTCCCTGTATTTAGATTCCAGCTGCATTCATTCTATTTTGATAGTAGAGAGTGTTTGTTATCATGACTACTAGATATAGCTTCTGTCTCTCCCCCTCCACCCCCCTTTTACGGAGCAAATAGAATTACAGCTATTTGTAGTTTTCCTTGGACAAAGTGGATAATGTATCCTGTGTAAAAATTTTTTAAAAAATAGGAAAACAATATCATTTTATAAGTTTAGTGAGGATGCCATTAAGCACTGTCCCAGTCTGAGAGTCTAGATCTTGCTCAGTTCAACAGGACCCCTGCCCAAGCACAGGACGGGAGCTCCTTTCAGCACACAAGAGCCCCTCAGGATTCCTTTTAGGTTTACAGATATCCTGGGGAGTTGTGGGGAGGTGTCTGCACAAGGTAGTTGGACAGAAGCAAGCCTTGTGGTGCCTCTGCTAGTCTGTCAGCTGGCGAGACACAGAGCAAGTGGAGCCCAGGTTTATCCTGCATATGGATTAGAAGTGGAGGAGTTGGAGATCTCCACATGTGTGAAGGCTGGGTAGTCAGTGATGAAGACACCATTCAAGGCAGCTCCCAGGCACGTGAGAGGCAACAAGCATGGGCCTCTGGGTCTATTCCTCCTGACCCTCCTATCACCCCCTGACAGCTTCTCTCCTTATTCTGACTATTCCCTCTTACACAGGTCCCAAGTAACTGAGTCTCCATCCCATAACCACTACTTACAGCTCTCTCTTCTCTGTGAGAATAGGAGGTTCCTATTGTACACCATGTTTGCTATCTTCCCAAACAGCTGAATTCTCCACTTTTCTTTCACAACAGACCCTGATTTGCCCGTCCGAACCACAGCCCAATCATTACCATCCAAAGCCAATCTGAATTCTGTTTCCTTTGGGGCCAGGAAGATTTCTCCTTCAAAGACTTTTGTAAACCTTCAAATAGACCCAGATCTTAGTCCTACAATAGGCCCACTAAGAAAGGTTGATAAGCCCACACTGAACACACAATTCCAGACATTGAGTGCTCACTATAATGTTCCCTCAGGAGAACAGTAAATTTGCCCAAAAGTAATGCGTAAGAATAATGTGTGTAGTTTTTTTATGTCAAAGAATCTCTGAATGAAATCATTACCTCCAATTTATATAACTTTGAGACATTTTAAGGGAACTATTTCAAGAACTGAATGGAAAAAAAAATTCTTCACATGTAACCTAATTGGTTGAATTTTTCATAAGGAAAGATTTATGAGCATTTTATTACCTACTCTGGTAGAATAAAAAATGACCACCTCTATCCACACGCCGTGTTGTTTATGCCCTAATCCTGAGAATGTGCTTAATGGGATCCTAAGAATGAAATCCTGAGAATATGTAATATCAAATTGCAGGAGAGACTTTGCTAATGGGCTTACGGTTACTAGTCAGCTGACATTAAGAAAGAAAATTATCCTAATGGGTCTAATGTAATTACATGAGCCTTGTGAAACTCTAAGCAGAAAAACCAGCCAAGCTACTCTGCACCTAGCCTTCTAAAGATAAAATTATACTGGTTTTTTTGGGGGGGAGGGTTTTGTTTGTTTGTTTGTTTGTTTTAAAGAAAAAGAACTGAATGGGAAAAGAGTGGGCCAAAGCTCTCTTTCTAAAATGGTGTTTAGGTTCACTCAAGCACATAGAGCTATCAACACACAAAATTTCTGTGACACAGGGGTAATAATTTTTATCCAGAAAGATTCTTATTTTTTCATCAATATTTATACCTAAGAAATGTCAAACTCACATTGTGTGCTGGCTATCAATTATTTATTTCTCACCTCATTCTATGACATAGTTTTTATTAATATCTATATTTTACAGGTGAGGAAACCAAATGGAACAGTTAAAAAAGGGTATATTCTGAACAGTATAATTTCAGGGTTTTAAATACAGACATGTTTAAAGCTCTTGATACAGAAAGCCAATTTACTTTCTGGAAAATTTGTACTCCGACTCATGGACACACCCAGAAGGCTACATGATCCTTTCCACCACACACTCAACAAAACATTGAAGATTGCCTTTTAAAGTAGTTAATCATTTGATAGGGGAAAATGGTGGCTTATTATAACTATTTCAATTGTTTTTATTTTGAATTCTCTGTTTTCTAATGGTTAATTTTGTAATCCTTATGAATTTTGTGGGGAGCAAACATAGCATAAATCTCAAATAAATGGATTAAATATTTCATTATTTTACCTAGTGCCAGCTTGTTCCAGAAATAGGACCAGCTGGTTTCTATACTCAAAACCAGAAAGAAGTTTGTTCTTTTCTTCTCCTCAACAGCCAGTGTATCAGCATCATCAGAGAAGCTGAGAGCAACAGCCGAAAGTGATTGGAAACATATGGGTATATCTGTGTCAAAACTAGGTTGTACCTCACTCTGCTTTTTCTCCTTTCTTATATAAACACATTGCTGGAATGGTCATGTGTTGGTGTCTCCGCATGCTGAGAATTTTACGCAACTTAATGAGTATATGGTTATCAAACATGCAAGTCCCCAAACCTGTGCTTGAGTATGAGAAAGTAGGTCAAACAGGAGCTCACTCCTGCTGCAATGCCTTTCACACTGCATCAAAAAGGTTGAATCAGAAAGGATGATGAGTGTTGCAAGGGGCAAAGATCACAAACTGTCTGCCACCACCAGGCAAAGAGAACTTCATTTTTGCTTTTCTCTCAACACTTTCCACCCAACAAGCATCTGATTCATTGCAAGAGGGTAGTGCTTTCTGGAAAGACTACAGCTTTAAATAAAATCTACAATCATGCAAGAGAAAAAGAAAAATCAGATTGCTAGCTATTATAGAGTACCTTTAAATTCCAAAGTGTGAAGACTCCCAAATACAAACCATTGTTTTTGATTCAGCTCTAACCAAAATAGCTAAAAAGAATTGAGAAGCAGCAGGAGAGAAACTATATTCCCAAAAGAAGCAGGTTTTCTGCTTTGGCAGATTTGTCTTAGAGCAGAAGTATGTCGTTCAGAAAATTGTATCTCTCAAAAGGTGAGGTAAAGACTACTCTAGAGCAGCAGGAACAATGTTCAGATGAAAGGTGTATTCATTTCTGTAGTTTCTGTAACAAATTACCATGAAGCGGTGGTTTGAAACAACACAAACATTTTATAGTTCTGGAGATCTGAAGTATGAAATGAGTCTCACTGTCTTAAAGTCAAGGAGTGTCAGTGAGGCTGTTTCTTGCTATTTCCAGCTTCTAGAGGTCACCCACATTCCTTGGTTCATAGCCTCATTCTATCTTCGAAGTCGGCAATGTCAGGACATCTTTCTCACATGGCCATCTCTCTGATTCTTCCTTTTTTTACCTCTCTCTTATAAAGACCCCAATGATTACATTCGGTGCACCTAGATAATTCAAGATAATCACCTCATCTCAAGATCAGCAATTAGCAACATTAATTCCTAGTCACAGATATAACCTAATCACAGGTTCCAGGGATTAGGACAGAGACATCTTTGGGATGGGTCATTCTTCTGCTGCCAGCAAGAGAGGGCCTGAGCAGCAGATCAGATATTCCACCCTCTTAGCATTCCTATACTCTAGGATCTGGTTTTTAATATGACTTATTTACACTCTATGGATCTTTTTATCCTTGTCCTACTACCAATGTGCTTCTTCTACTTACTCAGTTTTTGCTTCTTTATAAGTTTGGCTAGAACATGCCCATGGCTTTTATGGCCCCCCTCTACTCTATGTCATCTTTTTGATGTTTGTCACTACCACCAACTGACTCCATCTCTCCATTCTCTAAGCTCAAATTTCCAAGACAATGCATTTGATTAGCTCAGTTTATTTTAGTGTGCCAGAGGTTGCTGGCCAGTCAATGGGTTGCCTTCCCTTAAATCAGGTGCCCATTCCTGGTCAAATCATCAGAAGTCAGGAAATAAGTGTGGCATGTCATAGGATATGGCTAGTGCATCATTGACCGGGCAGGCAATGACATTGTGTAGGGTTATGAAGGGGCAGTTGCCTGTAGCAGGGAACTCTGGCAATGCAAATACCAAGAGAAACCAGCCTTGCCTTCAGATAGACTTTGAAGATTGACAGGTTAGTGATTTATTTATTGTAATCTTAAAAATATAAAATTATTTGTTTAATTGGCAAAAACTAAACCTATATTAAAATCAGATATGTGGAATGTCACTTTGGTGCATTTGTAAAAGCCCAATGAATCAGAATGCAAACACAATAAGATCTTATGATCAAGTGGGTTTCTCAGTTAATGATAATCATTCAATAAATGAGAATTTATTGAACACTTACTATGCACCAGCCATAGTTCTAGATCTGAGATTACAGAAGAGATGAGATAGATGTGACCCCTGCCCTTTGTACATCAACCATTAATATTTTAAAACTCTCAAAATATATTAGTCTACTCTCTCAAGTAGATCAAACAGAATTGGGTTTTTATGGCTGAAAATTAAGTTAAAGATGATCTTACTGTATTGATCTACATAAATCAATAAATAGAGAAAAAAAAGACAGAGGAAACAGGACTGACAATATAGTTCCTGCAAGATTCTTCAGGAATTTGTTATTTGAAATCCAAGTTTTTTGGATTAGTTCGTTCAGTCTTGATTTGTATCATTCTTCTATGTTACACATACAGAAATAAAAAGAATGCTTATTGAGGTTCCTGTGAAAATTAATTTTGAGTAATTGAAGTTACATTTTTATTTTAATTGATTTTTATTTTTACTCATTTTAATTACACATAATACTTATGAAAGTTTTGGTGATATTATCCTTAACTTTTAAAAATATATGTACGTCATTTTAAAACGTAAAAATTCTAAAGGCTTATAATGAAATCTCTAGCCCTCTGCTCTTTTTCTCCAAGTCCTATTCCCAGCAGTAACCACTCTCCTCTTTTCTAGCTGTTCCTGCTTTCATTTACCAACATCATTCCAAACAAAATGCTTTAACTGTAATTTTTATTCTATATATTTTAAGTAACATTTTTGACTTTCTGCCATAAAAGAAAAGTCTGACCTACTCCTTCTCCTATCCCTACTTCTCTTCCTAATATTCCCTAAGTATAATTATAACACAACTTTTGATGAAGTCTAATATCACCCCCTTCACTGACTTGTACACTATGCCCAGACCCCTTTATTGTATAACTCCTCTTTTTTCTTAGAATAAGGATTTGCTTTGTTTTTATCTGCCAGATATTTAATGTATTTATGGCTAATTTTTCCAAATACTTCTTCATTCTTGGCACATGCCCATTTGTAATATTTTCCAGACACTCAGACATGTCAGCTACTTTTTGTGGCTCTCCCTGGAGCCCTCAACTCTCTGCTTCATGCTTGACTGTTTCCTGCCCAGGCCTGCTGCACACACTTTATTCTGTCAATTTCCTTCAACACCATCTCAGGATTTTTCTTTTGCTATTCTACTGTGATAGATTCTCTTTTCTGGACCTATGTCTCCCTCTTTCTCAGTTTACTCTTTTATTTTGGTGGAGCACATCCTCCAGTAGTTTCCTAAGAAAGTATGAAAGGAAATGTTTTGAGGGCTTTGAAATTTCTTAATTCTAACCTCAGTGTGTATAGGCTATAGAATTCTGGATTGAAGAGCACTGTCATTCAGCATTGCTCCTTTGTTTCCTAACTCTGATACTATGATTCAGGGATCTAATGCTGGTCTGATTCATGATCCTTTGTAGATTGTTGGGTACATTTTCTTTCCAGAAGCTTTCAGAACCTTTTGCACTGTACAACTTTATAATGACAAGTTGTGGTGTGGGTCTTTTTTATTTGTTGTCCTGAGTACTCAGTCACTTGGGAACTCAAGTCCTTCAGTTCTGAGAAATTACTTCATTTTGTTGCTTTGATAATTTTCTGTCCCTGTTTTCTCTCTTCTCCTTTATGAAACTCTTATTAGTTTATACTGGATATTCTTGACTAATCTTCTAATTTTCTTATTTTTCTCCCATATTTTTAATTGCTTTGACTCCACTTCTACTTTATGTGAGATTTCTTCAGTATTACCTTTCTTTCCTTAAATTTTAATCAAAAAGAGATTTCTTTTGATTATTTTATAATATCTCATTCTTGTTTTATTTATTTATTATTATTTATACCAACAGCACCTGGTTTTCCTAGGTGGTCTGCCATCCAAGTACTAACCAGGCCCAACCGTGGCTCAACTGGGACACGAACCCAGGACCTTCTGCATATAAAGCAGATGTTCTAACCTCTACCCTATGGAATCATGTCCTCATTCTTGTTTTAGATGCAATATCTTCTCTTGACTCACTGGGAATATTAGATTTGTTTGTTTGTTTGTTTCTATTTTTTATTTTGAAATAATTATAGATTGGCAAGAAGTTGCAAAGATAGTACGGGGAGTCCTAAGTATCCTTTACCCTTTTGCCCAGTTTCTTCCAATGGCTATATCTTACATACTTGTAATACAATATCAAAAACAAGAAACTGACATTGGTACAATGTGTATGTGTAATTCTATGTCTTTTATCACATAAAATACATCAACATTAAGATCACCCTTGTTCTACCTCTTTATAATTTCACCCTCCTTCCTCTACTATAGAATATTATTTGTTAAAAATATTTGTTTTCAGCATGTTTTCTCCATGTTCCTTCTTTCATTCTTTCTTTATTGCTATCTCTGTTTCATTTTGGAAGTTACCCACAAATGTCTGGCGATCTTGCCAATTCATTCATATTTAAGCATGAAGCTAATTGCAAGCTCAGTTGTGACAATTTGTGGGGCTTCACCACAGGGAGATCAAATTGTGATGTTCGCTTTTTCATTAGGGGGTCCTCCAGTGTTCATACCTAGGATCTTTTTGTAGGTTTATTCACAGGCTCTAGAGAAGAATCCTCAGATCTTATCCCCAGGGATAGGGAAGACTGTAAACCTGGTTGCCAACTTCTTGAAAGCAAAATATGGGGAGGAGGCTTGAATGCCTACTATACAATGGGCAGATTTGTACTTAATTTTCTTGTTTTCAATTTGTATCCCATCTCTTCCCATTCTCCTTCACTGTGATTCTCCCAAATTTCTTGTTTGATTTCTCTAGAGAATAAACTTCGAATGTCTGAGAGGTGAGAGGGCAGTTGCCTAACTTCACAAGAATAGGAAACGGTGTCTGACTGATCCATAGACAGACTCCTACCAAATTTCCCCTTCTTAGCCCTTTGCCTCACAGCACCTCACACCTGTGTGAAAACTTTCTGTGGGTCTGAAGAGGAATTCTTAGCTTCTCATCATGCTCCCTCTCGGCAGACACCAACGTTAGTTACAAATCCTACATCACCCAAAATTTTGTTGAAATCTCTCTCATCTGATGCTATCCAATTCACTTCCTTTAGTCATTTTAATAGGATTCTAAGAGAGAGGGAGGAAGAGAGAGTAGTTAACCTGCCATAGTTAGACAGCACACAGCAATTGTTTTTTTAAAAAGAATTTTTAAAGTATGTGATGAAAATCAAATTTTTGTCTTAGTGAATTTTAAATATAGAAGTAACATGAGAGTATATTCAGAAAAGATGTCACCAAAAAAATATTAAGATTACTTTCACTATTGCATAAGAGAAGTCATAATTTTTTCCTGTGTTTAAAACTTTGTAGTGTGACATATGGCAGGGTAGAGAAAGATGAGGTTGGAGGGGCTAAAATATGTAGAATGACTGATGATGGGAAAGTATTAGGGCCAAGATATTGAGGAGCTCAATAACGTCAAAGAATTGCTAGAGTAAGGACAATAGATATATTAGAGTTCTCCAGAGAAACAGAACCAATAAGGTATTTAAAAAAAGATTTATTGTGAAGAATTGGCTCACATGATTATGAAAGCTCAGAAGTCCTACAATCTTCCATCTGAAAGATGGAAACCCAGGAAAGGCAGTGGTATAATTTAGTCCAAAGCCAAAGGTCCGAGAACTAGGGAGCTCATGATGTAAATCCTAGTCCAAGGGCAGAAGAAGATGAGAATTGTCCCAATTCAAATAATGAGGCAAGAAAAAAGGGGAGGTGAATTCCTCCTTCCTCCATCTTTTTGTTCTGTTAAGGCCTTCAATTTTTTGAACAATGTCCACCCACATTGAGAAGGACAATCTACTTTACTGATTCAAATGATAATCTTACCTGGATATACCCTTATAGACATACCCCAAAATAATGTTTAACCAGATAGCTGGGCACCCCCTAACTCAGTCACCCATAGCCATCACAGTGGAGTAAGTGGTCTGAAGGTCAAAGGATAGTGGTTGAACAACAGGGGACTTGAAGTTGAGACTTCAGAGGAGATACAATTATTGGTGATGACAATGTCACAGGTGTGATTTTAGGAGTGGATAGATATGTTATGGTGGAGAAATAAAACACTATAGGCAGGGAGGTTGAGAAAGTAGAAGACAGGGCAAGGGTGGGTCATCCACAGTGATGCAGAGTCTGTTCAAGCCTTACAAGCCGCTTGTGTGGCAGCCATGTTGGCTTCCTATCCTGCCATCCTCTACACCAGCCATCTTGAGACCTACCTCTGACTTTTAATTTTCATTTTCCATAGGAGGGTGGAATTTTGGTTAGATGAATGAGCCTAAGTGACAGCATGCATGGGCTCTGGGAGGGGGCAGAGTTCAAGGGGACTGGCGGACTGGCCCCAAGTGGGCAGAAGGCCAGGTAATAAGCCATGTGGTATTTATCCATAGCCCCTCAAATCTTCAGTGAGTTTACAGAACTCAAAATCAGTGAGTATGTTTGAAATCCTTTTTGAAAATGGTAAAAGAGATAAGCCTCACTTCTGGATTTGACATAAGGCCAAACAGCATCACACACAGGTGTGAAAATTTAGAGGAGGAAAAGCATGAGAAGTAAGGCCCAGGAACTTTCATAAATCATGGGAAGGACTTGAGGGGCTGTAGGTCCTGGGAATGTGTCACCTGTCCAGAGTAACCATGCCTGTGATAGGCAGTAAGGCATCAGCTATAAATCTCCCATATGTCCAAGAAGGTAACTTGGTCTCAGAGACATTAAATATTTGTCGAAGATTGTTCACTCGCTAAAGTGACAGAAGCAAGATTTGAATCCATTCCCATTGGACTCCAAACCTGTACTCTTTACCACTCTCTGGCAATCAGGGAAGGGAAGCACTTACACTGGCTTTTGAAGGCCAAATGGGAATTTTCCAGGAAAAGGAGGAGAAGATAAGAAGAGAGGAAGTGGCAGCAGGCAGAGGAGAGCACGGAGCAAGTAGAGCTGGAAGGTGTGAGAGCATGAT
The DNA here is from genome assembly GCF_902729225.1 of Pteropus medius. NCBI lineage: Eukaryota > Metazoa > Chordata > Mammalia > Chiroptera > Pteropodidae > Pteropus > Pteropus medius. Next base: position 12,017,130 of record NW_024350325.1, on the reverse strand, counting down.
TTGTGCAGGCTTCTTCTGTAGAGATCATGCAAGACAATTAGTAGGTACCTGGTATAACACATTTTGTCACCTCCAAGCAAGTGAACTGTTTCTTTTCTCCAGAATTACTTCCGCTTAGTCTTTACCTTAATAATTTTTTCTCATTCTTCAAAACTTACTTCAAATGTCAATTCTAGGAAGTCCAGCTTTTCTTCAAGGCCTGAGCCCTGGCTGGAAGTTCCTCTTCCTCCAGCAAGTGCTGGGCTACATTTTCTCTGAAGCAGAAAAATAAGAATTAAGATGTATCTCCCTGCACTGAGGACATAAACTCACTTTGTGATATTCCTGCCAAAAAGGCATAACATGATGGCAATAATAAAGAAACATCAGACAAACCCAGACTGAGGGAAATTTTACAAAATAACAAGTCTTTCAAGCTCATGAGAGACAAAGAAAAATTGAGGAACTGACCTAGATTAAAGGAGATTAAAGGGACATGACAAATAAATACAGTGTATGTCTCTGTATTAGAATACCAGTGGCAAGTTTTGAATAAGGTTTATAGATTTTTAAAGAGATAATACTATTATATCATTGTTTATTTCCTTATTCTGATCACAGAACCCTGATTATAAAAGAAAACGTCCTCAGTTTTTGAAACTTCACACAAATATTTGCAGGTAAAAGGGCCTCGTTTCTGCAATTATTCCCAAACACCTCAAAAGCTCACACATCCACATGCAGAAGTATTGGCAAGATGTTCACCTTTAGGAAATCTAGGAAAAGGAGCTAAAAAGTCTTTGCACTATTTTTTGCAACTTTCTGTAATTCTGAAATCATTTCAAAATAAAAGATTTTTTTTTAAATTATTGTTAGAGCTAACGAGGAGGAGAGAGGGGAAAAAAGGAAGAGAAAGAGAAAGAGAAGGAAGGATGGGGGAAGCCATCTCCCACTCTATTCCCTCCGAACACATACAAAACAGTGACAGGCTGTTTTATAATGAAAGTATACTCCACGTATGAACACCATCAATGTTGCCTTTGTCATAAAGTTTCTAATCTGATATGCCTTTAAAACTTTCTCTTTACTTTCCTTAAGCAATTTAGTTGCAGGAAACTAAAGACCCAAACAAATTGCTTTAAAGGGTTAGTAGGGGGGTGGGGGACAGCAAGGAGTGGACAAGCAATCCTGATTCTCCTTTAGCTCTTCCATGGGGCACAGGGTCTCATCTCTGCTTGTGGCATTCTGCTTATTGTGGCGTGCTTACTCCTCTACGGACACCTGGCTTCTGCTCCCTCATGTGCCAGCCTGTTTGTAGTCCTCCAGTCCACCTCTTTCTGCCTCATGATTTTTCAGTTTGAATTCTTACTGCTCATTGCCTATCTTTTAACAATTTAGATCTCAGTGAATTGGAATTTGATTGACTGAGCTTATCTTCCCACCAGGCAATGAGCTGTATGTCCCAGGCCAGTTGAACATTAGATGTCCTTGGATCAGGAAATGAAGGAGAAGGACAAAATATGGGTACCTGAGCCACAGGGGCTATGGACAGGGCAGTCTCCCTTAGAAGAAGCTGTGAGTGTGGATAATGTTCTTAGGCTCAGCCTGTCAAAAATAATCTTGAACACTTTAGTCCTCTGAGCTGGTCCAGAGGAAAGAAACAGTACAGCATTTGCTGTTTCCATCTTTTAAAAAAAATCTCTCTCTCTCTCTCTCTCTCTCTCTCTCTTTCACACACACACACACACACACACACACACACACACACACACACACTCACCTACTGGCTTTCTTTTGTTTTAGTTTGACACCGCTAACCCATTTCATGTATTTTTTCCTTCCCCAAAATTGGTGTTTCTGTCCTACTATCCAACTCCACAAAAAAATGTACTTACAAGTTGTTTTACCTGCCACTATGTTGGTTTTGTAAGTCACAATCATCAGCTCTACATTTAACCTCCTGTGGCTTAAAACTGTAAAAATTGATCATTGGATTTGATCACTTGCAGGGTCCCTTCCAGCTCTAAAATCTGTGGTTCAGCAATTCATGAAAAATAAGACCAAGGACCTCAGCCAAAACTGCCTACCCTTCTAATTATATTTAAAACATTTTGAGACAAGGCTGTGTTGCCAGTGCCCTCTTGTGGAAAGATCTTACACCTCAAACAGCCACGGGGCCTTGAGGAAATTACAAAATCAAAACACAAAATCCTTAGATCATAATAATTAACATTTAATTGAAGTCTTCCCAATTGCCAGATGCTGATCTACAAACTTCACGCATATTACCTATCTTAATCCTTTCAGCACCCTGTGTGATTGCAACCCGAGACTGAGGCAACTTGTCATAAGTCATACAGCTGTCCTGTGTATTGTAGGATGTTTAGTAGCATCCCTGGCCTCTACCTACTAGAAGCATCCCTGGCCTCTATCTACTGGATGCCACTGGCAGCTCCCCTTTCCCAAGTCACAACAGTCAAAAACATCTCCATACATTACTAAATGTCCCATTGTTAGGTAGCTAGTCAGACAAGAGCAACAGGGGGAACAAAGGAATAGGGGCCCAGCCTAGAGACTGCCCAGAAAACACCCCAAGGTTAGTAGAATTCTAGGTACACACATGCGCACTAGGCAGTTATTTAGCAGCCAGGTGTCAATCAAATTGATCTCACTTGCCAATCACCTAAGAATGCCTTTGGAATTCCCATCATGTCCGCCAAATATAATGCAGACCTCCCTCCAACCTCCTTATAGTTCTCCATTTTCCCTGGCTGTAACCCGTACCGGCCCCACCCTTAGAGGTAGGTAACCTCATTACCATGTGGTTAGCCGGTTTTAGGCTTGACCTGTCTTCTACCTCATAAAGTACTTTTAATAAATGAATATTTCTCATATTCACTGAGTTGAAATTTATTTCTCCAGCAGTGAAAACAACATAAAAGTGTGTGTGTTACTGGAACAACAATAACGATTTTTTTTTCTGGTGCTGTGAACTTGGATTCTTTATCTTATCTCATTAAGCAAGCGAGCTTCACCTCTCTCTCTCTCTCTCTCTCTCTCTCTCTCTCTCTCTGTGGCTGGAGGCTCTTTCATCTCTCCTCTCAATCTTTCTTCTCATTGGGATGTGGGTATCCCTTTCTCACAACTCGCATCCCCCTCCCTAATTCCTTCAGTGGTGGCCCTAAGTTCCTTTCTCAAGCTAGAGAGGAAGCATTTCTTGCACTGGAAAGAACTCTAGTGCCAGAGAGCCACAGTGTGCAGTAGGATCAATTCTCCCAAGCCGGAGAAGGGGATGACTCTCCATGCTGAGGACCACAAAAGTGCCCTTTCCAAGCCGAAAAGGGTGGCTGTCTCAAGCCAGAAAGCCAAGCCACACTGAATAGTCTCCCAAACCAGAGATTCATTTCTTCTCTCCAGCTTCCCATTTCCTTTGTCTTCAAACACGCAGGCCATCGCCATCTTATCCTTAGGCATCCCAGACCCTGCCATTTTCCCCTAGGAAAATCTACCACTCTAGATCTAGGCTTTCTATGAAGCCACTCTTTTAATTCTAAGTTTTCCATCTTCCCCATAAGATTCAGCAAGCAATCCACAGATGTTGTGCTTATAGTTGCCTCAAAAGGCCACACCAGAAACCTAGGCCACCTGCCACCAGTGTGAGTCTTGGCACTGCTCAGCAAGGAGAAACTGGCTCATGAAGATATACCTACATGTGGCTTGGGTGGGGCATGAGTTGCGGGAGTCAGAGTCAGGGAATACTCTGGGGAGAGCGACCTCTGTTATCCAGTTTGATGATGTCTCTGCTATGATGGCGCTGACTCCATGCACTGGGAGCCGGGAGGGCTCAACAGAGGAACAATGGATACCACCGGCACTGGTGCTGGAGGTGGGCTGGGAGGGGATGTGGGGGCACCTCTCAGCAGCCCTCACTCCAGCAACTCAGCGTTGCCCTGTAAGAAATCCCTGCACAGCTGAATCGGCACTGGTGCTCATTGTGAGCAGATCTGTCACCATGGAAATCCACTCAGGGACGTGGCCCTTTTAAGAGGCATCTGCCACTGACACAGCCTCCAACTCAGCTGCTGGAGGCTGGACAGCCCCACGTCCTTGCCCAGCCCATTGCAGGGTGATTTCTTGGATTTCTCCCTAGAGAAATGGCTTGTTCATCTAAATCTCGGGTGATATTTCCTTGCTGCTGCTCCTTGTTTCTATCACAACTTTGATAAATGAACAGAGCCTTTATCATCTATGCCATTTTTTCCCCTCTTGCCAAAAAAAGAGATCTTTTAAAACACATGCCACACCCTACCCTTGACTTTCCACAGCCTCTATGAAACTATTAAGGGCAAATGAATTACTTCTTTGCTTACATTCTAACTGCCTTTAGACCTTAAGAAACTTAAACGTCATATAAGCTGATACAAAATTAGTGTTGTGTTTTTTTTTCTCTCTAATGAAAGACAATGTTTCCTAAAATTTCAGACTGCTACTGATTCCATGAAAAAGATTTCTGAATAGAAAACAAGAAATCTGTGCTTCATCAAAATAATCTTCTGTTTTAAATCAACAGCTGAGTACATTTGTCTCGAATTAAACCAATGCCTATGAGTCTCCACAGCTATGAGTCACCAGAAGCTATGACATTCCTGTAAACCAGAAAGTGGATAAGTCTATAAACTAAATTCCCTAAATATTCAGGGTCCCTCTCAGTCTTTTGATCCTTCTCAGGGCTTTTACACTGTCCCCATTTTTCTGTAGTCTCTGTCCCTCTGAGTCTCAGACTCATTCATACCTTTAAATCCTTTCCTATACTTCACCAAGGACCCTCTTCTCTCAGTGCAAGGCTTGAGTTTTTCCTATACACTGGGAATTTACCCTGTCCTACATCACTATTACCTTACAGCCAATCTGCTCCCTCCCTAATGAGTCTCACCATTTAACATTTCAATCACCTCTTCTACACCAGATATCCACACTACAGGCCTCATCAGACCAGGCATTAGAGGCCAGGCTCATGAGAGGGAAAGGACAGAAGCTAGGATTGCCCGAATACTAGCAGCTTTTAAAGGCCAATAACAGCCCAGCTCGCAAGGGCAAGAGCTCATCGAAGTACATCATCTGCCACTGACCTGGGCACTGGGCCAAAAAGCATTTCAACCAGGACAAACCTCCCAAATCTGCTTACTACAAGTGTTAGCAGTCAGTTCATTAGGCTGCCCTCTGCCCCAAGAGTCGAAGAACCCCTAGGTCAGAGCCAGCTACAGGTTTCCAAATAGTCGCACAGGACTGAAGAGGCCCTTCCAGTTGGCAGAATATCTGTATTTGTCTGCACCACTGGACTGGAGCCAGGGGTACCAATGGACATGACAGGTAGAACAATTACTTTCCTTTTTGAATACCGGGGCCACCTGCTTTGTCCTTCCTTCTTTGGACTCTTCTCTTCTCAAACCTGCACCATTTTGGGAGTCACTAGTAAGCCAATTTCTCTGTATCACTCCACCTTTAAATTACCTATTACCTAATGGATACTTACCCATTAGTCCAATACATCCAATAGTCCCTAATCCATACATTCTACTGGGACACATACCTCCAGAGACTAACTTGATTACTACTTTAGACTTAAATGATGCATTCTTTTCCATCCCTCTTAGGCCACAGTCACAACTTCTATTTGCCTTCGAATGGGATTCCCCTAATGGCATCCACCAGCAATTGACTTGGACAGTACTTCCTCAGGGATTCCCGGACAGCCCCCGCATTTTTGGTCAAGCATTAGTTCATGCTTTACAAGATTTACAACTTGAAGGGGCATTCATTTTACAGTATATAGATAATCCTTTTCTTTTCTCTTACCACACTGATTCTATGACCCAAGACTCTGTATCAGGTCACTCAATCATTTTAATCAAGGTGTACAAGAATAATTCTCTAGCCTCTCAGTTACAGCCAATTTAGAAAGAAACTTACCCTGTTCTTTTATCTTTCCCAACTACAGTAAAGGTCCCCAGCAGTCCAAATTGCCTTGCTCAATAAGTTTTCTTAGTCCTGCTGGCTATGCCTTTCTACTCAGAGCAGGGGGTGGGTTACCCCAACCCCTGACTATTTGTGGGCTACCCTTCCAATATCTTTATCTGCTCCTCCTCTTCAACACTGGCTGGAGGAGTTAAAACTAACTTAAATCTTTAAGGATATTTTAGTTTTTATGACAATGACCTAAAACCTCTTCTTGTTAATCCAGTTTACTACCCCCCTGGAGCTATGTTTTCTTTCCTCAGCAATGGAGATCAAGTCTCTTTTCCTCTTTGTATTCTCAGTAATTCTTCTTTGGTGAGCTTTCACCCTTGCAATGTGCACAGACATTCTTAATTTGCTCCCAAAGACTCAGTGACCTGACACCAAAGAGTTCCTTCCCAAACAGCCAGGCCCGGGGAGTCACCTAAAATATCCTTTTCTCAAAGGCAACTCCATCTGTTCCTAATTTAATTTAAATTTACATTAATTCTTAAGACCGACTTTTGTAGAGGCCACCCTACTGCCCATACCTTTTCCAGTCAGCTATTTCAGATCACTAATTCTGATTGTCTCTATATTCAGCAAGAAATCAATCTGATCTCTTTTGGAACCCCAAGTGGGGGACTGTATTCTTCAGAAACTTTTCCAGCAGTAACCACTGCCACCCTCTCCTTTCCCCTTTGCCTGTAGCAAATCTAGCCGCCAAGGAACTGTCCTAAAGGGAGAAGAAATCAAGGATAGTAAAACTCCTCAAACTCTTATCCAGACATTTATTTCAGCCAAAATAGACTCCTTGAAGGGATTCTATTGGGTCTGTGGGGAAAAAGCTTATTTCATACTACTTACAAGATGGACAGGGCTTTGTTCATTGGGATATATTAACTTAGATCTGTCCATTGTATAGGACAACTTTTCATTCCCACTTTCTAATCATCACTCTCTCCATTTAAAAAAATGCCCCTTTCCTTTATTTATCCCATTAGGTATTGCTATTTTTCTCGCAATATTGTAGGGTTAACTACAGGTGGGACTGCACTCGGCCTTCAAAGAGAACTGTCAGAGGAAACTGCCAAGGCCATCAAGGAGACAGCCTTTGCCCTGACTCAAATCCAGGAACAACTGGACTCCTTAGCAGACGTTGTACTTCAAAATCAAAGAGCTTTGGATCTACTGACAGCAGGACAAGGGCGGACCTGCACTTACCATGAAGAAAAATGCTGTTTTTATGTCAATTGATCAGGACAAGTTTCCACATCTATCCCAAACATCTTTAAATACACAGACCAGATAAAACACTCTGGTATAGGCATCTTTACTAGAAATTGACAATAGTGGATAAAATCCATTCTCCTACCTCTTGTCCCCCTAATCTTACTCTTTATTCTCTCTCTGTCTTTTTTTTTTTTTAGGACCACCTTGTTCAATTTGTTTCTTTCAAGATCTAAGCAATTCATCTACAGATGGTTCTTCAAGGTAGCTATCACCCACTCCAGTCATTGGATCCTGTACCATACTGCGGTCCCCTAGATGGGCAGGACAACCGTTGCCCCCGTCAACAGAGAGAAAGTATAAAAGACCGGATTCTTCACCTTCATCCCTTCTCTGCCTGAATTAGCCAGAGTGGTCATTGTCCACAAACCCCAAGATTTGGGTCCCTAATACTAGCGGGAAGAATGTTAGGTAGCTAAGTCAGACATGAGCAACAGGGAGAACAAAGGAATAGGGGCCCAGCCTAGGGACCACCCAAAGAACACTCCTATGGTAGTAGAATTCTAGGTACTCACATGCGCACTAGGCAAAGTTATAAAGCAGCCAGGTGTTAATCAAAATGACCTTACTTGCCAATCACCTTTGGAACCACCCATCACAGCCCACAGGTAAGGCAGACATTCCCACTTCTGGGCCTTTTTGCCCTTTTGGGTTATCTTTTTTGTGACTTTTTTTTGGTTACAGCACTAGGACCATGTACCTCCTTGGGGCATACTTTATCTTTTTCCATGTGCCTCTTTGGGCATTCTTTGTCTTTCTGAAATATACTGTAATAAAACTATTAAATCTCAATGATCACTGTGTCATTTGAGGGAAAACTGAAAGAAAATGCTAACTACATGACTATGCCATCTATCCCTCTCTCTCCCCACTACTGCTGGGGTGACACCCTGAGGGGCAGAAATTGCCCCTGGTTAAAAACCACTGCTTTAGAACATGTAAGTCTTTTCTTCATGGAGCAACACGAAGGACCAATGTTCCAGGGAATTCACTCCTGGAAACACTGTTTCAGTTCATTTCTGCTCATCTTATATCAAGGAAATGAAGGCCCAGAGAGATGAGGTGACTCGTGTATGTTAGTCACATAATTTAAGTGATGCATATAAGAGCTGTTTCCAAATGAACCCTAGCTCTTTGGGCTTCAACCCTATCCTAGCTTCTCTTGGATGAGGCTAACAATGTCTGGAGACAGCCCTCACTCCTCCCTATCTGTATTGCTGGTGCTGTTTCGTAGATATTCAAATACAGTACTTTTTTTTTTCTCTAATTATGCAGCTCATGGACTCAGGGTACTTAGACACCCACTGAAGGAAAGACCAGCTCATGCAGTCAAAGTCCTACTATAATGAATTTTTGTATTTGAACCAAAAGCAAGGGGGAGGCTAAGTTCAGAAAGAATCCCCCTTCTTTATGAATTTCCCAACAATGATAGTGCTTGGGGACATTTTGTGTCTCTTTTCCTGAAGAACCTTGGAATTGGGAAGATTTCCATTTACTAAGGCTGATTTGAATGTGGAATTTGTAAACAAAAAAGGAACAGAGGAAGTTCTTAAAGAGCACATGCTGTGCTTTCTGAGAGTGCTCAAGCAGAGACCAAATGCTAAAGCTGACTCCAGCAGGAGTGGGAGGCTGGACTAGGTACAAGGTACAAATTTAGGTCCTACTCTGCATCTAGTTGTGCTTGGTATACAGTGCATTTTAGAAGCAGGGACACACTTTGTGCCTCTCTCAGTCCATTTCAACTTTGTGTTTCAACCACCTAGATTCTACTCTTGGGAAAGTAAGAAGGTATTCTGTGGTCAGCTGCTTTTGTCTTGGGGCAATGAGCACTTACTTGGTGCTCTGCAAAGCTGTTCTCACCCCTGAAATGCACACACAATGTTGACCACATTAGCCATCGTACCATTTTTTCCATGTGGCCAGCACTACTCTATAACCTTTACACTTTCAACTCATTCAACTTTCACAACTTCATGTGTCAAATGTTGTTCCTATGTTCATTTTACAGATGAGAAAACAGGCACACAAATTAAATAACCTTGCACGAGATCACAGAACTAGTAAATATAAAAGCCAGTTTTGAAATCCAAGTGGTCTAGATCCAGAAGCTCTTAATCTTTGTACTCAGTCCTCCCACACCCCCACCACAGGCCTAAAAACAAAACTTTGGGATCCTCTCCATTAATGTGATAAATACACTGTAGACTTACCAGGAAACCACTCATGTACAGTGTGGTGTTTTATAATGACAGAAAAGACAGAAAAAAAAACAAAAACAAAAACAATTCTTCCTTTTAAAAATGTGACATGTTGTCCTTATGAGAAAATGAGATGTTGAAATTACAATCTGATCAAACACTTTCCCAAAGGGTGATTTTCTAGATAAAGGCAACTATTTTTCTTTCCACGGAGACACAGAGGTGAGCTTGAAATGCTGTTGATCTGGGTAGCCTTGATGTGCATGCTTCTTTGCTCAAGCATTGTGATGTGTTAAACTCAAAGGAATGCTGCCACCTGTGGTAGAGATGGATGATATATAACGTTGTTTAGGAAAGAGAAATATATATAAATATTTATATATATATATATAAATATTTATATATATATTTAAAGAGAAATATATATATAAATATTTATATATATATAAATATTTATATATATTTAAAGAGAAATATATTTATATATATAAATATATATAAATATTTATATATATAAATATTTATATATATTTATATATATTTATATATATTTATATATATTTATATATATATTTATACATATATATTTTTATATATATAAATATACATATTATTTCTATGACTGTTAACGTTGGTTAGGAAAGAGAAATATATATATATTTATATATATATATTTAGGAAAGAGAAATATATATATATAAATATATATATATATTTCTCTTTCCTAAACAACGTTAATAGTCATAGAAATGAGGAGAAAGAAAAGATGTTAATCTCAACTAATCTCCCCATCTGTTGACTTGATGTCTAGTTGCAATCATGGCCAAAGACATAATTTTGTTTACTACATTCCTTTCCCTTGCATTAGAGCATAAGCGCATTTTGAGGTCTTCTCAATCACAATGTTAGTGCCCATACAATAGGCTGTCAAATTCTCTCAACTCCGCTGCTACCACTGCAGTTCCAAGAACCATTAGCTCTCACCTGGACCTGAAACAACCTCTAACTGATCACTTGGCTGCCATTTGTTCCCTTAAACATTCCCTTCACCAAGGTGTTCACTTTCAAATGTACTGCAGAGCACAGTACTCACTTACATAAAATCTCCAACCCATTCTTGTTGTGCAAAGAATAAAATCCAGACTCTTAACATGGCATTGGCAGCTTTATGTGATCTAGCTCTTGCCTGCTCCCCGATCCCTCCCTGAATCCCTCCAGTCATGACCTTCCTTCTGTTTTTTGAACATAGCAGTTTTCTTTGTACCTCGGATCTTTTGCATTTCTATTCTCACTATTAAAATCTTTGCATTTCTGCCTACTCTTTGTCATTTCATACTCAGAATCAATATTACTTCCTCAGAGAGACTTTCTTTGGCCACTCATTTTAAAATATAAAAGCTCAGTATCTATCACATAATAATAGATGCATAATAAATAGTCATTTTATTCCCTTACCATACGGCCAAAGCTCTGGTGCAGTTGATACAGAAAAAAAGCACAAGTATAAAATATTATTGTTTAAGTCCTCACCTGTTCCCAGGTCTGAGGTTGATATAGGACTGGGAGAACACATTAATGTGTTAGCATAAACTAGTATAGCTGGGAAGGCTGAGGAAATAGTTATAAGTGGGTGAGTTTGGCTTGTGTCAGTGTGGGGCCGAGTTCATTGGGACAAGAAAGCCCCAGAGGATCTAGTTAAGGAACTGGGCTAAACCAAAGGAAGGTTGGCGTCCATCCACAGACCCCACACTTATAGTTACCCACACCCTGGGTGCTTCACTACTACCACAAATTCACACTTTTAAAGACAAGCATCTCCAGATTACCTCAGCTTTCTCTTCTCAAGCTAACTTTCAGAGAGGAGTCTCAGGCATAAAGCCACAAAAATAAGACTCTTCATGAATTATAAATCACCTTCCTAATGTCCTCATCAGAGCAGTCCCGATGAGTTTATGGAGTGTCTGATAGAAGATAACACTTGAATGGTAATTTACAGGTTGCAAATGTTTTCACATACAAGGTCTCAATGACAACTCATTACAAGCTTTACAGGTGAGATTGGATAATGGGTCACAGGTCTATCAAGCAATGAAACCCAATTTTATTCCCAAGGTATGAAATATGTTGGATACTTATTTTTTGTACACCTGGGGCCCAGCAAGAGGGTGCTTAAAAACATCAATTTTCTCTACCTAGAGCTCAAGTGAGCAATTCATTAAAGAAATTTGTTATCATGGAAAAGTTACTGAGCAGCCTTAAATCACTGGTGTATAAATGTAAAGTCAGTGTGCACACCTTGCCTGGGAAACAGGTGTGTTTTACTACTTGCTAGAGTTAGAATAGTAATCACACTCCAAACGCTAAAATTGCGCACTCCAATTACATACGATTTATTCTCCAACAAATTTTCACTTAGGGAACCCTCTTCCCAGGACCTAGATATACAAAAAAATAGATATTCATTTTCAATCCCTTGGGAATATAATTTGGGTTTTGTTACTTGTTAAATCTATGCTCCACTAGCTATATGTTGGCATGTCATATCAATTCTTTGAGCTTCCAAACCTTCCTGTTTATAATGACATTGACAGTGTCTCACTTATAGGGGTTGTGAAAAATTATCATTGAAACCACATATTTGAAAATATTTGCAACCTGTAAAATGCCATTCAAGTGTTATCTTCTATTAGATACCCCATAAGCTATCTTTGATAATCTAGGCGAACCTAATTTGGTCAGTGAAAGGTTTTAAGAGCAAAATTAAAGTCTTCTTGAGGAAGAAGAAATTCCACCCGTGGACTGCAGCTTTAGCTCCTGCCCAAGAGTTCCAGCTCTTCCTGATGGCCTGCCCTACAGATTTTAGATTTGCCTAGCTAGCCCTACAATCATGTAAGCTAATTCTTTACCATCAATCAGTCAATCAACAAACAAATGTGAGTGTGAGTGTGAGTGTGTGTGTGTGTGTGTGTGTGTGTGTGTCCTATTGCTTCTGTTTCTCTGGTGGAGCCCCAATTGGTACAGTAACCAAGAGCAGCTTCCTCCCCAGCTGGTGTCATTTTCCTTCTTGAGGCCTTGTTCATCTGTGGTTAGCGATGCCACAGTACCAGGCAGGGCAGACTTTGGCACAGAAGTCAGCCAAGCAGTTGGGGAGTACACTGACATTTTAATTTTAATATTGGCTTTAATAGCAAATCCAAATCTGATTTTCTATCTATAGATCTATCTATAGATAAGAAAAAGACCAAAAATTAAGTGAGAAATTGGCAATGAAACAGGCAACACACAAAATAATGTTCCATGAACATATGCTAAGATGCTCAATCAAAGTGAATTAAATTGGCGAAACATCATGTTTCATATACCGAGAAAATATTTAATAGTAGTAAATATGTATGGTTTATTGTATATCAATGATACCTCAATAAAGCTATAAAAAATATAATGAAAAAAAGAATGGTGTTTGGGAGACCACCAGGAAATGGAAATTCTCAAGCACAACCAGAGAATATATAAATTGATTCATTATTTCAGGAGGGCAAATTAGCAACATTTATTAAAACATTAATTATACTCATAATTTGACCTAGCAGTTCCATTTTCTAGGATTTATCTTAGGGCTAAATTTCAAACTCGTGCCAAAGGAGCAGGTAGAAAGAAATAAAAGAAGAAAGGAAAGAAAATTGCCATTCTAAGGAAATAATTAGACTGATGAATAAAGGCATAGAAAAAGTGATACTAGAGTATTTAGAATACCAAAAATTTAGGCAAGAAAAAGAGGATGAGTCAAATTATAGTAGAACCACAAAATAAGATACTGTTAGATATTAAAATCATTATCTGGTTCTATGTGAATTGACATAGAAAGATAACAAATACTATTGAGTGAGGAAAGTATATTACAAAACAATTTGTTGTATAATCATTTTTGGGGGGAGTGTAGAAAAATAAATAAAATAAGTATAAACTTTCATACTTTTTGGATTTTAAGAATGAAAATAAATGACTTTTATAATAAAAAAATAATAATACATTACCTTTCCATTTAAAGAAAAATTACAACCAACAATAGCAAATAAATATTGTTGTCTTTCAAGAGGGAGATGCCTTTACAATTAAACGGAAATTGGACTTATGCTCTAATATATTGATTTAAGACTTCCTGAGGCTCTGACCCTCCAAGATAAACACTTCTTAAGGATGAACACTGGGAATAACTGTGCCTTTCCTGAAAAAGACTGATTTTATCTCAGGGGCCTGAATCACATAACTGAGAGTCCATTCTCTGAATTTGCTGTGAAAAAGTTTAAGGCCACATTTTTGTTCTCTTTAGCAAACATGAAGTATCTTGCACTTGCATTTTGCATTCTGACTTCTCCCCAAAATTCATAGTACATCTCCTCTTATTTTATCTTCACCCCAATTTTCTCACTTAATTTTACCTTAACCAATAATTCATTTGGAGGAGACCAGGCAAAATAACATAGATGGTAGAAGCTTCATTCATCGTCAAAGTTGTGATGGAAACATGGAGCAAACAGCAAGCAGAGTCACCTGGAGTCTAGATGAACAGAAGCCCTACAACTAGGGAGAGAAATAAGAAATCACCTTGTAACAGAAGGAGGGAGGAGGGGGTGAAGGCACAAGGGTACCCAGTCCTGAGCAGCTGAGTGGGACAGAAGCTGTGGCAGCTGCAGCTGGTAGCTTCAGACACCTCTTAAAGGGACCATGTCTGCAAATGGACTTTGGCAGTGATGGACTCGCGCTCTCTGAGTACCAGCACTGGGTCAGCTCCTCAGTGAGTACCAGGGGAGCACTGAGCTGTCGGAGCAAGGGCCGGAGGTGAGACTTTCTTCTTTGAGAAGTGCTGGCAGTATCTACTGTTCCTCTGTTGAACCATCCCTCCTCCCAGTGTGCCAGCACAGCGCCACCATAGCTGAGACATCATCAAACTGAATAACAGAAATCACTCCACTCAGGGGATTCCCTGAAACTCCACTTCCCCTAACTCATTGGCTCACACAAGCAACATCCAGTTGTGTCCTCTAGGAGTCCAGTGCTCCTTGCTGAGCAGTGCCAAGACTCACGCTGGTGGCAGCAGCCCTTGGTTTCTGGAGTGGTTTCTTGAGGCAGCTATAAGCACAGCATCTGTGGATTGCTTGCTGAATCTTAACAGGTGCCCCTGTGGGAGGCACAGGCTGGTGCTAAACTTGACCTGCAGCCAAACCCCTCTCAGGACTGTGCCACTGGATGCCTACTACACAAATCCACAGTAATAAGACCAGGAGACTCAGGAGCTTTGCTTAGTACATAGAAACAGACATGGAAAGGCAGCCAAAATGAGAAGACAAAGAAGCAGAAACCATATGAAAGAACAGAACAGAGATCCAGGAATAATGGATTTAAGCAATCTAACAGATGCAGAGTTCAAAACACTGGTTATAAAGATGCTCAATGAACTGAGGGGAAGTGTAGATGAACTTAGTGAGAACTTTAACAAAAATATAAGAAAAAAACCCATAAAAATGGAAATGGAAATTATAAAATGGAACCAGTCTGAAATGAAGAATACATTATCTGAGATGAAGTATATATTAGAGGGAATCAACAGAATGGATGAAGAAGAGGACTGAACAACCGATAAAGAGGATGAGGAAGCCAAGGACACTCAATTGGAATGGCAAGAAAAAAGAAGCCAAGAATATCATAATAATTTAAGGGACCTAAGGGACACAATTAAATATAAAAATATCCATGTCATAGGGCTACCATAAGGAAAACAGGAAGTTAAAAAGCTATTTAATGATAGAAAACTTCCCTCAGCTGGTGAAGGAAATAGACATACAACCCCAGGAAGCTCAGAGAGTCTCAAGAAAGAGGAATTCAAAGAGACCCACACAAAGACACATCATAATTAAAATGTCAAAAATTAAATATAAAGAGAGAATCTTAAAAGTAGCAAGAGAAAAGCAGTTAGACTGGCATAAGACTGGCAGCTGATTTCTCAAAAGAAACTTTGGAGAACAGAAGGGCTTGGCAAAAAGTATTCGACGTGATGAAAACCCAGGATCTACAATCAAGAATACTTTATCCAGCAAAGCTATCATTTAGAGTCAAAGGACAGATAAAGAGCTTCCCAGACAAATATAAGCTAAGGGAATTTATCATCACCAAGCCAGTATTACAGGAAATGTTGGAGGGACTTCTTTAAGAAGAAAAAATATGTGTCATAAACAGGAATAAAGACTGGTAATAACTACATATCTATCAACAAGTATCTTAAATGGAAAAGAATTAAATGCTCCAACCAAAAGATAGTGTGGCCGAATGGATAAGAAAACAAGATTTCTACATATGCTGCCTACAAGAGACTCATTTCAGATTAAAAGACACACACAGACTAAAAGGAAGGGGGTGGAAAAAGTTCCTTGATGGACCTAGAGGGTATTGCGCTGAAGTAAGTCAGTTAGAGAAAGAGAAATACCACATGATTTCACGTGCATGTGGAATATAAAGAACAAAATAAACAATAACAACAACAAAAACAAACTCATAGTTATAGAGAATATTTTGAGGCTACTAGACCGGAGGAGGTTGTGAGGGATGGTAAAGGGATTAAGAAATATATATGGATAGATACAAAATAGTCATGGAGATATAAAGTGTAGCATAAGGAAAATAGTAAATAATGTTGTAAAAATATGTAAGGGGCAAGAGAGGTACTAGATTTACAGGGGTGACCACTTTGTGAGTTATATAGATCTCTAATCACTATGCTGTACAACTGAAACTAATACATTATTGAATGCCAACTAAAATTGAAAAAAAAAAAACCTCATTGAATTGTACAACGTAAATACAAGCAACTGATTGTCTATTATATTTCAATAAACTTGGGGGGGGAACAGAAAAAAATTCATTCATTCAATATGTATTGAGTAGCTTGTATGTGCCAGCTTATGCTAAAACAAGATGAAACACACATGATCTCAGCTCTCAGTTTATTGGGAGGAAGCAGTTGTTACAAGTAAACAAATAAACTAATTATAACTTGTGTTAAATTCTACAGTGAAAAAAAAATTGGTGCTGAGTTGGAGATAATTAGGAAGAAGTCCCACTGAGATAGAGGAGCTCAGGGGAACTGCTCCGAGGAGTTGACCTGAGTTCTGGGGTAGGGAAGCAGCCCAGCATTTGAAGGTGGGAGGCATGGGAAAAGAACAGAGGACAGTATACTGAAATGCAGAGTTTTCATATCTTCTGGAAATGAAGAGAATACCGATGTTGATAGATCACAGTCATCCAATGGAAGAGAGAGGCTGGGGTAGGGCATTCAAGATCTTCGCAGCTGGAGTGAGGAGTTAGGGTTCTGAAGGCATTTTGCAAGTACCCTTAAATGCTTTTCTGAGCACTAACGGAAATATATGGGGAAAAAAATTTAATTTTCTTTTTTCCATAGCAGCAGTTCTTGAGTATGATGATCACAGGACCCCCTTACACTCTTGAAAATTATTGAAGACCTGAACATGCTTCTTATTAGGTAGACTATATCTACATTTACCATTTTAGAAATTAAAACTGAGAAATTTTTAAAACACAATATACAAACTATACTATATTCTATTAGCTGATAGAGAAATGATGTCATTATATGTCATGTGGCCTCTGGAATAATCAGCACTTTATGAGAGCAAAAGAATAAAAAGGAAAACAATGTCTTAGTGTTATTGTGAAAATAGGTTTGACATCACAGACTCTAGAAAGGGTCTCAGAGATGCCCTGGACCACACTTTAAGAATTACTATTCTATAGCAAAACTATTCCCCTAGCTTTCTATACCTCCCCCTACACTCTATTTGTCTTACTCTATTTGGGCTGCTATAACAAAAATATATACCATAAACTAGGTGGCTTGTAAACAACATAAATTTATTTCTCACAGTTCTGGAGGTTGGAAGTTCAATATTAAGGCACCAGCAGACACAATGTCTGGTGAGAACCTACTTCCTGTGCTGTGGTGACGGGCAGACAAGAACTTGTGGCCCCCATCATGTCTGCAGTACCATGTTGAATGTGAATATAAGGTCTAAAGATGAATATTTCTTATTCAACAAATGCAAGTCAACTACTTCTGGTGTTCAAGGGCTAAAACAACAATCTGATCCAAAGCTGAGGAAACACAGTGCTTTTTTGACTCTGATGTGACTGTTTCCTAAGGGGCTTTTAAGAGTAACTTTTTACTAGCAAGTTTTAATCTCTTGAACAGCTCTCAGAGCACCGAATGATGCTCCCAATGAGGTGAGACTCCACAACATTCCTTTTTGTAAGAGTCTGTGGCTCTTAGCCTCAGCATGGCTTCACTACCACAATTTGATCTCTGTCTCCTACACCATTGCCGAAGTTAACTTTCTAAAGATGCAAACATAGTAGTCTCCTGTTGAAAATCTTTCATAGATAGTGAAACATAGAGGTGAGGTATAGAACGATAGTCAAGAGTGTAAGTAAGCTTAACTGTGTGGACCCTGAGAAAGAAGATACCTACTAAGAAGAGCTCCTGGTGGCTAACTGAGCTCAAATTTAAAAAACAGAGCCTGGCAGCCATTTCTACATAGTGGCATCTCACACAAATAGCTGGAAAAAGTCTGCACTGAACTGACTGCCTGTACTCTATTACTGCCATCTGAGCCAGCCCTTATAAAGAAGCTCCTGGAATTGTATTTCAATCAATAGCACTAAGGCTTTCCCTGTCTATTTAGAGCTGTGCAGCTATATCCTCATCAGCATTTTTACTGACCAATCAGAGCAGCTCCATTTTAACCAATCGGACAGTGACTTTTGGATCAAACTGTGAGGGCTCAAAGTCCTCATTTGTATGAGGATGGACCAATCAGGGACCAAGTGTGGTGACTTCTGCCTATATAAGTCAATAACCCTCTGGCTCAGGGAGTATACTTTGTCTTTCTACTGAAGACTATATTTCCTTGGCTGGAGCTAAACCACCAAAGATGAAACGACAAAGGTCACACCAGAACAGAATGAGCAAGGCAGAGCAGAGCCATCTAGCTGGAGAGGGGCCTCACCCCAGGGCCTCCTCACAGCCATGCTGCTCCATAATTGAGCTGTAACACTATTAAGCTGTTCCATAGCTGGCCTGTATCACTACTGAGCTGCTTGCTTGCACTGAATAGTTTCCTTCTTTACCGTAAATTAGTACCTGAATTAGCACCAATGACCCATCAGTTGACAACCATAACAAAAAAAGTGTAAGCTTGAGCTTTTCATAGAGATGGCAGCCTGAATACATAGGTTTACGTTTGTATGTCCCTGAGCACTTCTAATGCAACAGTAAAACAACTGCTCAAAAACAAGTTAAGGGATTATTTTAAAGATAAAAACTCACAAAGACAGAAGGATAAGGGCAGTGATGTTAGTAACAAAACTTCGAGAGCTGCAAAAAGTTGGTGTATGTGCTGTAACTGCCATGATTTTGGCCCAACCTCCCTTTTCTGCTTTATTTTCTCCTTGGCAAGGAGCTGGAGTGGGGCGGGAGGGCAGGGAGGGGGTGCTGCAGGTTTCCAAGGAGCCCACTTGGATGAGCTGGCCTGAGGGGCTAAGAGGCATGGGTAGGGACATCCAGGATAAGCCCTATTATGTTTGACCACCTGGCACTAAAGCAGAAACACCATGTCACATGGTCAGCAGCTTCAGAATGAGGAGGAAATGTAGTGGTTAACAAAGAAAGTTAACCTAATTAGAATCAAGTTTGGTCAGGAAAAGGCAATAAATTCTACATGTGTTTGTGCTTGTGTTTATGTGTATATGGAGTGTTCCCTAGGATAAACATTGGGGGAAATTCTCCAGGATCCTAGGACTATTCCACCAAGAAAGAAGAGCATCTGGTAGTTTGCGGTATGAAGTCTTGCCCACTCCCTATCCAGTGGCCTGCGGAAGAGCTACTTACTGGAGCAATGTTATAGAGTCATGCTTCAGAACCAAGGAGAGACTGAGAAGCTGAAATCGGAAGCTAATTCTGATGTGGAAACTGTCAACTTTTGAGGTTTCAAGCTCCTCTAGAGCAAGTACTAGGTCTGATTCACACCTGTGCCCAAAGCCTTGCACAAGGCAGATGCTCGGTAATTGACTTTTAAATTGACTTCAACTCAGGAGTCACCACTGAGTTTCTGGGTGTTTATTGGTTACCAAAGAAGCAAAGACTCAGAAGGCAGGCGACAGAGACCTTAAAATTAAGGTCAGTCTTCTTGTACCATGAGAGCTCCATGCATAGCCACACTTAATTAGCTCCCCGAGTTGATCATGGCCACCAAGAACAGCCTCCTGTGTGTAATGACTGGCCAAAGGGTGGCCTGTGTCCTGAAAACTTGCCAGAGCATAATCAAGATGTCATGTTAGATTTCAGGCCACAGTGAATGACCGCAGCATAGGACTGGTGTCCACCAAGTTTTCTACAGGGTTCAAGGTTGCCAGAAAAATATGAATTGTACAGGTCATACTTATATTTAAAACTTATTTTCTGTTTATCTGAAATTCAAATTTAACTGGGCGGGGGGGTGGGTGGTATCCTGTATTTTTATTTGCTAAATTTGGCAACTCTTAATAGATCTGTGTCCCTACCCACAGTAATTCTCTCACCCTAAGATAGGGCTCAGGAAGCCCAAATGAAACATAGCCAATCCAGGCTCTGACAATGAAAAAAGACTGGTTGGGAAGTGACTCTAAAGAAAGCAAATGGCAATTTACATGTGCCTTGAGAGTGGAAATCACAGGTGTTAGGTTTTTATGGGTATTAATATCAAAAGAGAGTAATTATTCTGAGTTAATCTACGTTGTACTTTACATTATAGCACTTTCACTCATATGATCTTATGTATCACAGCAACCCTGCAAGATGGGTGCTATACCTCATTTTCCAGATTTAAAAAAAAAAAGACTCAGAAAAGTTAAAGGTCTTGTTCAATGTCACATAACTTGAAAGTGTCTGAGCCTTCAAATGTAGATTTCCTGACTGTTAATTCTCTGCTCAGTGTTCTTATCATTCCCACAGGCAAAAACAATCATGCTTACATCCCAAAGACAAGTTTTCCGAAGTAAAGGAACCCCTTAAAAAGCTGATATTATACAATAAAGGACTGTTAGAGTCAGATGACCAGGAGGGAAGGAGAATGAGTCAGATGTTTGAATTATACCAGGCTTGAGTCAAGAATAGAGAAGTGATTATTTAGAAAGGAAAAGGGGGATGGACTGGGATAGACAGAGTGGCTCGAAGGCCACATGATAAATGCCAACTTTATATACAAAGTAATAGACAGGGTACTAAGCACTTTTAATAATTTACATCACTTAATCTGTACAATAGCCCTTGAGATAGATCATCACCATTTCACAAATAAAGAACTTGAGTTTCAAGAAATTCGAGAAATCTACCACACATCACAGAATCAGAAGTAAAAGGATCCAAGTACTTTTCTGACTCTAAACTCTGGGTCATTATAATTCTGTATCCCAAGAAAAAGGGGGCGGTGATTTGAGGGTGCAGTGAGGGAATTATGGAAAGGTCAAGAGGAATTTCTCAGAGGTGCTTGATAGGGGAAAGAGTGGAATTGTTCAGGAGGTCGTAGAGGTCACATCCAACAGGGAACTGACTTGGGGTCATGATTTCAAACTTAATGTTAAATGCAGCAGAGAACCTTAGGAGGTTTTAAACCAGGGAGATACAGGATCCACTTTATGTCTTTTATGAAGATGACTCTGGCTACCATGTGGAGAATAAACTGTTGAGTGGCAAATATGGGAGCAGGCAATGGCTAGGAGGCAATTAATTAGGTTGAACCATATGAAATTGTCATATCGTCAGCTCAAGATGATATAAAGCAGTCCTAGAGAGAAATGGTGGCTTGGACCTTTGCAATAGCAGTGGTAGTGGTGAGAAGTCGTCCAAAACATTTTGGAAGTAAAGCTGACAGAATTTATTGATAAATCTGGGGAGTGACAGAAAAGGGAAAACAAGAATGACTCCTTGTTTGGCTTAGTGGAGAAATATGATGTGGTTACCAAGCAGGTTACTTGGTTGCATCACGCTGGAGCTGAGGAAAAGGTCATAAATTTGGGAGCCATTTAAAACTATTTCATTGGGAGAAAGTAAGTTTGGAAATGAAGAAAAAAAGACTGTTCTTCAAAAATGTTCCTGTGAAAATGACCATAGAAGTGGAAATGGAGATGAATGGGAAGTCAAAGAATTTTTTCCTTCTGTTCATGCATTTATTTTTTAATGCAAAGGATAATAGGTAATACTGTACTACTTAGAAATAGAAGAATAGCTTTTGCCAACTGTGTGACAAACCTTTCCCCTGCTTGCTCATCCACTTGACAACAGGCATCAGGACCTCTTGTATGAGTCAGGGAAGGATAGGTTAGGTTATGTTGCTAAAACAGACAAAACGAAATCTCAGTAACTTAATGAAATAAAGATTTACTTTTAGTTGTGCAAAGTCCAACGCAAGTGCTACACTTCTGAGTAGTTCTTCAAACAATCACTCAAGAATCTGGGATTTTTCCATCATGTGGCTCTTCTATCACATAATCCTTCACTTCTGGACAAGCAGATTGAAATGAGAGTGTAGAAGGTCAGGCAGAATGCTTTAAGGTCAAACTGGAAGTTATATGCATCATTTCCACATTTATTTCATCGGCCACACTTCACCCAGATGCAAGACTAGGACATGGAGTTTAAATGTGTGCCCATGAAGGAGAGCCAGATATTACTGGACCTGCTACAAGCTGTAAACACACAATTCTTGGTTTTCTTACAGGCCCATGATTAATGGAAGCCACTGTCCACCAGCTCGGTGCAATAAAGTTTGTCCACTAGTTACTAATAAGCCATTTTCTACTGGCTATTGATAGAAAAGCTGTCCCCAGAGCCTTTCGCTTGCAGTGATAAGGCAATGTGCTCTTGTTTGACTCTTGTGGAGTCCCTCATGAGCAGAGTACAGGAGAAAGAGTTCAGATCTGGTTAACTGGAGTCAAGCCCTTGCCCAAAGACATCCTTATATGTCTAGCAACAGTACTTGCCTAAATAGCCTATTGAATGGCTTTATTAATTTCTACTTAATGTTGGAATTTATTTAAAGTGAATGGGATTGATGATGAGAACAATATGATGGAGGTTGGGAGGTGACAGAAGGGATACTTCTCAAATGAGCAATTAGCTTTTCTACCTCTGCCTGGCTGGTGGCAGAAGAGCTCTATGCGCGAAGGGCTGGTTTGCAGGCCTCTGTCTCTGGAAGCCAGGCCTGGTGATCTAATGCATCCAGGCAGCTTCTTCATCTTGCTGCAATAACACAAACCTGTCAAGGAGTTTGGGACTTCAGTCCCTGCCACCAGTTGTCAGCTGGTTTAACATTAGCCAGACAGAAGCCTCTAAGTCATGAGCATTCTGAGTTCGTTTCCAGAGAAGGATGAAGTAGAGAACTGCATCGTCTCATTTGTCATGCTTCCTTAAAACAATCATTTAAGTGTCTCTACCTTTAAATAAATAATTCCCCAACTGGCTTGAAAAGAGGAATCATAGCTCCTTTTCTCACACTAAAAACTGAAATAGGGCTCCTACAAGTGATATCACGGTAGGCAGAAAGCAAATACAACTGGAAAACCCTGGTATAAAACTGAGAAAACAAGTTCTTTTGCTTCCTCACACATGTAAGGGTAGCCCTCCTAGCCCAGAGGACTGAACTGAGAATCTAGGAGATTGATCATAGAGTTAAGGCAAATTCTGTACTTTTTTCGGTACTTTTTCAGGCCTCTGCCTGGGCCTCCAGGCATTTCCTGTCCTAGGGTGGCCCCCTCATCCTCTTCCCTCCGTGTCCCTTCTCTTAGGCTCCTGCTTTTCCCACATCTCTTGCCTGGGGTCAGTGTGCCTTTAGATCCTATAACTCGTGCTCTCCTGTGGCCTTCCTGTCTATGTCCCTCCCCATAGGCGATGGGACTAAAGCCAAGGAGACATACCCATCCTAAGCCCCCATCCTTCCTTTTACTTTCTTTTTTTTCCCCACCTCTACTTTTAGACAGTGCTCTGGATATTCCAGAATTTCCTGCTTGATGGCTCCAGACCACTTATAGGGGCTGCTCAGTACCTTTCCTTGGTTCAATCTTTTTCTTCTTTTTCTTTTTCTATGATAACATTGTATTTAAATTTAAATTTATTTTAATTTAGTTTAGTTTCAGGTATACAGTACTATGCTTAGACATTTATATAACTTATGAAGCTATCTCAATCTTTTAAAGGTGAACTGTGCTGCCCCACTAAGACCAAGGGAAAGCCAAGGGCAGCTGCTTGTGGGATGGAGCCAGAAATGACAAGAGAAAGAAGGCAGGCCTTAGCCCTTCACCAACTATCCCTGAGCCATCACATTACAGAGCAGAGCACCAAGGGCTCCGAGAATTTGAAATTCAAACCTGCCTAGCTGGGTCCTGATGAGGGTATATTCATCACAATAAAAGGATAAAATATATTTTGTTTAAGTTTTAAATACTGAGTTATATAATATGTGGGCCTGCATTTGTTTTCTTGTCTAGGCTCCATAAATGTTAGTAGTAGGCCTTTCCCCCTCCTGCCTCCCTTTCAACCTTGCTCATTTTTCAACATATTGTACATGTTCAAGTGCACCTCCCCTCCTTAAACTCTAATATTTGCTTCTACCCCATTATTCCAAATGGAAGGAGCTCTCAGAACTCCTTGCAGCCATTGATTCTTTTTCTGTTCCCAAAATTCTCCCAAAGCCCATGACACTGGACCCTCCATGTCTCTTTCCCTTGCTTCTCCAGCTTCTGAAGATGAACCAAAGCCTTCTTCTCCCCCATGATCCCACCCATGCCTATCACAACTCAGGAGCTCTGGCATCCATTTTTCCCAGACCCTATTCTTAGCTGACTGCCAAGCTTTCCCACAAAGGGCCCACTGCTGGCTCAAACCTCTCTCAGGTGTGTCCCCTCTTGGTTAACAATGCTACCCTCTTCCTTCACTACAGCCCTTGTCTTCTGGGATACTCCCTGCCAGCCCCCCATCCCCAGGCTTGATGTCCAGCCACTGTGTCTCCTCAGTGTCCTTCCCACAGGCTGGCATTTGGGTGAAATGAATGAGGCTGGACTGGGCTTGTGGAGGGTAGGATTTTTTCACATTAATTTTTAAAAATGGTTTGAAAATGTAATTTCTCTTGGATACCAAGTTTTGGGAGTTCTCTTGGATTTTATGCCTGAGATGAGTGCCTCCATCACTTCACCCTAGTTACTCCCTGCTTTTTCAAGCATCCCTTCCTTTCTGTTTCCCCTGCGACAACCCTCAGGCACCAGCCTCCATTCCCTGCTCTGATCTATTCTGCAGCTGGACCCAGCATTTTCTTCCTTGAGTTTAGGCTGAGTTGTGCCCATTTCTTCCTTAAAATTCTTCAAAGCCTTCCTGCCTCCCATAGAGTACAAACCCCACTGTGCTCACTGGGCTCTATGTTCTGGGCTTTGCTAACCTTTCTGGCTTCATTCCCAGACAAATCCCTCCGTTATATGTTGGTCTACTCGGTATTCCCTAGAGAGGTCTATTTCCTACCTCATTGCCCCTATGCTGCTCTTCCTCTCCTGGAGCCTTTTCTCTCCCTTCCTTTTAATATGAAGTCTGGTTGAGGCTTCAAGGATCAGTTTCCACAACCCACCTTAGAGTATCAAAGGAGAATCTGTCACTCCTCAGTGTTTTGACTGCTTCAACCTCGAACTAATGCATTCTGACTTCCATTTTTCATATCTGTCACCTTGCTCCTACCAGCCTCCCTGGAGGTGGCTGTGAACACCTTGATTGCAGAGTTTATGTCTCGTTCCCCACCCCCAGTGCGAGACAACAGCACTGCCAAGTTACTCCTTGGTGCCAGGTAAAGTCTATACTTTGATAAATATTTTGGTTCTCTCTTTTATGGCCTCTATAATGGCTCTTTCTCCACAGCAGTGTGGATCTTTACCTCTGCCTGATGGTTGCCCCAGTGATGCCTCAGTCATGACCTGAAAATGGAATCCTGCTCTTGACTGGCTTCCAATCTCCTAGGACTGTATACTCTAAACACCTACAGCTAAGGGCTACAAAAGTCACTTGCCCATGGTCATTCACGGCAAAGTTATTCCACAGGACATCACAACACCCTCTATTTAACATCCTCTCTCACCCTCTGAGATCCTCTGCATGAAGCTGGGATGGGGAGGGGCCATTAGAACCCGATCCCTGGTACACGCAGATGCCATGAGTTGGGCCAGCAGAGGTCAGCTTGGGCCAGCACCGATCCTGATCCAACCCTGTGCAGACAAGGGAAGGGAAGGGCCTTCATAATGCTCACAATCAAGATTTCACTAGAGATTTGTTTGAAGATATATCTCAATTTCTACTACGTCTGAAAATCAAGATGGATTCATTTGCTTTTTAATGAGGTAACAGCCAACATCCCTCACCCTCTCCGTGATTCAAATCACCACCTTCCAAACCTGTTGCCATCTCCTACCACCTCAGGGTAAGCAGCTCTCTCCAACCCTGAAGAGCTGAGTAGAAGAGGTAGTAGTATTCAATTGCTAATTTCCTTATTGATACAGACACCCATAAATCTATAGGTGGTATAGGTTTTTATATAGTTATTTTTCAAAGTCTATTTTCT
The DNA here is from genome assembly GCF_902729225.1 of Pteropus medius. NCBI lineage: Eukaryota > Metazoa > Chordata > Mammalia > Chiroptera > Pteropodidae > Pteropus > Pteropus medius. The sequence continues at coordinate 11,990,975 of NW_024350325.1, read as the reverse complement.
ATGTCTTGACACCTGAAGGTAAGAAGTCCAATACTTAATAATGCCTCTCATGTGCCAGAAACTGTACCAGTTCTTTTACACATGCTACTTACTTATCATTTAACCTTCCTAAAAACCCCAAATGGTAGGTGTATTTTCTTAGGGCTTCCATAACTAATCACCAAACTGAGTGCGTTAAAACAACAGGAATTTATTCTCTCACAGTTCTAGATGCTAGAGTTCTGAAATCAAGATGTCAGCTAGGTTGGTTTCTTCTGGAGGCTCTGAGAGAGAATCTGCTGCAGGCTTCTCACTTCTACTGGTTACCAGCAATCCTTGATGTTCCTTGGATTATAGATGCATCAGCCCAATCTCTGCCTCTTTTACATGGCATTCTCTCTGATTTCTGTGTTTATGTCTCTGTACAAATTTCCCTCTTCTTATAAGAACAGGATCCACCCTAATCCAGTATGATCTCATCTTAAATCTATTTCCAAATAAGGTCACACAAATATGATAACCTGGAGTTAGAACTTCAACATATCTTTTTGGAGGACACAATTCAACCCATAATGGCAGGTATTGTTCTCATCCTCACAGTAAATTGAGATTCAGAGAATAGCTTATAGAAAGATAATAAGTGGCATAACTCAGTTTCTCAGTTTTTAATTTGTCTAGACCTAATTACCACCACTTACTGGGCCCCTACTAGTACCAAGCCCTCTGATGGGTGCTTCATTTTTATCTTTAATCCTCGTATAAAATGCATATAGTTGCTGTCCCCCATTTTACAAGCAGAGGCTCAGATAATTTAAGTAGCTTGCCCAGAGTCACTCAGGTAGGAAGTGGCAGATCTGAGAATTCAATAACTCTCACCTAAGTCAACACACCAGAAAGTCCTCTGGTTTTACTCCCTACCTGCAGCTGAGGATCACAACTGTAAAGGACATGTTACTAGAATTTTCCAAGTGAACTGTGCAAAGGCAGAAAATTGATCACTGGGATCACAGCACTGCAGCTTGATGTCTTATGGTGGGCGATGATGAGGACCATCAAGGAAGATGTACAGAAAAACTACGCAAGGAGTAAAGCCCGTTAAAGAGCAATATATGTCACAACTACTTCCCTACAGGGTACTCCATATGGGTTGAGGTCACTTCTCTGTTCTGACATGCACCTTACTGAGAAGGAACCTTTACTACCACAAGGGGGGCAGGAAGAACCAAGTCTCAGTCAAACCTGTATAGTGGTTATTTATTGCTCCATTCTTCCTCAAAATAAAAAATCAAAAGCATCATTTCCTGGCAGCTGCTATGCACTCTTTCTCAACATCAAAGATGTCTCACACACATACTGGCCAGTGCTTACAAACACAGAATCTGAACACAGAGACCTTTAAGCAATGCATAAGTCACAGTAAGTTCAAGTCAACGCAAGACAATATGAGAGAGCACTTAGCCCAATGCCGCTAACTTATTTTGGAGCAGCACTTACAAATTAAAGTTGTTTTTGCTCATATTATCTCAAAAAAAAAATACCACAAAAGTAGAGGGTAGGAACATGGACTTTGGGGGCAGACAGACTCAAATGTCAATCCCAGCTCTACCAGGCACTTCTTGTGGGAACCTAGGTGAGTTATTTCTTGTCTCTAAGTCTAGATTTCCCATCCTGTAAAATAGAGATATTGACATGAATCTTGTAGAGCTGAATAATGAATATCAACATACCACTCTGATCCTTGATTCCTAACAGGGAATATAAACTATGGTTAAGAATAAAACATTATTTTAATTTGATCTTATTTCTCTTATCCCAGGTGACTAAATTCTGTTTAAAAGAGACATGGCTTAAATAATAAATGGGAGCACAGCTCTGGAAGAGGCATCAGGTTGGAAAAAACATGTGACAGGATGAAAAAACACCAGACTGATAGGAGACACTCTTTTTTTTCATGTGCTCAATATTATCTAACTGAGTAATACACACTCTCTCACACACACACACACACACACACACGAGACTATATGGGATTAGGAGACTACTTGTACCACTTTATTACCTGCCTGTGCTGTTTAAGAAGTTCATTCAGCACAGGTTTTGTTAGGGCATGTGAATCCTGGGGGATATGACACCCATACTCCAGACTGAATACATGCTAGGAAGGGGCCCTTTCTCAAGCAGGAGAAAGTATGTGACAGGTAGAAGAAAAAAATAGTCTTATGTTTGAAGAGAGCATCTAGGGAATATTAGGAAAAAGCAATTCGTAAAGGTTTAATGATTCACTTAATCTTGCTAATTGACGTCTATAATTTTAATGTTATTACTAAAGTCACATTGTTATTAACAATATTTTTCCCACAACTTATTTAAGTCTTCAGATACTTTATGTTCAATTTTATATTTATGAGACAAAATCCTAAAGGGCAGGATTTTTCTACTCACCCAAGCATCTGCTGACTTAGTGTGTGGAAGAGATGACAAATACAGATTTGATTTGTGCCATCTGAAGGAGTGCCATCTAGAGGCAATTGCTTCAAACGGCATCTCCACACACTGCTATGCAACTCAAACTCTCGTTGAAATATATGTAACTGCAGAAGTAATGTGTACTCTCTATACAAACCCTAGAATAACTAAAATCTATAAGACTGATATAATTACAAAATGGCATTTAAGTGGAAAATGAAGCCTGAGCAAAGAGATTTGGGGTTATACTTTTGTTCAATGAAAATATCAATCTGTTTCACAAAACAAGCTTTTTAGGAAGATGAACTGAGCAATTCATTTTGTCAGTTAAAATTCATAAAAAAAATAGACTCCAACATTAGTTAAATACAACTATTCAAATACAAGTATCAAAAAAAAAAAACTTAAAAAAACAGTAGCAGCAAAAATATTGAACATTTATAAACAAAATCACCAGTAAAACCACTATGCTTAATAACAAAGAATCTGCATACTTTAAAAATATTAAATATATAAGAGAATATTGTCCATTTTTCTTAACATACAATACTTGATAACTAAAACAATGTTGTCAATAATAGACACGAATAGGTGTTATCATAAGGCCCGTCGAATAGCCTTTTTCACAGCACTCAGGGGCATCATGTTGCTGCAGAGGGCAAACCTTCCAAAAGTCTCCTCCTAGCTGTGATCCTTGCACACCGGGGGCATTCGGAGGCCCGGAAACACTGCTTGTGAAAGCAAGCTCTGCAAGCTGCAAGCAAGGGTGAGATATCAGCAAAGGGCTATCTTATTTCCTCACATACAGACACTCATCCCCATCCTGGCGAGAGAGGAGGTCTGAGTCCAGAAACCAAAATTGTCCAAAAAGAAATCAGACAGTTTGAAACTCAGAGGGATTATGTAGTTTTCAGGAGGTCATGAACATGAGGTTCAGAGAGTCTGATGAATGGATGCTTCCGTGCCCCCCAGACTTGCCCAGGCCATTCTCCCAGCTGCTGAGAGTACTGGTAGCCCATGACTCAGGAAGCTGTGTCCCTTCTCTGGAATTGGCCCTAATTGGAGAGAGCTGCTCCTCAAGGTCATATCCCCTTGCTAGCACCAGTCTGTGTCAGGTGACTGGTCAATGTGGAGTTTAAAGACTCGGCTGGCTCCTTGTCCCCAATTTGGGACAATGCTGAAGGCCATTCCTGCTTCAGAACTCCCCATGAGATGTGCTGGGCCTTCACTGAAACTGAGGCAGGATAGTTAGCCTAGGGAAGTTCTCTCTTCCCTCTAGAATGTGGCTCTGGAGTTTTTCCTCAATCCCTTACTAAGCCCTCTCCCTATTTTGATTCCAAGAGTGAGACCCCTGCATGAGAAACAAGTCAAGGCCAGGAGACAAGATAGATAGCCTTGGGCTGCCTCCTCCCCTCCAGGTGGCATGGAAACAGGCCAAGACCTGGAGGCAAGTTGGATATCCTTGGGACAATCCTCCATCTATAATAAAACAAAAGCTCATGATTTAGACAGCTCCGGGCAGACTCTCTGAGCTGCCCTGACTTTTCTAAGTGTGTACTGGCGCTTTAATAAAACTCGCACTTTCCTGCTTGCTGTTTGTCATGACCTTGAATTCCTTCTCGCGGCATAAGACAAGAACTTAGTCACTGGAGCTCCGGGGTCAGGGTCCCTCTTTGGACTCCCACCATGTCGAGCTCTCTGGCATCACAGACACACCACAGTTCAACTTCTTCCTTTGCCAGATCCTGCTGCCTTCACACCCTCATGGGTGTTGAGCCTGATATCACGGCTCAGAGAACTTTCTGCATGGAAACTCCTGTCTCACAGCTTCTCTGCTGGGGAACCTATCCTATAACACTGCCTAATGAGTTAGGGGAAACAACCCTTGAGTAATCTAAGAAGAGGGCCTGCTCACATCAAGGGCGAAGGCAGAATTCATTACCAGACCTCTCCCATGAAACAATATAGAGAGTCCCCCTGCCTCTGCTTTTTGAAGAGTAGTCTTAGGTCCTCTAGAGAGCACAGGTTTTCCTCAGGTACTAATACAGAAGAACCAGGGTCTGCAAACCTCTGTAAACAGCTAGATAGTAAATGTTTTAGGCCTTGAGGACCATATGGTCTCCATAACAATTACTCAACTCTGCCATTGTAGTGTAAAAGAAGCCAGAGACAATTTCAGCCTTGGAGTGGCCACAGTGGATTACAAAACTGGGCTGGCTGTAGCTTGCCCTGGTGTAGAAGAATTGGGGAACAGGAAAGACAGTGACCACCACCTCTCTCCAAATCCTGTACCAGGAGACATCATCCCTTATCCTTGCCCACCCAAATACTCCTCCCTGTGCACCTAAAACTTTATTAGTTCCAATCTCACATGTAAGCACACATCACTGTCATTATAATTTAAAGAAATGTTATTAAGTTGTTATTAAGCTTAAGTTAATGTTGTGCTTTGGTTATTGAACTTATGTTAACTTTACACTTAGGTTATTAAGCAATTAAGTTTACATTATTAATTTATTAAGATACCTGGACATCTTCTACATGTTGTGGTTTGAAATGGGAAGATGACGGCTGTACTCCGGCAAAATTCACAAATGAAGCCCTTTCCTTGACACAGCTATTAAGAGAAAGAGTCAAAAAGTTAAAATCCTCATTGGTACTGTTTATTTTGATGGGAAATCTGAGTCACCACTTTTAAAGAATTTTATAAGCATCAATATTTAAATATCTATGATCCCAGGCTCTAGAAGGAACAGAATGTTATATTCTGTTCCAATGAATCAGAACAATAAATGTGCATTTGTTTTGCATGGAGAAATTTCACACCGAGGCAGATTGAGGCACCAGAGGAAAATCATGAGTTTAAACATGTATTCTTAAACGATCTAATTTTGTTTCTGATAGCTGCACTACAATTCTTCAGTCCCTAGAGACAGAGCACCTGTTCCACTGGATCCTGAGTCCACATGGCAGTATTTGGCACATGGCAGCAGATGGGAGTCGAGGAAAGCCCCAAGCAGAGCTGGGCATCCAGACTAAGAAAGAAGTCGCTTGGCTCACGCTTGCATCCCAGCCCTGTTACTTACTAGCAGAAGGACCTTGGCCTGTTACTTAATAGCTATGAACCTCATTTATACTCATCTGGAAATAGTGTTGTCAACACTTCCCTCAGGGTTTGTGAGGATTAAATGATGTAAAACGCAGAACACCCAACACAGGCCCCGATGCATAAGGGACAGCTCAGGGACACATCTGCCCCCTGCGAAACCTCACCTCACAGTGGGCCACGTGAGTGAGAGTAGCTTTCAGAACATCCTTGAGTGAGGGCACCAGCAGCCCTTTCTTCACCCTGAGCAGGTCCTCCAGGGAGAACAGGTGGAGTTCATCAGTCAAGTGTCTGGGCACCTGCTCAAATTCTTTTAATGCACTGCCAGAGAGGAAACAAAGAGGATTAAAGAACCCACCCACACAGAGGCCTAGATAGAATGAAGGAAGGCGGTGGGTAGGCAATTGTTTTCTCCTGGAGCTCACACTTATTTTTTTTAATTCAATTTTTTTCACTAGCTGCAAGAACAAGTTAACCTTACTCATCACTTTATATCTTGCAAGTTCGCTTGGAAACCATGAAATTAAAATTCCATAAATGCTGACTTTAAAAAACTGAATGAGCAATGTGTCTCTTGCAGCTTGCTCATGTACACACAGAGCAAAAGAAAATATTATTTCAAATCTTAAAGATGTGTACTGAGATAAAACTCACTACCTTATTGATTCCAGCTAAATTTCATCACTCACAGTTGTCTCAGACTGTTCATGAGCAGGCCTGCAGCTCCCAGATCCATGAGTACAGCACTGAGCTTAAGACTCAGGCATCCAACTGTAGGCTGGTCGTAGGCACTTGGACAGCCCAGGGGCATTCAAAACTGAACATAACTCTCTCCAAACCCTCCTGATCTCCTCTTGAGTTCCCTAAATCAGAGAGCAGCATCACTAAGCACTACATTCCCAAGCTAGCCACTGCCTATACTAGATTGACATTCTAGAGATGCCAAACCACATTTAATTCTCTATTCAGCCTGGGGTGCTAGCTCACACTGATTCCTCTTTGCGCGCAGGCTTTTTCTCTAGAAGTCTTGCCTGCTCCCTTCTCCATCCCATCCCTTATGAACTAAATTCTGCCTCCTCTGCACCTTTGGGGCTCCCTGCACACATATCTAACACACAGTCCACCACTGAGTTGTTGTGTTTTCTTCCTGGACTTAACATGAGTCCTGTTGATTTTTAAACATCTGAAACACTGAATGGATATTCAAGAACTTTTTGTAGATGGTAAGAATTGTAGGCATTGTTACATGTTATAGACAAGAAAATTGGAGGTCTGAGAAGTAATCAACCCGTCACACCAATGCCATGAGGGAGAGCTCAAAACCAAATGACTGTAGAAGACATGCTCCTCCCCAAAAATTTAATTCAAAAGTAATATATCATCATTAAATAAAAATCAGACACTGAAAGAGTTTTAAAACAAAAAAAATTTAAACCTATGATCCAATTACAATAAATAATCTTAACTCCTTGAATAATCTCTATGTCCATTAAAAATCTCTATCTTTGTCAAAGAATTGAAGCCTATACCTTCATGGCCATGGCTTCCAGAAATTCCACTTCTTGAAGTTTAGCCTAAAGATATATCTATGGATATGGGCAGAGATTCAGCTAAAACCTAGAATTTAAATTTTTAAAAAAATTTTTCAATTATAGTTGACACTCAATATTATGTTAGCTTCAAGTATGCAGCATAGTAGTTAGACATTTATTTAACTTATGAAGTGATCCTCCCAATAACTCTGATACTCCCCTAACACCATACATAGTTATTATAATATTATTGACTATATTATTCCCTATGCTGTACTTTGCATCTCTGTGACTACTTTGTAACTGCGAATTTGTACTCCTTAATCCCTTCAGCTTTTTCATCCATCCTCCCAACGCCCCTCCCACCTGGCAACCATCAGTTTGTTCTTTGCATCTATGAGTTTGTTTTTGCATTACTTGCTTATTTTTATTTTTTTTGATTCCACACATAAAGCAAAATCACATGGTATTTGTCTTTCTCTATTTGACTTCTTTTGCAGTATGAAGGTTCCTCGAAATACTGTCATATGACCAGCAATCACACTTATCCAAAGAAATCCAAAGGACTAATTTGAAAAGACATATGCATACATATGTTCACTGCTACACTATTTACAATAGCCAAGATATGGAAGCAACCTATGTCCATCAATAGACAACTGGATAAGATGTAGCACATATATATAATAGAATATTATTTGGCCATAAAAAATGAAATCTTACCATCTGTGACAACATAGATGAACCTAGAGAGTATTACACTAAGTAAAACCTAGTTTTTTAAATAATAAAACACATTAAAAATATATCTAAATATCTATTAAAATCTATTAGGTTTAATATCTATGAAGATATTAAAACATTTTAATATTAAGGTATTTAAAAATCTATCAGTAATAGGACAATTATGGTCTAGAATACTATACAGCCAATAAAAGTTCAACATACTTTTCTATTAAGGGTTTTTAAAAAGCCGTTGGTATACCCATGCTCACAGCAACACTATTCACAACAGCCAAGAGGTGAAAGCAACCCAAGAGGGATGAATGAACAAACAAAATGTGGTATATACATTCAGCCTTAAGAAAGAAGGACGTTAGGGCACATGTTATAACTTGGGCAAAGCTCGAGGACATTATGCTAAGTGAAACAAGCAAATCACAAATGTAAAGTAGTCAAATTCATAAGTGCAGAAAGTAGAATGGTGGTCACCCAGGGCTTGGGGGGAAAGGGACTGGGGAGTTATTGTTTAATGGACATAGTTTCAGTTTTGCAAGATAGAGAGTTCTGTGGATTGGATGGTGAGTGACGGTTATAAAACAGTGTGAACATACTTAACCGCACTGAACTGTTTATGTAAAAATGGTTAAGATGGAAAATTTTGTTATGTTTATTTTACTACAATTTAAAATAATAATAATAATAAAAAGATAACTTTAAAGAGAGGGTCTGTGTTCTCAAGGAGACCTGAGGCAATTAAAGTTGGCCCTCTGGATCTGTGGGCTGGGTTTTGCATCCAAGGATTCAACCAAACACAGATCAAAAATTTTGAGGAAAAAAAGCCCAGAAAGTTCCAAAAGGCAAAACTTGAATTTGCCATGTGCCATGCACTATGCTGAATCCATGCAAATGAAATGATTGATATGTAAACATACCCTGTTGTAGCCTATATGCAAATATACATTATATGCAAAGCCCCTGTTATTTTATATAAGGGATTTGAGCATTTGGGTATCCACAGGTGTCCTGGAACCAATGTCCCACGTACACCAATGGGCAACTGTACTGTGTTAAGATGCCCTGTGTATTGGAGGAGCCAGACCAGGAGGCACACAGAGGGTTAGCAAGTGTGTGGAGGTTATTGGTTTCTCCCAACTCACATGCCCAGACTGTCTCAGCCAATGGTAGTACCTTTTGGCAAACCTGCAGGTCTTCAACAGCTTCTTGATATGAAATAGCTGCTCCTGGATTTCCTAATGTGAGAAACCAAACAGGGCAAAATTTAACTATGATAAAGGACACTGGAAATGTATATGTCAAATTTAAATGATATTTCTAAACTTGAAATGCTACAACTCTATAAAACGAGCCTTTGAAGTCTATATAGCAGGGGTTCATGACTGAGTCCAAAGATCCACAGAAGGTCCAGGATGGATCCAGGTTTTGTGGATCCTGAAGCTTATACGACATTGAGGCTTTAAGAAAAACACACAATTGTGTATAAAAGGAGATCTTGTCATTTGCAATGATATGGATGAAACCGGAGGACATTGTGCTAAATGAAATAAGCCAGACATAGAAAGAAAAAAACTGCATGGTCACACTTATATGTGGTGCCAAATACATAGAAGCAGAGTTGAATGCTGGTCCCCAGGGGCAGGGAAGTGAGGAAAATGGGGAGATGTTGGTCAAAGGCGCATAGCTGCAGTTATGTAGGATGAATAAGTCTAAAGATTTAATGTGCAGTGTGATGACTACAATTAGCAGCACTGACTTGAATACTGGAAATTTGTTAGCAGTAGATGCCAGGTGCTCCCACCACACAAACACACTCAAAAGGGTGACCGTGTGAGGAGATGGCTATATCAGTCGACTAGTAACCATTTCACTACGTATATCAAATCATGTTGCACACTTAAACATATACAATTTTTATTTTAAAAACTATAAATAAAACTTAAATATATGTATAAATGCAAAACCATGCATAAATATAAAATTTGGCATGGGGCCTTCACAAGCGCCAGAGCAGACCTGGGGCCTTGAAGCATAAACTCCATCCGCCCCTCAGGGGTGTGTCTGGGTCCCCTCTGATGGTGTGATGTGCATTTGTGGCAGCAGGACCCTTTCAGCCACTGGACTGGCTTCCCCCTAAAAGGCAGCAGCTCACCCTCACTTTGTCCAGTTCCTTGGCCTTCGCATACAGGCTGTGGCTGGTGTTCAGCAAATTGAAAATGGGCTGGTGCCATATACTGTTCAGCAACCATTTGGAGAAATTGCTGACGTGGTACTTCCTGAAGTCCCACATAGTTAAGATCCGCGCAGGGAGGCAGGACTCTGCGTATGAGTGGCAGCAGTCACAGAAATACTTGCCTAGGTATTCGCAGTACCGGAGCCGCTTCACAAACTCTGCAGAGCACATAGGGGATGAACACAAATCAGCTGATGTAGAAAACCTAACCTCGGTGGCCCCACCTCCAATTCCACCCAAGGGTCAAGGCTTGCATTGCTGCTTATTCAACTTCATAGCAGCTGGGAAATCACCTGGCAGGGACTGGAAGCCTTAAATCATGGCCATTCATGAGCTTTGTTTTTGTGGAACAATGTCAGAAAAATAGAACCTGTCCAAAATATGGCTAGATTTGGGAAACGGGCATTGTAAACTGCGGTGTAGCCAAAAGAGCATGAGATTTGGGGTCTGGACATCTGGTGGGAGTCCAGACTCTGCCTCTCACTGGCAGGAAGGCAAAGGGCAAGTTAGAGTCTCTTCACGCTGACTGTCCTGAAGCCACAGAGGCAACTACAAACTGGATTACAGGATATCATACATATGAAAAGTGCTTTTTAAATTGTAAAGCACCGTATATACACTGTTAGAAGTAGCACCTAAAAGAATTCCTGGATAAATCAGTGAGGAAAAAAAATACAAAAATGCACAAAGGATAAGAATAGGCAATACATAGAATGAAGAAATGCAGATAAGCAGTAAAGATGTGAAAAACACTCCATCTCGGTAACAAAGACATGCATATTAAAACAGTGAAATAGTTGGTTTTGCCTCAGATTGTCACAGATTTAGAGGATCCAGAGCTGGTGAGGTGTAGAGGGGTGGGCACTCACTCACAGTGCTAACAGGAGAGTTACCTCTGAGGGGGACACTTGTATGATATGCTTCAATTCTTAACCAAGCAGCATGAATCTTAATGCTCCGACATCAGACAGAAATGCTAACACGCGCACATGGAGATACAGAAAGGTGTTCATCATAGCACATTTATGATGAAGGGGTTGGGGGAGCAACCTAAATATTTATTAAGAAGCAACTTGTTAAATAAGTGTGATGCAATCCACAGTGAAATGCCAGAGCCTATGAAATACATGGAGAGCATAGGCAGTGGACATACAGTAACAAGTATGTATCATGTGACCTTGATTTTGTTTTTTAAAAAATACATATACAGTCTAAAAGGACCCCTACAAAAAAGTCAACAGCAAATAATTCTGGAGCGTAGAGGAAAGGAACTTTGCTCTTTGCATTTTTTAATTTGCTAAAATGAACATATGTTGCTTTTGGAAACATCTCCAACAAAATATATTGACAAGCAAAAGATATAGAGACTAATGCAACAAACACCTGGTTACCTATTATTATCCAGGTGAAGAAAGAAAAAAGCAATTCAGTTAAATCTCCTAGGGTAAATCTAGCATGAGTTGAAGTTCATATTTATCATTCACCATTTGGCTCAAATTAGCTGACACATGTTATGAGGATTAAATGAAATAATGATGGAAAAGCAGCTTCCACAGTACCCAGCATACTGTAGATTCTAAATATAATTTCCCTATAACCATTTTACAAATAAACGAGGTCTGAGTGACCACTGGAGCAAGACTTTATTGAACATTTGATCTGTGTTACTCACTGATTACATATCTTACATATGCTATATCATTCTGTGCTCAAACCCTTTGAGGTCAGGACTATTACTTACACCATTTCACTGATAAAAGCACAAGACAGTAGGTTAAATCACATGCCAGAGGCACACAAAAAATAAGCAGGCAAGCAGAATTCCAACTCAAGTCTGGACTGGGGAAGCTCCAACTTTTAGCCATCATATCCCACACCCCCTCTGCCACATTCAATGGAAGAGAAAGGCAAGGAGCTAATGCACTTGCAACAAATTATCCTGAAACCTAGGTCACACTCAGAGTTGATTTTTAAATACGAACAAATAAATACAGCTGATTCTTACTATCTGTAGTAGTTAATGTTCTGTAAAGTTGCCATGAACACTGAATTAGTGAATACTGAAGCATTGCTTCTGGGGAAATACAGAATTGGGTTCCTGCGAGTCTCTCAAAACATTTTCATCAATTGATCAACACATAATCTTGTTTTATGTATGTTTTCTGTTTAAAGACATGGCACTCAATACATTTTGTTGATTCTTATCATTGAATTTAGGGCCAACAACACTATCACTCATGTCTGAAGGAAGCTGATCCAGTACACATATTTTCTCCGTAAGGTGCATCACAGCCTTCTTGTGTTCAGGAACCCTAGATAGCACTTCAGCGGTATGCTTGGTGCCCCTTTAAACAGAGAAATCGCCAACAGAAGGCACAAAAATGTTTTTCGTTTTTTTTTTTTTAAAAAAAGGCACTAAATAGACTATCAAAAGGATTTGTTTACTGTATGAGCTCAAAGAAGGCAAAGCATGTCTTTGTTCAACTTCAGATGGAAACGCAGGTATCGAGCAACTCAAATTTCAGGTGACTAATTTTTCAGTGTTTTGTGCATATCTGTGAAAGACTGTGAAAACACTGTGAGTGTAGATTTTGTAGTTACAAATAAATTTTAGGGAGCAAGTGGATTCACAAATACGGAATTTGTGAATAATGAGAATTAAGTGCAAGTGCATACATACATACGGTATTATGAAACTGAATTAATTATGTGACCTGTTTCTAGGGCTGACAAATTATTTGTTAAGAATTTATTAAGTACCTAGTAATTATGTCTGAGTTCTCAAATTTGAAATTTTGAAAAGTCTATTGTATTGCATCTATTTCCCACTCTGGATTAAGATCTCTGATGTGGTAGATAAGGAGTATTAATTTGCTAATGATAGAGCCTTGATATATTTTATATTAAATGAGCAAAAAGGGAGGTATACCCTGGTTCCTGTACTCTACATTTCTGATCAAACTTAGCAAGATAGGAAGAGAAAAGAGAACAGAAAAGGCCTATAAATTTTCTGATATAATTCATCTTTCCCTAACATCTAAAATCCTAACATTTTAACATCCAGTTACTCATTTATCAAATTTCATTGAATATATACTAAGCATTGTATTATTAATACAGAATAAATTATGTCTATCTCTTTTGATTTCTTCATTCCTTTAATTAAAACAAAACAAAACAAAGCACCCTAGATCAGTGGTTCTCAACCAGGAGTGATTTTTCACCCCAAGGGACATTTAGAAATGTCTAGAGACATTTTTGGTTGTCACAATGGGGAGCTGCTAGTGATATCTAGCGATGCTGTTAAATATCCTACAATGCACAGGACAGTACCCCACAACAAAGTTAATCATACTGAGGCTAAGAAATTCTGCTCTAAAACACAATTCTTCTCCTTTTAGGAAAAGTTAATGTCATAGAAAAGAAAATAGGAGGCAAAAATTCTAGAACAGAGCTGTCCAATAGAACTTTTTGTGAGGATGGAAATGCTCTATATTTGTGCTGTCAAATACAGTAGCTACTAGCCGCATATGGCTATTGAACACTTGAAATGTAGCTAGCATCATTGAAAAACTGGATTTTTAATTTCAATTAATTTAAATTTAATTTGAAGTCACCACAGAAGATAGTGGCTACTATACTGGATAGTGCAGTTCTAGAATAAAGCTGATTAAAGAGAAATAACTAAATGCAATGGATGAAATTTGGTTGGAACCTAGATGGAAAATTTAGCTATAAAAGACATCTTAAGACAACAAATATGGACTACTATTAGACAATATTAAAGAATTGTTATTTTGTTTGGTGTGATAACTGTTTATAAACCTTATTGCTAGAACATGCTGAAGTATTAAAGGGTAAAATGTCATGTTGTCTGCTGCTCACTTTTCATGTGTCTCGGTGTGTGAGAGACTGGAGGAGACTAAGGAGACCAAGGAGACATGAAAATTAAATTCAGTGTGGAATTCTGGATTGGACTCTGGAACAGATCAAGGTCTTTAGTGAAATCTGAATAAAGTCTATAGTTAGTTAACAGGATTTTACCAACGCTAATTTCTCAGTTTTAATAATTATACTATGCTTATTATGTTAACATTAGGGGAAGCTGGGTGAAGGGTATACAGGATGTCTATACTATTTTGGCAACTCTTCTATAAGTCTAAATGATCTCAAAATAAATAATTTTTAATAATTATCCTAAGGACTACAGAAATTTCACAAGAAAAGTCCAAAAATTATTTACATGATTGATAATGCTTCCATAATATATGCTCTGTCTACCTCTGCAGCAGATTTTCTCCTCTCATTCTTCCTCTCCAGTCACACAGGATTTCTTTGCAATAGCCTCAGGCCCTTTGCACATAGTGACTCCCCTCCATCTCTCACCTCTCCCCACTCCCACACACATACACACTCTTCTATGGATAATCACTTCCTTACAAAACTTCTTATTCCCAGTCCTCCAAGCCCAGAGTAAGTTCCCTTGCAGTAAATCACATAGCACAAGTTGACTTTTCTCTTTTGTTGCATGCATCATTCTTGTTATTTACTTGGCTGATGACTACATCTTCCTGTAAGCAAGCTCCATGAGGGAAGGATCATGATTCTATCAACAGTGTAGGCATACATCTCCATATCTGAAAAACTTAGGGAAGTACTTAAAAAGTTAGTGGAATGTGTTCATGGTTTCTGATTGTACATTCAATATTTAGTGAGACACCAGAATATAATGGTTAATCAAATAGACATGATCCCTACTAAACTCGCTGGAAAGATGAATTATTTAAATAAAATTAGTTACAGCTGTGATACATGGCAGGCATTATCATCCAACTGCTTGAAGGAAGCCCAGATAGATTTCTGCTTTCTATGTTTTCTTGAGGTGTAGGTCCTCAGAATCTCTTTCCTCCAAGACTGCCTACAAAGGCCTACAAGGGAACCCTTTTCAGCAAATCTCCTCCTCCTGGTCTTCCCCATGTCAGACCTATGGACACTCTCACAGCAAAACAAGTGATTTCCAGTCCCAAGTGGGCAAGTTGCATTTCCGACTGGGGCAAGCCTGATAGCTTATGCCTCAGCAGGCACAGAAATGATCCCCTCAGGTCACTATCCCAAATCCTGTCAGAAGAGTTTGGCCAGTTCTGTGGTAAGCCATTTAGTCATTCAACAAATTTATCTTTTGAGGATCAACTGTGTGCCAGGTACCCTTGTAGGAGTAGGAGATAAAGCAGTGAATAAAACTTAGAATCTAGTGAGGAAGACAGACAATAAAAGCAGTAAAACCTAAAAGGGTATTTTAGGAAGATAAGTGTTAGGATGAAAAATAGGAAGGAAGGTAATATGATGCATACATGTGTATGTTTGTGGCAAGGTGGACATTTTCAAAAGGGCAGCCAGGAAAAATTTCATAACTTTTTAGTGAAATGTGAAGACATAAGGGAATTAGCCTTGGTGGGAGGGAATTCCAGGCAGAGAAAACCACAAATGCAAATCTGAGTTGGGAGTGAGCTTGCCACCTTCAAGGACCAGCAGGAAGGCCATGTGACAAGAGCTGAGTGCCCAATGGGGAGGCAACTAGGAGATGAGACTGAGAGGCTAGTCACATAGCGCTAAAGGTCATGATGGCCTCTTCATGAAAAAGAGGGCAATGTTATGAAGCTCTTCTATTAACTTCTCATCAAAGATACCTCCCACACAATCAAAGCGCTGCCCAGCTTTGTTACTCCTCTGCCCTGTCATTGCATAATAAGCAGGCAGTCCTTTTCCATACTTACTAGGTTCTATTGGAGTTCCACAGCCAGCACAGAAAAAATTCTGGGTTGCTACCACAAGATCTCTCCTGAGTACAAAAAACAATAACAGTTAAATTTCAGAAAAGGCCAGTGGAGCATTTATTTATTTATTTTTTCCACTGATTAAATTAACATCATGATTCTTTTCTTGACTTGGGGCCAAATTAATGTCATTTTTCATTTGGTAAAGAAATAGAATTATTCAATAGAGTTTTCTAGTTGGAGTCTCTGGATCCTATAATAGTCCCTGCTACCACCAAAGCAGAAGTCAGTATCAGAAATAACACTTCCACCAGGGATCTTGAAAGACTTCTCACTGCCCATGAACAGGATCCTCTCTCCAGAGAGAACTAGAAATGGGTAATGCAGAGAGAAAAAGTTTGGGTAGACGAGATAACAAAAGGTGATGCACTGGGAAGTTCACAAACGGATCCAAAGAAATTTGGATGAATAAGAGATAATGTAAGACAAAACTATACAACGCTTCCAGTAAGAGACAGTCTACTGAAGTGTTTTCTATTGAACTGTTAGTGCCACAATTTCACATTGATTTAGAAATACAAAGAAAGTTGCAAAATTCTATTATAGTTTAGGGTCAGCAAAAATGGTCACGATAAAAATATCACATGCCTTTTAACTACAGGAGCTCTCCTCAAGATTATATTCCTTTTCAAAAAATTTATCCATTGATTTTTATTTCACATTTCAATAAAAAATAAAGTAGTCTTGTCTGTTAAAATTATCGTAGATGATTTTTTTCAGATTCAATATAAGCCACTTAAAAAAATCTCCTTTAAGCCTATTTTAATTTTCAGTTGCTATATAATATTTGTACTTAAGGGTAAATACTCAACTTGTCAAAACAAGGTGCCAAGAAAGCTAACTCAGAAAAATATGCCCAACTTTCCTTTTCCTAAAACAAATTTTCCTTTGTTCCTCAGTGTACTTTTTTCTTTCACATACTTCTACAAAGAGTCAGGTGGGAACCCTAACAACTTGTTTTAATTGGATCGGAGCCCCAAGCAGCTACCCAGACTTACTTCAGTGGTGGATGAACATTAAATATGACTTGAAATCTAGGGGGTGCCCAGTCTTCTGTCCCTCTGATCCTTGGCTTAAATTCAATTTCTTCTACTTTATCCACACTGCATTCAAAGTCTTTTTGGTCACTCTCTTCCCTTACAACCTGCATAACACAAAAGGGGATTTAGGAACAACTTAAACAAGCATATTTCAGGTACTGAAATTTAAAAAGCATTCAAATGTGTTTCCAACATTAAAATTTATCATGAAAAATTGAAACTGCTTTCAACTGAACATGGCAAGAACCCTTCACGGATCTAAAGCTGTACGCAGAAAAATTGCTTAAAATACCACCCAGCTGAGATAACTTTTCTTAGTTCCTTAGTTTTTTTTGTTATGTCATTTGTTTCTAGACTTCAAAATTACTGTAAGTAGGTCACTTACTTGGAATGCTTTTATGCATAGCAGAAACCTTACCCTTCTTAGTCAATAGGCTGGCAGATGCTGCCAATCAGAAGCCCTGTGGTTGTCAGACTTCCCCAGAAACAGCTCTTTAAACCATTTCCCGTTTAAAAAAGTGCAGCTTGCTGCAGGAGTTCACTTAAAATTACACATAAGGAATGCTTCGTTTTCTAGGATTTGACATGTTCAGCGATTGAGAATTACTATATTTTGTAAATAGAAATACTACTACTAAAAACAGAATGCTATAAATAGAATGTCATCGGTTTCCAAAGACTATTGATCTACTAGAGCAATGCAAAAATAATAATAAAAGCGAAATATTTCATGGCAAACTTGGGGGTAAAGTTAGGACTGTAATCCACAAGTTATCTTGGGGTAAACGCTGCAGCTGTAAGCACCACAGAATTCTCGGGCAACCCGGAAACGAGCTAAAAACCATTACTCGGCTTAGCTCTCCTCTGAACTATCAAACTTGCCTATTAGCATTTAAAAATACAAACTCCTCAGATTAGCATTTTACATGCTACATAACTGGGCCACTATCATTCAGGCCTTATTTCCTAGGAAGATCATGCCCCTCTCCTCTGCCCACCACACTTGTTAGGTAGCTAGTCAGACCAGAGTGACAAGGGAACAAAGGAATGGAGGCCCAGCCTAGAGACCACCCAAAGAACACCTTATAGGAAATTAGAGAATCCCTCTTGCATTCCCAGAAACAAAAGAAAGGAGGGCCATAAACTATAGCTGGTTTAATCCAGCCACAGACGCTTGAGAAGAAGGTACTACCCTAACCGGCCCACAATCTCAACCTCATTATATCGATATTATAATACCACGACTATGCCTGGAAATTCATGAATCTAATTATAATAGACTGAATTCTGGGTAAGCACATGCGCACTAGGCAAAGTGTTATATAGCAGCCAAGTGTCAATCGAAATGAGCTCACTTGCCAAACACCTAAGAACGCCTTTGTAACCACCCATTTCACCCTAATATAACACAGACATTCCGCCCCACTCCCAACCCCGCCCTCCCTCTGGGGTTACAGCTCTCTATCTTCCCTGGCTGTAACTTGTTCCCCCACAGGTATGTATCCTCATTTCCTGTGATTAGCCAGTTTTAGGCTCCACTCGTCTACCTCAAAATGTGCCTTTAATAAATAATACTTTCTATAACTGTCGCTGAGTGGAAATTCATTTCTTCATTAGTGATAAGAGTTGAGACCTGCGTATTACCAGAACTCTGATCACCACAATGGTAAGATTTTTGGTACTGTGGACTCAGATCCTTTTTTCTTTTTTCTCAGTAAGCAAGCCAAACTTCATCAATCTTGGCTGGAGACTCTCTTATCTCTCCTGAAGTTAGGGAACACGGACATCACCTTTCCTGGTGCTCATTCTAAACATGACTGTAAACGGGCCCTCTACAGTTGCTGTCCAAGTCACGGCACCAAAAAACTTATCGATGAGGTGACTGGAGTTCCGTTAACACACAGGTCTCAGCTCTTACGACTGATGAAGAAATGAATTTCCACTCAGTGACAATTAAGGCATGTTTTGAGGTAGAAGATGGGTCAAGTCTCAAGCTGGCTAACTATTTGGGAATAAGGATATGTACCTCAGGTTGGGGATGGGAGGTACAGGTCACATACACAGATACACAAAACACATGTTATCCAACTACATCAAATCACTCAGCTCAATGTACACCCCATGCACCTCCATGTCACTTTTGCTCCAACTGCCCTTGGTTTCCCCTGCATTTCCAGAGTGTTTTTTGCCTGCCCCTATGTTAGCCTTTGCCACAAAATTCTCTTCCTACCAGAGGATGTATGCTGTCAGAGGGCAGAGTGTTCTACAGGGAAGCAGCCTGGACTTTCAAATTAGGTGGCCTGAGGCACAACGCCTGCTCTACCACTGACCAGCCCTGCTGAGGGTCTGGAACTAACACTTTAAGATAAAAATAGCATCTACCTAATAGGATATTTATGAGGATTAAAATGCGAATTGCTGAGCATAGTCCCTGGTGCATAATAAATATCAATAAATGTCAGATTCATCCTTCCCTTTGAGTCCTCCCTCAACACCCAGTGACCACACAAGGAAACACATACATGTCTGAAGTGAACAGCATGCAAAATGAGAATTTAGGAACTTATAATTCAAGGTCAACTTATTTTGATACTTACTATTGAGCCAGATGCATTCAGGGAACCAGCCAGCTGATAATTAACTCGTGACAACATCCAGCACTTCTGGAATACTCTGTACAATTCTTTGGCTATTAGCTCAGCAGAATTGAAGTTTGGCTCATAAATGACACTGAAATGTAAAAGATGTAAAAAAAAAATAAAACTTTATTCATAAGAAGTAAGTTAAGTGTCTTCTTTACGTTTTCAATTATTCTTCCCTCTCCCTAGAAGTCAGAGAAGGCATCATATAAGAGGCCATGCATCAACCATGTTATCTTACTCATTTTAATTCCTCCATGCTCAACACAGCAGCTTTTATTTCTTGAGGGTATGAAGACTGGGAGGTATGGTGAAAAGAGCACTGGATTTAGAGACTTGAGTTCTAGTCCTACACGTTATTTAACAGCACTGTGTCCTGGGGCACATTCCATCAGAATCTCATTTTCTACATCTATAAAATGGGGTTTTAAAATACTCCATCTGGCCTATTCATGAGGATTAAATAAGAATGTATACAAAAGTCTTAAACACTTTAAAAACACTGTAGAAACTTGAGTGATAATTGTTTCATTTCTATGTAGTAATCCTTCTTATTGGAACTGGCTGAACTTGATCTGTCAGAGGCCCGGAGTTCACAGTGCTTCAGAGGCGATGGCAAAGGGACCTGTGTGCAAGTGGACATTGAAAAGAAATACCTCTTAGAGGAGCTGCAGGTACATCCACAGGTTTCTGTGGTATTGCTAAACTCTCCAAGTTCTGTGAGAAAATAAAAGAAGGAGTAGAGAAGTCTTTAAGTCTGTTTTACTTAATCACAGTCAATTTTATAAGAACATAAAAATTGCTCTCTACACTTCAGAAAGAACCAACTTTCAGTATCTCCATACTTCAAGTTCTTTTGGGTTTCTATTATTAGACTACAACTAATGACCAAAGATGAGATTTTAAAATATACGCATCTGAAATTTCTCCAAACAGATATCAGACCATAATAAATATCTGCTTTTGCATTAAATTCTGCATGTGAAATGAGAGATTCACTATCAAGATATTTGAAAGAAGGACTTTTTTTTTTATGTTAAGGACATAATCTGACTTTGGAAGAAGTTTCTCTGAACGCTACTGTAATGTGGTATTACTTGTGACGCACATTAATATGTGGAGGGGACAGGAAGGAGGTACCTGGTCATATCCAATGAGTTTCCAAATCTTACCTATAATAACGAAGTCATCAAAATCACATTTGCAGGCCTCTTTCACTACATCACAGCAAGTAGGTATTTTAACTGGGCTAACTTGTAACACAGCACAACCTAGAGAAAGGAAAGGGGTTTCACTAACAAGAAGAAGAAAAGTACATGATTTTCAACACCCAAATATAGAGAAATTGGGTATAAAAAGGGCTAAAAGATTACTTCAAAAATATTTAAAAATTCAGCTTTAATAACTAAAAAATACAAGGAGTTATTTTTGTGTTGTTCTTATATTCACTAAGAGAAACAGACTGATGAGTATATGGGGATTTATAAGAGTAATCTGCCTACTTTTATATATGTTTGAGAATTTTCATAATACAAAGTTTTAAAAATGAAAGAGGGGAGAACAACAATCTCACCTTCACAGTGAGGTAAAGAATATTAGCAAGATAAACACTGTACTGGGTTCAACAGTGCTCCCCTTGTCTCTCCTCCCCCCAAAATCACGTCTACCCAGAAACTGTGAATGTGACCTTATTTGGAAATAGGTCTTTGCATATGTAGTCAAGTTAAGATGAGGTCATGCTGGATTAGGGTGAGCCCTAAATACTGGTGTCATAAGAGAGACATTTGAACACACTCAGATCTATAGAGAGAGTGTCATGTGAAGGTAGAGGCAGCCATTGGAATCGATGTGTCCAGAAGCCCAGGAACATCCAGGGTTGCCAACAATCCCCAGAAGCTGGGAGAGAGGCATGGAGCAGACTCTTCCTCAGAGCTTCCAGAAGGAACCAACTGTTCCCACAACTTCATTTCTCACTTCTGGCCTCCACAACTGTGAGAGGATTAATTTCTATTGTTTTAAGCCACCCACCCAGTTTGTGACATTTTATTATGGCAGTCTTAGGAAACTAATACAAATATGTTCATACTTTTCTATCCCTAACATTAGTCTGGGAGATTATCCTAAGAATGTCATTTAAAAAAAAATAATAGAAGAGAAAGGCTTTGATCACGAATGGGTTATTTGCAGTCTATTTAAAATATTAAAATATTGAAGGCTACTTAAATGCCAAATAATAGGGAGTTGATTTTGTAAATCACTCTATTAACTCAAGAAATACCATTATTGAAAAATGTGAAACCCATAACATGAAAAACTAGATATGAAATAGTGTCATTATAATCATATTATTGGTATAATTGCATTAATATGAGTAATAATTACTATGAAACTGAATACACTTGAATAAACAGACATGAATACAGCTGTTCAGGGAAATATTTGAGCCTATAGGTTACCGAGAGGTTCTGAGAAAGGGCTTGGCACCACACTGTCCAGCCCAGCCGGGTGAGCAGAGATGATCGACACCTCAGTTTCGGTTTCCTCACAGACAAAATGGAGGCAATTTCACCTACCTCTGTGTTTCTCACACTCTTTTGACCATGACCCACAGTAACATACAGTTTACATTATAACATAAAAAATTTAAAAGTTCCAGAAGCATTGCTCACCCTAAATGAAGAGCACACTGATACTTTCTATTGTTTTTCTTTTAATTTAATGCTCTCATGACCAACCTGCAATTTGAAGAACACTAACCTACCTCATAGAGTAGCATCTATCACCATAAATGTCATAAGAGTGATACTTAATAAAGGTAAATATTTTATTTGGGTGGTAGAAATATTTTTAAACTTCTTTAACATTCATATTTTTAAAAATTTCAGCTAAACATTAATATCCACTCAACCATTCAACACATATTTACAAAATATCTATTTCAGGCAAGGTACTATGCTGAATGCAAATACAAATATGACAAATTCTTATCTATCAAAGAATTTTAGGAACTGAGACACTGACACACTTGACAACAAGAACACATGGTTGAGCGCATAGGCCTTAAGCAGTTCAGAGGCAGGACTCCACATCGCACAACTCCAAGGGGAGCCATGCAGGTAGAGCATTCTGGAGCACAACTTATATTTCATTCCACATGAATGGTACCCGTGACCTGTAAGACAAATCAGGAAGCATGTCACAGTGCCAGTGGCAGGAGGCTGCTTTTGAAGAATAGGAAGGATGAAGAAACTAATGTGTTCCAGGAGAGTCTAGCTAAAGTAAAGAGAGAGAGGCAGGAGCTTAGGAGAAATATCTGCCAGCAAGTATTCTGAAGCCTGTGGCACAACACTGAAAAATGGCAGGAGATGCCTACTGGAAAGAGAGGAAGAAGCTGGATCTCACAAAGCTAAAAAACTCAGGATAAACTCAACAGGCCACCCAACAGGACTAAAAGTTGTGTTCTAGAAACATAGGTGTGTATGATCAATGAAGTAAAAGAGGCTGAAAGCAAAGAGAAAAAATTAAAGGCAGATATGTATGAAGGACATAAATGCAGTTCTTACAGAAGTCTGTTGCAGTGGTCCAGGTAAAGGCATGGATAGGGAACAGATGGAGAGGATGTTGCTATCTCTGAGAGGTCAAGACCAATTTGTTCGTTAACTAGAAACAGGATGGGGGACAGGGGCACAAGGAAGAAGAGTCAAAACAGAGTTCAGTGTGCTGAAATTTGAATCACTGCTTTTCCAGCCACATGACTTTTTTCCCCACTGGAGGCCTCAAAAGACATGATGGTCCATATTGCATCCCCTGGCTCCCCAGGCCACAGTAGCCTGACCAGCTGTAGACACCTAACTAAAGCAAGCCCTAACAGGTGCTCTTCCCTGGGAACCTGGACTTGGGGTCCTGCAAGACTAGGTTGAGCTGTGAGGCCCTGGCTCAGAAATCAGGGAGAGGGCAAAGCTGAAACCAGATGCTAAGAGTGGGGTAGAAGTCTGGCTGTGGGAAAAAGAGAATGAAGCAATTGCACAAAGAGAAGTTGATGAGAGGCCACGAAGCCCCAGAAAACACAGATGCCAGAGCTGCCTTTATACTGGTCAGTTATGTATTTCCCACCACTGGGTTCAATGAGCATGCTCTATATCATTAAAAAAATTCCTTTTAATTTGAGCTAGGTGGTGCATTCGACAACTATTTATTGTACACCTATTTTGTGCCAGGCATTGTGCTACATATGTACCACAGAGAGTGAGTTCGTCCCTCTTAACTGAAAGGGTGCTGATTAAGATACTAGGTAAAGGAAGTCAAAAGGAAAAGCAAGCATTAGATTTTAATCTTTTTTTTTTTTTTTAAGAAAGGGGTTTATGCTGGAGTGATAGTGATGACATGTTAAGTTAGAGATCCTGGGGGCCATTCAGGTGGACATGCTCCACAGGTCCCTGCCACATGGAACAAGCACTTAGAAGAGAAGGGCAGAATTTAAAACAGATTTGAGAGATGTCAACAGAGCAAGAATAATGAAAAAATGTTGCAGTGGATAAAATCTCCAGAAAGTGAATATAGAAAAAAAAAGAATCTAGGACTGAAGCAGGACTCACATTTAGGAAATGCTAAGAAAATGACAAGCTCTAACTTCAGTGCTCGGCTTAGGTACCTCCTCTCCAGGAAGGAGTTCCTGGATCCCAGAATAGGGCGAGCTGCTCTGGGTCCCCATCTCTGCTACCCAAGTGAGCCCACACAGCTTCCTCAGCCTCGGCTCCAGCCCCTGATGCTCCCAGAGAGAATGAGCACATCTTGTTGCCTGTTGATTCCCTACACCCAACACCCCTCTCACAGGTTCCTTGTTTCTGGAATGAAGGAAAGAGGATTGCTTGGAAAAAGAAGAAGAGCTAGGAGAATACCATGTGACAGAAAACAAAGGAAGAGGGAAAACTTCAGCCACTGCCAAAAGGAAAAGTAGGATGAAGTCCAAGAACAACAAAAAAACAACACCGATTTAACCACCGAGTGGAGCATGCTAACCAATGCCAAGCCTCAATAGGAGAAACGGTGAAGATGATAATTACTCAAGAAGTCTTAGATGAAGGGTTTAAAGATGTATGTGGAGAATACAGCATAAAACTTTCTCATATTTGCCTCACCATAGCCACTGTCTGAAGAAGTAGAAGATCCAGATTCTTGCTTTATGTTATAAAAGGTCACTTTGGAGTCAGCTTGATCCTTCCCAAGTGACCCACTGGCTTCTTCTGTACTCCAGCTCTCCATGTGCTGTTGACTCAGGATGTTACACTTCATGTTCTCCATTACTGATATAATCATATCTGCAGCATAAAAGTGGGCATTTTCCTGCAGAAGATAAAATTATCGGTTAAAATATAAGCATAATCAACTTTTTTTCCATTGAGAGGTATAAGATTAAAAAATTGAGAAGCTTTATTTAAGCGAAGTTATTGCATAAGTGTTCATTTAACTGAATTATCATATGTCATTATATAAAGCATAGCTTGTATCTTCCAGAGACACCACTATAATCAACAGACAACCCAAGCTGAACTCCCTGTGATATAAAATCCTAGGTTGGTGGTGGCTCTATGGTTGACATCACTCATCAGTCATGGCAGACTTTCCAGCTGAGCACTGACACTGCCTCAGAACCCTTCTCAGCTTGGGGCTTCTAGCAGCCTCTACCAATCAAATGCTGAAATGAAACCTATTTGTCATGCCTTATCAAGTGAAATTTCCAAATTTAAATCAGAACAGTGTTATCTAAGGGATTAACACTCTCTGTGGTTTAAAAAAGAAAAGAAAAAGAAGATATAGTTACCTTTTCTATATCAACAGGGAACGTTTCTTGTGAGAAGGAATTCAAAGAAATGCTTCTTCTACTGAATTGAACAGCACCTGCCAATACAGCAAGTTATTAAAAATGGAGCAAAAGAAGTTCAAAGATTATCTAAGAAAACAAAACAATTCTAGGGAGTGGCTTTTAAGTTTCATTTAAAAAAAATAGCGCAATTGTAGAATAAACTAGTATGTCAAAAGAAGAATGACCTTTTGATGGTAGGACTTGCAGATATTGCCTAATGATAATCATTTCTATGAGAGGCTATTGGAGTAACAAAGAAGACATGGAAGAACTACTGGAATGAAGAAGACCAATGAGGCAAAGAGGGTAGAAAGAGAAGAGGGTCATGGAAACTACCTAAAGGAGAGAGAGAGAAGAGTGAGAAAGAACAGTTTAGAAGAAAGGCATAAGAATTATGGAATCACTTTTATAACTCACTGTAATTGACCCAAAATTTCCTGTCTGCAGAAACAAAATATCTGAAAAATGTCAGATTTGCTTCCCTAAAACTGTCTTTCTCTAATCAAAAACAGAAGGAAACTACAGAGTGTATATTCTGCTGACTCATCCACTCTATACCCTAAGCCACTCCATTACTGGCAATGAACACCAGCAAAACACGAATGATTTGTCATGGTATTTTTATTGAAGCATTTAAGGTGAAACATTTTTGTGAGAGCCATAAGAACTGGATTGTCCCAAACTGCTAAATTAGAACAAAATGCTACAGATGTCTTGATGATTATATACAACTCTCAGGTGACAGAGAGACAAGCAGATTACTCAAATACCTTGCCTCATCTTCAAGAAAATGACTGTTCCATGGAAAACTTTGGACCTCTTAGCTTCAGAAGCCATCTGGGGTAGGCAAACTTCTTCTGAAAGACTACTAGGTAGTAAATACTGTAGGATCTGAGGTCCATACAGCATCTGTCCCAACTACTCAGTTCTGTCACTGTAGCTATAAACAAAACAAAGCTTTATTTGTAAAAATCAGGAAGCTGGCTGGATTTAACCCTAAGCTCAGTTTTTGGACCGAGTATAGAGGAAAAAGCAGAGAATGGGACAGTGTGGATTCCAGTTCCAGTTCTCCATGCACCAGCTGTGCCATCACATTAAAATTTCCTCATCCCTTAAATTGGCATAATTATCTATTAGGAGATTAAAGGAGCTAAGAATGCGAAAGTGCTCTGTAAATATGTAGATCCTATGCAAAAGAAGGAAGAGCAGAATTGTTTCTGACAGCCTCAGGATGTGCTTACCAACTTAAAGTAGTCTTTACCTACCACATTATCCAGAAAAGAAAACCCTGCTGCTGTTACTTGAGATGCAACAATCATAGGAAAATTCCATGACCTAGTGACAAATGCCTTTCTCACCACTGTTGCCCCATACTAAAGAAAGAAGGAACTCAATCACCCAGGACTTTATTTTTTAATCCCATGGAATGAATTCCCTTACCAAGTTTAAGAGATACTCACAAAAGACTGAGTTGTTTTTAAAGGTACTTAGCGAGATCGCTGGGAATCATTGTCTTTGGACAAAAGGGGCTGGGGTACCTGTTTTTTACCCAGGAAAAGGACAAAGGTGGTACATATATAAAATAGAATATTATTCAGCTGTAAGAAGAGATGAAATACTGTCATTTGTGACAGGAATGGACCTCGAGATAATCATGCTAAGCAAAATAAGTCAGATAGAAAAAGTTGAAAACCACATGATACCACTTATATGTGAGATATAAATCTAAAAGCAATAAATCAACATGACAAACAAATAGAGACTCATGGATATGGACAGTAAGTAACTAGTGGTTACCAGAGGGTGGAGGAAGGGAGAAGGTAAATGGGGTAAAAGGGGTCAAATATGTGGTGACAGAAAGAAAGAAATCTAACTATAGGTGGTGAACACACAATGCAATATATATATGACTTACTGTTGAATCGTACACTTGAAACTTATGGGATTCTGTTAATCAGTGTCACCATAATAAAAAAAGAAAAAAAGAAAAGATAAAATTTCATTGACTTTGACCTAGAACTATTCTGTTATATTATAGAACTATTCTATTCTATTTTAACAGAAATAGAAATTAACTCAAAGCATGAATATAACAATGAATATTTAAAAATAAAATAAGCATGCTACAAATTTTAAGAACAATAGCTAATTTATTGACTCTTTAGTGGCATTTTGAATGGATTATCTCCTTTCAGGTATTCCAGTATTTTAGGAATATATTCATTACCTCATAGACGTAGGAGCCCTTGTTTTAATTTAAAAAAAAAAAAAGAAAGAAAAAGAAAAAGGTTTTGTATAGCCTTTGGGGAATTGTGGTTACTGTTTTTTAAATCTTAGTTATTTTCTAGTCACACTTTGTTCAGGTACATAGGTGAAACAAGTTCATTTCCTCGTAAGTACTGGTGTGCAACAGAGCCCACTCTGTCTGGAAACACCTTCCACCAGTATAGCAAAGTGAGAGCACTTACAATGCTCTCCCTTGCAGACAATGAGTGGAAGTTCCTGATGGCCCACACCAGCTCAAAGATGGCAGATGGCACTGATTATCAACTAAGCTGAGTTAAGATGACATTTCCCTGCAGTCTAAGGAGAAAGGAAATACTTGATTTCACCATCTATGATGGTGCAGGTGGCTGGGCCTAAAACAATATTAAATGAGCTACTGCACTGGCTTCTGGTCAAAGTGGAAACCCACGATCTTTTTTTCTTAAGAGGAAGACAGTAAGACAGGCTTTAGACCTTTAAACACAGACAAAGCAAATGTGTGAACGGACAGGAATGAAGGAAGTCCCCGACTAAAGTTACCTTCACCAGTGGAAACTGGCAGGTGGGAAGGTGTGAAACAAGCACTGTCAGCCTCAGAATGTGGGGAAGTTGCCAAAATCTTGGAGCGTGTGAACACAGACATCCAAGGAGAGCATCCCGGGAGCACTGTCCGCTCTTGTGTTGCAGTAAAAGAAAAGCTGTTGCTCTTTCCACCTGAGCTTCCCATGGAACCCACAGTGTCCTTCGACAATACTGTCTCCACTAGAGAGTATTCAAGAGACAATGGTGAAGGGCCCAAGGGAGAGGCGCCATCCCCCACAAAGTAGCTGCCACTGTTGCCCACTGTTGGCATTTGGAGGGGCAAATCCTGCAGCGGTTGCTGCACACACTGGGGGTTAATCCAGGTAGCTTTGTGCCTCGTGAACCTGAGGTCTGATTGGCAAGCGGGGTGGCCAGTGTCCAGGAGTCTGGGTGAACCATCAATGCTGCCAGGGTATTCACTGCCCCCTTCCCAGGGGTCCACAAGAGAATCCTCCCGGCCCGAAGACTGTGACACCATCTTTCCAGGCTCAGGGCTGATGTAAATTCCGTTGTTCTACTAGATTAAGGCCTTGAACTCACTATGTGGTCGGCTGGAGTGCTGGAGAGCTTATCTGCAGTGAGCAAGAATCATTCAAGATAAATAAGGGCTCAATCATATTTTTAACTCCAAATCCCTTTAAGGAGGCAAAAAAACAAAAACAAAAAATAAAGTTTGCACTTCACCCTAAACAACAAAATATATTCTCTTGAATTTATAAGACAAACAAACATACAAACAAACGAACCAGCCATAAACTAGCAGCCAACATAGGGGGTATTGGGGTAGGAAAGGGTTTTCAAAGCATAAAAATAATTGAAAGTTATTGTTATTATAAGGGTAAAGTCATATGAAGATACTGCTAATAAAACATATAAAATATAAAACATCCACGCATTATTCCAATAAAATTAAATGTCAAACCCAAAATAGGAATACAATCTGGAAATAAAGACACATTTTCATAGTTTATTTTTATTTAGTTTGTGTTTCAACAAAGTAGACAATGGCCTGTGAGACTGCAGACAATAGCACTAAAAACTTTGTTTCATGTAACTTACATTAGCTTATAATACTTACATTATAATAACAATATAAATTTATGATTAGCTTACAATATCTAAAGAACACAGTATGAATATAGAATGTATCTTAAAAATGGTCCGCTCACTTTAAGCTTAGTTTTTAGCTTTAGTAAATAAGATAATGATTAAAATGTCAAGAGCTACACAATGAGAAGCACTCTCATCACTGTAATTACAGGCCCAGCACATGTAATCTTCTCCCACTGTCCTTCACATTGTAAAGCTCAAAGCAACCATCAACAGCAAAAGCAAGGTTAGCAAGGTGAAGGGGTAGAGACAGTCTGCTTAGGCGAGTTTAGCCTAAATGAAGGGTAGAGTACAAAGGTATGGAGTGAAGGTGAGTGTCTAGTCCGTTCCAGGGCTTTCTATACCATTGTTATGTATGTAGATGGCTCCCACATGGATCTCTGCCTATTTGACATCTGTCCAGCAGGCATGGCTACCTGATACCCAAAAGGAGACACTGATTTACCCCAAACCTGTTCCTTCCAGGTTTTCTTCATCTCAGGAAACAGGCCTATAGTAGCTGACACTACAAATCTAGGAGTCATCTCTGATCCTATCTTTCCATATCTGTAACCCATTAGCAAGTTTTTAACTATAGCTACCACCCAAGTCTAAGTCACCATCTTCTCTCACCTGGATCTCCTGCTATCTTCTCAATGGGTTTCCCTGCTTCTACTTGTCTAGTTATAATCAGGAGGTATTCAGAGAGATCTTTTATAAACCTAAGTCAGATTCCCCTAATCAACACTCCGCCACCCCACACCGACTCCGATAGTCCCATCAAATCTAAAATAAAATCCAAAATTCTTACCTTGTCCTTACAGCATGACATGTTCCTACCTTGCAGATTTCTCTTACTTTTCTTTGTCCTAACCACGCAGCAAGGTTTTGAGTCCTACAAGCTTTTGCATACCCTAATGATGCTGTTCTAGTCCCTCTGCCTAGAATGCTGTTTCCCCGAATGATCACTCATCTGGCTCCTTTCTAGCTTATTGCTTGCCTTGGTTTATGAATTACTTCCTCAAGAAGTCTTGCCTAACTACCTCTCTTAAAGTAGTTCCCTGGTTACTCCATATCACATCACTTCCTGATATTTTTTTGGCTCCTTACTGTCATTCCTCTCCATCTCCCTGACTATAAGCTCCATGAGAGCAGGGGCCTTGTCCTTGGCAAGGTCACAGAGTTGCACACAGGGGTTCAATAAAAGTTATAGACTAAATGAACAAATCCAACAAAGTAGAAATAAAATCATGAGCTAGAGAAACAACTTCTATGGTAGATATAACTGCTCTATTACTGTGGCAGCATTATTCATATAAGGATAGAACTAAATCCATTTTTCCTAAAGATATGAAAATTTTCTCATCCAATGCTTACAAATAGACCAAAAAAAGATACATGTGAAAATTCTATGAAAAATCCTTGGGTTTTCTTGATTCTAGGTCATACCTTTTGGATACAGATATGTATATACGCCATCCTGAAAACACTGGACAATCTTCAAATCACCACTCACAAAATGTCACAGGATACGATGGCAACTGGCAGAACTTGCTACCCTGAAGTGCTCATCTTCCTTTTCCTGACCGCTAATCTCACCTTACACCCCAATTTCTCTTCGCCACAAGTCTTTATCTTCTCCAATAATTTGGGGTGTTATAACTACAAAGGAAACCATGACTATGTTTTTATAAAATGCCAAAAACACAGAAGCCTAGAGTAAAAAGTGAAGCACTCTTATTGCATCATCCACCAACCCTACTTCATTCCTAGGAATAACATTGCTAACCGTTTTATTCCTTCCAGGTCTTTTTCTATGAATTAATGTACATATGTCAGATTGAAGATATGCTTTGTTTTCTATACACACACATGGGATTATATTGGACATACTCTACAACCTACCTTCTTTTACTCTCAATAATATGTTCTGAGGGTATATATCATGTCATTCTTCTTAACTGTCTTACCACTTTCTATAGTATAAGTGTATCGTAATTTACTTACCCAGATTCCTATTGATGGAAATTTATTTTTAGTTTTTCACTATTAAAAAATATACAGCAATGAACATCTTTGTTCATATTGCTTTTTATTGGCTTTCATTTGCCAGATCTTTTCTCTTATTAGTTCTAATTTTAGTTCTGCGTCCATAGCTCATGCTAACCTATTTTTATGTCATATCTGTTTTTGTGGTGGAAGATGACAGATGTGAAATCATATGAAAAACAAACCTTCAAACAAGTGATAAGTAATAGTGATCCATGTGTTTTTTTAATAAACAGATTAAAGTCAATAGTTCAAAGAGAATGATGTCATTTATGAGCCTCCTAGATATGAAATTGACTTAATTGCATTGAGCAAAACCAGACTTCCTTATAAAAAGTAATTTTCCGAAGCAAGTGCTTGCTCCACTTCCTTCTAGAAAGGTGTTCTTGCTTTACACAAATAACTAGCATCTGCTGGCTTTGCCAGATTATAAAATGAGAACATTCTAGAGCTGGAATAGGCCCACAGAGATTAAAAGCCATGTCCAAGGTCACAGCTGGGTACTGGCAGAGAGAGGATGACAAGCCAAGTTGGAGCATAAGTTTCTCTAAGAGGCAGACTGACACACAGAGGAGACAGCAATGATTGAGAACAAAGTCCAGGCCTTAGTGATAGAAGGTCAACATCTCCATTTCTTGATCTTCAGATCAGATCATCTGTAAGATACCGTGGTATAGTTTCTTGTTGGTTGCTTGTTGCCACATTGCTTGTAGTCTGTTAGCTATTCAATTGAACAAATAGCATTGTTTTTGTTTTGGTAGCACTGGGGTAACAGTAGTGACTAAAATAAGCTTCCTGCCATCCAGTTTACATTCTGGTAGAGGGAAGATAGTGACTAAACAAACATTCACATATTTCAGGTACCGACAGGCAATAAATAGGTAATGTGGGTCTAAGCAATACTTGGCATCTTCTCAAAGTGCATCTCACCGTCACGAATGGGGTCCTTTGAATCAAAGATGCAAAGATATGTACAAAGATAAAATCAATTTTCAAAAACATTTTAAAGGTAGAGAAATCAAGTTGTAAAGTTTACTGTCATTTCTATTGAGAGTTTCCTATTGAGGGGAAGGTAAGCACAGGTCAGATTACCAGTTAACAGATACACAGCAGCAAAAGTCCTAGGGACAAGAAGAGACCACAGAACTCCCCTGCCAAGTCATTCATTCTAGGCACATCCCTGCCCATCCGTCAGTGGTCCCATTGAGAATGACTGCTTCACTAGAACCACTACAGCCATGGTATCAGCTAGAAAGATGCAACCTTTTTAAGAGGGGCAGGTGACTCAGCAAGGCATGAACCAACATGACCTGTATAGAGAGCCCAAAAAGTCTTTCAGACCATAAGCAGCCAGCGCTTTGATGGTAGATGAGCAGCTTTAGCTTCTTAACAATGTTAAAGTTACTCCATGACGAGGCACAAATAAGATTTAGGATTTCATCTGCCCCCAAACTAAACCGCTAACTGAAGACACGAATGGGACCATCAGAGTGAAAACTCATCTTAAATTTTACTTTCTCAGTGAAGCCTTCCTGGTCACCCTATAAGTAATGGCAACTGTCCCTCCCCAAAAGTTCCTGTCTCCTTCCAAATCCTTATTTTTCTCTTTACTCCTTAGCACTAATCCTCGTTTTATTTAACCTCAATGACTAACACCCACTAGAATGTAAAATCTCTGAGGGCAAGTTTTTAAAAAAAAATTATTTTGTACACTACTCTGTCCCCAGAACCTAGAAACAGGGCCACAAATAGGTACTCAATAAATATATTCTAAGTATATGAATGAGTGAACAAACGAATGAACAATACATAAGTATGATTATGTTGATTATTCCTATTGTCCAAGAAAGGAAGAAAAGATGTCACCCTTTAGAAAAAATCAGAGGTCACAGCCTAAAATGTCTGCCAACCATTTCCTTAGAATAAAGGATGTTAGAGAATAGAAGTCACAAACGAGAGTTGAGGGTGAAAGGTAAAATTCACTTCTATCAATTTTATGGTGTCTTACTAAGCACCCCCACTCTCAAGCAATAAACAAATGCAAGCAAACAAAGAGTAAATGGATCTTTAACCATAGCATGTGAGCTATTTGGTTAACACAGTTCCCCAGAACCTCTTCCCCTCTTTTTGTATCTACTTCCCTTCACGCTTTGACTTTAAACAAAGACTAACATCCTCAAAGACTCAACAGACTAACACTATCATAACATATCAAACAGAAACCATTTCAATGCTCAATAATGTGATGCCACAAAGAGTGAACTATAACTTTCACACAGCTGCACCTTCACTGCAGCAAGTGAACACTGTGTTCTAATGCTAAAACCCTAGGAAGGAAACATGTTGCAATGGTGGGTTCACAAGGACTCTTCTAAGACCAATTTAGCCTTTGGCAATGACCCTTAATTCTGAAGATTCGTTGTCAGAAGAATACAGAGGAACGACAGAAAATAGTTAAGAGAAATACATGAGTTGGGGTGAGAAAGTGACTCAATGAAGGCAAAGATCAAAGAACTCCAGATATTTTATCTAATAATACCATACAGTTGTCCAATACACATACATGATTAACTTCCTATGGTCAATGCATATGTCATACTTTCCACTCTCACTCTTCACAATGATAACTCGTGATATTTCAGATTTCATTATGCCTATTTGAGGAATGAAATGGAGACTGTTAGGGGACTTGCCCAAAATCTCACCATTAGTAATTAGCAGAAGTAGAACAAAAAAATCTGACACCTGATCCAAAGCTCTTTCCGCTGGTATCATTCTGTTGGACTAAAATTAGCAGAATATTTCCTATTTCATTAGCCAAGTAATTTTTTAAAAATTTCTCATCAGATTTGTCACAAAACATAGGATTAAGAGCCACACAGCTATTTTTGATTTCATGTTGTCATAAAATTTCCCCAGAATTTTATAATTATAGCCTTCCTATTTATAAAAATAATTATTTGCACATACATCTCCAATATAAAACTATTTATTTATAAACCTTACACATCCACAGCTATTATATGAAATGTCCAGAACAGGAAAACCCACAGAGACAGAAAGCGAATCAGTGCTTAGGGCAAGGGAAAGGGGATGGAAAGACAGGGAGTGACTACTAAAGGGTACGGAGTATCTTTGTGAAGTTCTAAATGTGGCATAAATCTGTTAATGCATTAAAAACACTGAATTGTTTATTTAAATGGGCGAATTGTATGTTATGTGAATTCTATCTGAATCTCAATAGTGCTGTCAAAAAAATAACAGGAAGAAGTACCTATCCCCCTTCAAAAAAGTCAGAAGACTAAAGAGCACGGGTATTTCATGGGATACAGGAATCAAAGGAGAGCAAGCTTTAAGTCAGGCTGTAAACAAAGGCACTGAAAGTTAAAAGGGGAAATAGAGAGTAAATAAAGGGTGTAGACCCCAGAAGAAAAATTCCTTTGATATAAAGAGCAAGACGGAATTTATCTGCTTAGATGAACTTCCCATCATCAATTGAGGGCCCACATTTTATGAAAAATAAGAGTCTAGGGACATTTGCTGTAAGGGGCTCTTCAAGTGTTCTGTACACCAGGAAGAACCTCGGACTTAACTCTGGGCTTCCTGCACTGTGCCTTGGGTGCTTACACAGTCTGAGTCAACTATTATAAGGAAGTTCCTTGTCTCCTCTTTTTGACAAATGAATAGACCTGCCCCGTCCAATCAGAACTGCATAATTTGGATGCCTCATTTACATAAAAAAGACCTAATTGAGAACCTGGGTAGGAACTTTCGCTATAAAAGGCAGTCTCCCCTTTGTTTCAGTGGAACACAATTTAGGTTTCTACTCTTGTGTTTCCTGGACTGCAGCAACTTTTGCTCGAATAAATGCATTTTATTTATTAGTCTAAAATTAATTTTGGTTTACAAGGAAATACTTAATAAGTGTGCCTAAAGTAGGTATGAAGAGGAGAAAGGAAGTACAAGTGAAAACAACTGAATCATCTAGAAAAAGAAAAAAAAAAAAAAGGACTGATAAAGACAGATCATCAGCATGATGGCTAGCAGTAATTGGGCACCGATTGCCAGACTCTACACTGAGGGCTTCAGGCATCCATCTTCACCTTTAAACCAGCACTGTAAGGGAGGTTCTGCTGGTCCCAATTTATAGATGGGAAACAAAGTCAAAGAGGTTAAGTACTGTGGTTATGTTTGGTTAAGTGCCTATCTTTTTAGAAATATTTAGAAATAATCGATAGAATTTCTTGAATTTGCTTTAATACAGTAGAAAGTGTTGGTGGGAGATATAGGTAAAACACAATTGACCATATTGATAACTCTTGAAGGTAGGAGATGAGTACATCTCTACTTTTAAGATTGAAATTTTTCATAAGAAAAGTCCCTAAGTTAAAAAAAAAAAATTTGCTGTATCTGTCCAAATGTCCCTAAGTTATCTCTCTGACCTCCTTATCTACTACCTTTATACTGGCACATCTCTCTATCCCTCCCATCTTTATTTAAAATACCTTTAGATTGAAACCTACCATCGCCCTTTTTAAAACTGCATCCCTACATGTATACACTATCCTTATTTACTGTATCTACTATTTTATTAAGCCCTATTTTTTTCCCCATAGCTCTCATCTTCTGATATCTTACCTATCATCAACAGTTCATAACTCACACTTATATGGAATTCGTTATGTGCCTGGAACTGTTTTAAATTTTCTACACACACACACACACACACACATGATCCTCCTAACAATCTCTGTATGAGGTTGATATAACATCACTATCTTCATTTTACAGATAAGAAACTGAGGCACAGCTAGTAAATAGAGCCAGTTTACATCCAGACAGTCTTGCTCCCAAGTCCACAGTTTTACCCACAACAGCACAGGAGTGAAGAAAAGACCTTTACGTTCTCATGGATCCAAACAACTCTCCGGAATTCAAAATGTCTGCTGTAAATCCAGCAACATCTGTGACATTGACATGCTTACCTCCCTCAGCCCAAGTATCCAAACTAAGAGTGAGCAACAACAAAAAACCGGTTTTTATATAGGTCCTGGGACAGTTTAAATGATTTGACAATTGAGCCATATTATTTAAAATATCCTTAAAATATGCATATACAAAAGTTCAAGTCTCCTCTCACGTACCAGATTTAAAGTGGCTGTTATGTACCAAAAGCTGTAGTCTAAGAACAATTTTCAAATAAAGAATAGGGGAAGTACTTTACATATATTGAGTCGTTTTCTGATCCATTATAGTTTATTGGAAAAGAAGGTAGAAAGAAAAGTGTTAGGATAAAAATAAAAAATCCACCATCCAATTTTCATCACATGAAACCAACTAATGAAAAGCACCTGCTGGCTGTGAGTGCTTTTTTTCAATGTTACCTAAGAAGGGGAGCAGAGTTTGCCACCCAAAATATGCCTCTTTAGGATACTATTTTAGGCTGGTTAATTTCAAGAAACAACAGACATGGGAGAAGCTCGGAAAATCAAATAGAAGTTACCCTTTATAAAAAGACATTTACCCAAGGACATTTGAAAGGGAAATCTCCATTTTAAGGCTGCTTCTCTCGCAGCATCTGGAAGTGAGGACATTTAAATCTCTAGAAACTATTATCAATGGAGAAAGCACCGACTTAAATCTGCATAACAATCTTACTCTTGTTTGCTGTACTCTTTCTGGTAACCTTCCTTAACTGACTCCTCACTCTCAACAGCTTCTTTTGTCTTTAGCTAAAAGTGGTACTTAAGATGATGACTTCTGCCATTTCTGCAAGTTACTCAGTTATCCTGGGTCTCTCTCATCTATACAGGAAGTATACATATTGTTAAATTTTTTTTTCTCCTGCTAATCTCATGTCAATTTGATTATTAGACCAGCCAGAAGAACCAGAGGAAAGCTTTTTCTCCCTTACGCCTGCAAAAACAAACAAACAAACAAGCGTTCAGGTCTAAGTTATATTTATCTCTTTTGATAAATGTTAAGTTAAAGATCTAAGAACAGAACTAAAGTTATTTTAGGGAAAAAATCATTTTCAAACAACTCTTGGGCAGATGATATGAAGTGCGCAGTTAATTTCAGCTTCTATTCATTTGCCATTTTCCAGTCTAATGTTACAGATGACAAAAACACTTGACTCTGAAACTTCCTTTTATTTACTGAAAAGTACTTCTTGTCCACAGTTCACACTTCACATTCTAGTGAGAAATAATGTATTCATTCATTATCACCATTTTGTGGATGAGAAAACAGAGCCAGAAAACGGAAAACAAGACCACATAACAACCCAGTGGCATTCTCAGGGTCCATACTGTGGAAACTTATTCCAGATCCCTGTTTCACCCCTAATGCCACCTCTATATGTGGAATAAAACACAGTGCAGAAGTTAAAAAAAAAAATCACGAGTCCCAATCAAATATAATTTCTATACCAACTTGAGAGAATTTACTTAATAGCTGTAACCTTTGGCCAAGGCTCTCTGTGCTTCCTTTGCAGGACTGTGAAAACTAAATGAACTGTAACATGCATATCTTAGTTGGAAATGCAATATTCTATCTAAGTTAGCTTTATTATCACCATCATTGGTATAATTTTATAAAGACTTACAGTTCACTTTAAGTCGACACAATTAAGGAGACTCTGGTTTTATTTCTCAGTCTCCTAACAGAGTCATCCTTAACTCTTGTCAATTAAAATAGAAAAAACAATCAGAGGACTGATTTGGTATCCTGGAATGATACAATATGACACAAAGGCACTAGTATTTCTCATGTTTATAATATCTGACAGGATAGGCATGCTTATTTGTATCCCTTCAAATTAGTGGGGGTGGGGGGGGATGTACTCTTTCTGGAGTTCTTTATCTATCTTCCTCAAATGCTTATTCTTGGAATGTTTATCCTTGGCTCTGACAGAATTTTCGTGTCAGAAATCAAGAACTCCAACTTGAAAGCAAACGATGTGTTCAGAGTTAAGTGATCTCATGAAGAACATGTCTGATCAAATCTAACTCGCCTGGGGCCACGACTTTCAATTTTCATCAATGTGCCTAGCAGCTCCCCCACTTTGTACAGGCCCCAAAGAAGTTGATTAAAAAAAAAAAAAGGCAAAGTTCCTGACGTCACACCGTGACGGGCAGTTTCAGGAGGCAGTGAAGAGGAACTGCAAGAAGAGATTGAGAAAGACACATCCGGCCACTTTGGACAGGTAATTTGGAAAACTCCAGCACTGCCCTGAAGTTGCTGTCTTAACTCCCTGCTCCAAACAAGTTACTGTTCGTGGCCAGGAGGAAGGTGTGGCAGCAATGTGGTGATACCTTAATTTATCTTATTTTGTAGAAACCACACTTTATACTTTCAAAACACTACCCTCCCTGCAATTATCTTCCAAACCACCTCTTGAGGTAAAGCAAGTTGTCCTCCCACTTCTCACACCAGCAACTGAAATTAAAATGCAAACCGAAGTTCACTGCTATTTGGCCTTAGGAAAGGGTCTAAGAAACACAAGTTTCCCCAACTCTCGGTTCTTTGCACTTTCCCACCATGTCGTCAAACTCAGAGATCCTTCTAAATTCCATTGTAATAACACAATAAGGGCAGCTCTTGAATATACCCTTTCCTTCGACCCTTAATTCGCATTAGGGCTAAATAACCCCTCCTCCGAAGGTTTTCTACATTCTTTAAGCATCAATTTCGCAGACGGACGGTAGCAACCCCCACCGCGCAGTCCCGGTCAGGTGGGCGGGCGAGTTAAGTATAAAATGCAGCTATTCCGCTTTTTCCGTTGCAATCTCAGTAAGATGGACTTCGCATGCGACGTTGGAACCAAACAAAACGCCGCGCTTTCATGTTCCAACCTATCTCGGTTAAGTTCAAGAGAGGGTGCTCCGCGGGCGTGCACAATCTGTGAGCTTACTTTTGGGGAACTGAGAAAAACCACTAAGGCCGGAACACAGCGCCTGGAACCACGCAGGGCTCAGACTTTGTGCTCACTGAGAGTCGTCCTGCGCAAAAGTGCCTTGAGACGCTCCCGTCCTTCCGGACCCAAACTCAGCAAAGTAGCCCTCTCCTGAAAGTAAACTCCATAAAAACTTGCCCGCTGCCCCTACAGAGAAGCCCCTACCGGCATTCTCCAAAGGCCCTCATGACTGCCCTGACCTACCCTGCAATCCTCGCAGTGTCTGGCGCCCCTCCTACCATCCCGCTTCTCAATCACATCCCCAGTCTGTCTACCTCTTACCGGGAGGTGAAGAGCTGCGCCGGGGGAGCGCAGCGCGTCGGGTCCTCGCTCATGCGCGTCCCGGCGGCGTTGCGAGGTCACCGCGCTCCACAGCCGCGAAGAGAGAGAGCCAAGGGCGGGAAGCTGCACCCGGACGCCGCCACGCCCCTCCACCCACCCACCAAACCCCGGGGCTACCAGGGCAATCCAAGGAGCTCTTCAAGGCCGCAAAGCACCGCCCCCTGGCCGGTTGCTCACAGGGGGACATCGAAGGCAGAAGCTAGAAGGTACTTGGGCCCCCGGGCTCCCCTTTCGACTGTGGCCTCTGCCCCGCCCCCAGTGCCCTGGGCTATGCGGGCTGGGGACCGCCGAGAGCATCGGCGCTCCCTTCTCACCGTCCTCGCTCTGGAAATCTCGCCCTGCCCTCGCTGGGGGCCCAGACGGAGCCGCGCCTTGAGGGGTAGAAAAAAAAGAGAGATAAACGCAGACCCGGCGGACATAGATGCCTAGCCCCAAACGCCCTAAACAGAGGTATTTAGCATTCGGCACAACTTCCTGAAATGAAGGATGCTCCTCATAAGTAATTTGGATGCAAAGTCTGCAAAGAAATCAGCGGGCCCAGAGGGGAACTGCAACTTACCCCGCGCGGAGCCGCTGCTCCCCGCGGAGTCCCACTCCGATGGCTTAACTGTCAGCATTCGTTTAACCTATTCGTCACCTTGTGCTCTAGCAGCGAGGGTCTGGAATCCCATCACAGCTGTGCCGCAGAGAGCATCCAGAGCCGGGTGGTTGCTGGGGAGAAGCCGCCAACCAATACAGAAAGAGACACAAATAGAAACCTAAGCTGGGTTAGTTAAAGCTGAGGGTACTACGTCCCTCCTCCCCTAGGGGGCTTCAGCGCTCTCGAGTAGCGCCCTCACCTCTCTTGGGGAAAGAATCTTTGAGTTACCTGCCCCACAATAACGCACAGGTGAACCGGTCCTGGCCTGCTTAGAAGGGTCCCTTCCACTTGGTATAAACAAACTCCGTCGCACTCCCCCTTGACTCCTTGGCTTTGTCCTTTGTCACTTTTAGGTTGCGCAACCACGTCACAGGTATTCGGGGCTTAATTTGCCAGGTGTCTCTCTGGAACACTACCCTCCCTGGCATAGCCTGGCATATAGAGGTTAAGGGGCAGTACTGTTTAGTCGCTCCTGCTTCAGATGAAGACAGCAGGAACCAATCCCAGAAAGCCAGATGAATACTACCTGTCAATCACCTCTCTTCCGTTGAGGGAAGCCTGTTCAGAGTTTAGGACGGCTTAGACCTAAAGAAGCTTTGGACATTTGGGTTCTGTCTCAGGAATTCAGGTTGGCTGAAGGCAGATTGGGGAGGGCTTACATTAAACTACCAGAAAAAAAGGGGTATGAGGTGTATGCTTATATTTGTTGACTACCTGCTATGTGCCAAATTCTTTACCTAATTATCTTAAGTGATCCTATCAACACCCCTGAGAATAACAAATCATTTGTTCCCATTTCGCAGAGGAGGAATCTGGTTTAGAGGAATTAAGTTACTTGCCCTAGGCCACACAGCTAGTAAGTAGCAGAGTCAGGCTTTGAAGGTAGATGTATCTAACACCAAATCCTATCTCCACTGTCCACCACACCATAGCAAGACAGAAAAATAATGAAATGAAAGAGCCAACCAAGAACCTATTTGAGGTATATTTAAAAGGGAAGAGGAATCAGGAGGAAGCCAAGAGAAAGAATCTTAAAACAAGAGCAAATGTCATGCAGAGTAAATCAGCGAGTCTACTAGCCAAATAACAAACTGTACCAGGTAGCAGACTAGACATCATCCAAGGCAAGAAAAGCAATCTTATAGGGAAACTAGGAGATTTTAGAGCAAGACAGTAAGATCTAATCAGTTCCCTTTGTAGTCATTTTGAAATCATCTTGACCGAAGTGTCATAGTCTGGCCTGTGCACTATCGTGTGAGACATCCTATGCATTTGAACATACACATACAACATCTAACAGATAAAGGAAGCCCACATTCTTGAAAAGTAGCTATAGAACTAACAGTTCAAGGACAGATTTCTCAAATTAAGAATACCCACTGGAAAGCTGCTCTGTCTCCCCTGGGACCTGGCAGTAGAATTTCCCAAGCTCTAAATACTAAGGGATGGGCTTTTCAAGAATGCCTAATTGATTGGTCAGTTCTGAGAGAGTCACTGATAATTACCATGC
This sequence comes from Pteropus medius, assembly GCF_902729225.1. NCBI lineage: Eukaryota > Metazoa > Chordata > Mammalia > Chiroptera > Pteropodidae > Pteropus > Pteropus medius. The sequence goes on along the minus strand of NW_024350325.1, from coordinate 11,949,111 downwards.
AGGAAAAGCAGAGGCTGGTTTTGGTTTTGTTTGAGGAAGGTCATCTTCCAGATCACAGTGCCCTCCAAGACTCAAGGCTTAAGAGTAGTGTGAGTATCAGGAACAACTCACATGGCTCATGCCCAACACCCACTGGTCACACACAAAGCTCCATTGTGGCCAGGACAGCCTCTAGGAGTCTAGAAGCCTGGCAGCTGCCCCCCCAAGTGGGAGGGGGGCTTCACAAGAATTGATTTGTGCCATGAGCAGAGATGTGACCCTGTTTTTGAGCTCAGCTGATGGAGTCAGCAAAGGGGAAATCGGTCTCTGTACAAAACAGGAAGAAGATTAGATGAACTGCATAATAAGCTATCAGAAGGAGCCTATTGGCATCATTACCACACTACATGGGAGGGAAGCTAAGACATGCCTCAGAGAGTGAAAGAACTGAGGGAAGGTACATTTGGCTTGTCTCAGTTTCTTTTCCTCCTGTCAGTCTGAAACACCCATTATCCACAAAAGGACAAATTTGTATGATTTCACTTACATGAGGAATCAAGAATAGGCAAATTCATAGAGTCAGAAAATAGAATAGAGGTTGTTACCAATTGGTGGGGGAAAGAAAATGGGGAGTTATTTTTTTATGAGTACAGAGTTTCTGTTGAGATGTTGAGAAAGTTCTGGAGATGAAAAGTCATGATGATTGTACATTGTTGCAAATGTAGTTAATGCCACTGAATTGTATACTTAAGATGGTTAAAATAGTAAATTTTATATTGTGTATATATTACAATTATATATGTATATATAATTAAAATCTATTATCATGATGTAATACTTCTTTAGAGCAAAAGCCCAAGTGAAAGCAGTATGTTAAGAAAGGATCCCTACCCCTGGACATTCTTTTCTTGAATTTTAATAAGTCTTGCCCTATTTTGCTTTCCTTTAAAGGTGTGCGAACCTAGTTTTGGATTTTTGTATTCTCCCATTCAGAAGCAATAGTCCTGCCATTTTACTATTTACTATTTTACTATTAAGTATTGGAGAACCTTGCCCTCTCCCTAGAGTTTCTTAAGAGCCCAGGCGCTTATGTAACATCTAGGGAAAGATTTCTGGTCTTTGTTCCATCATGGTCACCACTGAGATTCCCATTTTTGAAGTCTATTAATGTGGGCGGTTCCATTACTCTATGCCATGTGGATACAGGGGTACTTCATCAGGCTCCTAGGGATTCAGTCTCTCAGCATCCAAATACTGCTCCTTCAGAGAGTCTGTCTCTTCCTCACAGAACCTCTCTGCCCTTCCCTTTCTACTTTCCACTCAAGTAACTGCTGTCTTTCTGCCTACCATCCCACAGAACCACAATTTAGCTAAATACAAAAATCTCTTAACTCTGCCCTAGGGGATTCAAAGCCCTGCTGACTCTCTTCAGGGAGATGAGAAAATAGTAGTCTTATGTATTCAGATTTTTCTACAAAGCTGTATTAAGAAAATAAATGAATTTCTCAATAAATGATTGGCAACAACACAATACAAATAAATATGTCAATAAATTATTTTGCCACATTAAGTTTAAAAAATTTAATGTACCAGTGCAATGAATACCAAGAGATACTAGTCTCCAGTCTCAATAGAAATTATACATCAATTCAACCAACAGCTTTTCTCTCACCAATTCATTTCACCAGCAATTAGAGTCATTCAGCTTGATCCGATGCTCTGATTTCATGTTCTCCAAGATATCTTCTATTTAAAAATAGATTTTCTGTGTTAATTCGCCAAAGGGAAAAGAAGGTGCTAACCAGCCAACATGGGCATTACCACCTATCTCACTTCCCCAAAGTTATATTTTTCATGGTAAATAGTATTAAATTATCATTCACATATATTGGTTTCCAGTGAGTTTGGTCAGAGTAAATCAGATCCTGTGATAGGGAGAAAAATGGTCCCCCAAAGATGTCCACATTCTAATCCCCCAAACCTATAGTTATGTCATTATCAGCAAGGAGGAATTTAGGTTGCAAATAGAATTAAGGTTTCTAATCACTTGATCTTGAGATGAGGAGATTTTCCTGAATGATCCACATGGGCCAATGTAACCACAATGGTCTTTATAAGCGAAAGAGGGAGGCAGGAGAGTCAGAATAATGCAATGTAAGTGATTTGACCAGCCATCTATTGCTGGCTTTGAAGATAAAAAAAAAAAAGGCCATGAGCCAAAGAATGCAGACAACTTCTAGAAGCTGGAACAGATAAGGAGTTGGATTCTTTCCTAGAGCCTTCAGAAAAAAATGCAGCCCCACTGACACCTTGATTTTAGTCCAGTGAGAGCCATTGCAGACTTCTGACTTCCAGAAGTCTGCAGTTGGTATTGTTTTAAGCTACTAAATTTGTAGTAATATAAAGCAGCAATAGGAAACTATTATAGCCATATAATAGGGAAATATTACTATTATAGCAGTGGGAAACTAGTATAGAACTCTGATGAAATGCAGTTCTTGGAGCTGCAATGTACTATCCCTGCCAGTTGGTTTCCTGGACTCCTTTGGAAATATCTCATTGTTTTTCTCTCTTTAATCATTAAAGTTCCTTTAATATAATATAGAATCTTAAAAATATCTTTTGAATAAATGAGATTTGGCAAAATATAGAGTCTGTGAGACACGATTAGTGTATTTTTATAGTCTGAAAACATTGAAAATTAACCATCTCTCTCTCTCTCATTGTTAATTAATGCCTTTACTATCATGAAATTGGTAGTTAAATTATATGGACTTGAAGTAACAGAGAATTTGTGACAATAATACCTGGCTCTCTTTTTTACTTACAGGGAAAATGTGGATTCAATTTAAAAGTCAGTGTTTAGTCTTAGTATATAGTATTCACTTCTGTCATAAAAGAGGGAGCTTCATTTATATTCTGAGGTGATTAGAAGCTCTTTAGGCTGGCTGTTGAAAGAGCTTGTGATATTCTTGTAAACATAGCTGACATCCATATCATGTACAACACTGATCACTAGGCCTATTTGAAGAAGGAAAGACAAGTAGAGCATTTCAATGAATCAGTATAACATTTGGTCAGCTTGGAAGGGCTCCTAAGAATCCTGTTATCATTCTCTGGTGTTGAAGCTGCTGTCAGCTTCAAGGTACTTTTTTATTTACACTTGGTTAATAAAGTGTAAATAAAAAAGTACCTTGAAAAATGACATCAGTTGAAAGTTGCTGACTTAAGAACCCTCCTGGGAAGAGATATGCTTCTCAAATCAAGCTATGTGCAGAGCTGATACACTGACCCAGGCACATTCACTGGGCCCCTGTGGGCCAGGGGACCTTTTCTTTAATGTTCATTGTTCCTAACTAATGCTATATTTCTTTGGCTTTATTTCAGTCCATAGAAGTATGTACAACACAAAGGGCAAAAAGAAAGCCTGGCTGGTTTGTGTTGCTGTTGCTGCTCTAAGTTGAATTTGGCTGCAATATAAGAGGGAAGAGTGAGGAGAGGAGCCTGGAACTGAATCTAAAGCTGCATTAAGGAGTTGGAGCCTGATCCCAAGGGCAGAGGAAGCCACTGACAGTTCTGAACTGTGGGCATGATCAGGTTTGAAGCCTACCGATGTTTACATTTTTTTTTGATGATCTAATATTTCTTAAGTTCTCAAACTTTAGTGGATAGGAATCTTATCTTAAACTGATAAGATGCAGATTCTGATCTAATAGTTCTCGGGTGGGGCCCTGGGTGCAGCAGTAAGCTCCCAGGTAAATGCCAAGGCTGCTAAGCCATGGACTGAACTTTGAAAGGCAAAGGGCTAAACAGAATCACTTGTGAGCATCCACCACTGATTTCTTTCAGAGCCTGCAAGTAGGTGAGGGAGCATCTGGAAGGCATGAACAGAGCTCTTTTTACCCTCAAATAGCTGCGTTTTCCTGGGGTGACCTAATTGCCTCAGCACAGAACATTGTGTCAGTGTCCTTATTCATTCTGAGTGCTTTCTTCATTTTGGACCAGAACTCAGACTCTGCACTTTCAGCTCAGAACTCTGTCCTGTCATCTCTCTATGTGCTTAGTTACCAAATAGGCTTTGAAATTCTCTTTTCCAGCTGTCTTTCATGGGATTGACTTCCTCAACTTTTTTGAGGTTGACATCAAGCCAAGAACATCAGAGTCTTCAAAAATGATCACTATGCCTTGGTTTAGATAACTTGGGGATATGAAGGAAGGTTGTAGATAAACCAATTAGGTTTCTTTAAATCTATATTGCTGACAGAAACACAGGATTCTTTTGGTTTCTGTTTTATCAGTATAGCATATATATATACACACCATTGTATAGTGTAAATGAAATGATAAATGTAAAGTACTTAGCCATCATGCTAAGCTAAAAAAGCCAGACAGAAAAGGGTGAAAATCACATGATCTCTCTTATATGTGGGATATAAACCTAAAAGCGACAAATGAATAGGACAAACAGAGAATCATGGACATGGACAATAGACTAGTGGTTACCAGAGTGGAGAGGGGAGCGGGGAGAGAGGAGGTAGACAGGGTAAAAGGGGTCAAATATGTGGTGACAGAAAGAAATCTAACTATGGGAGGTTAACACACAATGTAAATATATATATGCCTTACTGTTAAAATGTACAACTGAAACTTACTGGATTTCATTAACCAATGTCACCATTAAAAAATGAATTAATTAATTAATTAAAAATAAATAAAATACTTAGCACAGTCTCTAGCTGACAGGAAGCATCCAGCATGAGAGCTATTATTATCAAATACGTGCTTTATAGAGAGGTTGCGAGTTAAGTAACATGTGTAAAAGACTTAGAATAGTGCCTTATATATGGTAGATACTGAATACTCCATAGCTATCATGTGGTGGTTGCGATGATGATGATGAGAAGGAAGAGGATATGATGATGAGCTTTTGTTGCCTCTTCTGTCAATAGAAGTCTTTGGTTAGACTTTGGAAGAGACTAAGGAGATAAAGCAATTCACTTAAACTCATTTCAATAACTGGCAATAATTAAAATGTAATAAAAAACTTTCGTATGTCTTGAGGATCATCAAAGGTAGACATTCCGCTTCACTGCATTCCTTTTCCCCTCACCTCCAATTCGTTCACACCCAGAATTTACCCAAATATTTCCTTCTCTTCAAATGCCATTTCTTGCATTGAGTTACTCAACTCACAGTAGCTTCCACAGCACCGAATACCAAACCTATCACACAATGAGGGCTAAGCAAACATTTGCAAAATTGAATGGAGTTTTATCAGAAAACAGAGTTCTTACTATGAAAATTCTAAAACAAATGGCTTTTTCTTCTAAAAACATTAACCTCAGTCACTTCTCTAAGGAGCACCTTGAACGGGACATGGGTGTCATCTCGATAAAATGCCACACCATTCCTTTCTCTATACCCTATTAGATTAATTCAGTGAAACAGTGACCAGGGAGTAACCTCAATCAAAGTTAGGGTACAGTGTGCCTTCTCTCCAGCTCCAGGATGCTTCTAACTCTCCTTAGGATATAATTCTTCCTGAAAAGTCTATGGCCTAATTTATCAGGGGTATACAGGTAACCACAATTAATTTTTTAGTTTATTACCAAGAGGAATTGAATCACATTGTGCAAATTTAATGCTCTTCTTCACCTCTATCAACTGGATATGCATGTTCATTCACTAAAGCTATTCCAATGAAAGAAGTCTCCTGTCATTGCTTCCTTGGATCACATTACAGCAGCAGAATCCTCAGAGGCATCTGTCTTGAGCCTCACTCTCTAAGACAACTATCATAGGCTGTTGGATACGAGAGAGAGAGAGAGAGAGAGAGAGAGAGAGAGAGAGAGAGAGAGAGAGAGAGACAGAGAGAGAGAGAGAAGAGAGGGAAAAAAAGAAGCAAAAAAGTTATTCTGGAGTCCAGAAGAGGTTTGTAATCCCTTTATAAATGGTGGCAGTATTTTCTGAAATGAAAATCAGGATATAGTTTGATAAATGATGTTTTCTGATTTGTAATTATAAAATTAAAAAAACTTATAAAAATTGTGCTGAATTTGCTTAAATATTTATTAATTTGCTTTTATTGGAAATAAAATAATCAAATGAAATCACATTTCTCTGGAAAATCCATGAAATAAGGCCACCTTGCCTATGTGGACTGGGTGAAGTGTCAATGGGCATAATTCTAAAAGCAGCATAATTTCCCTAAATCAACTGATATGCTTATGACTCTATTTTTTTTCTTTCTTATCACATTTAGTAAACTTAGCTTCAAGTTTACTAAGACACATTTCAACAACCAACAATAATTTCAATGCAACTGGAACCATTTCTTTGCATTTCTTGAAGATTATTGAAAGTTATCCTTCTCATAACTCTCCACTCCACCTCATGGTATTCCTTTCCCCATCTCCTCCAATTCTTACACCCAGAATCTATGCCCAAGTATCCCTCTCTCATTCTCCTAATGCTGCCTACACAGTCTCTCAACACATAGCCCAAACAATTTTTGGCTTCCCTTTTTTATTATGTAGATTAACAAGCAAGATTCCTTATATGTTAGAACTAACAAAGTGGGAGAAACTAAACAGACAAATACACATTTTGTTTCATTTGGGTACACACAGTGGGGAAAAGACTAGAATACTTACATGTTGGTAATTTTGGGGTTCATAAAATATTCTTTTATGCAATACAACTTTTCTTAAAATTTTATGCATGGCTTTATAGTTTAGTTACTATATTAAACTTTATTAAACTTAGGTCTCTTTTCCTTCCAATCTCAGAAGGACAGTATAACTCACTAGTTAATGTTAAAGGCTTTCATTGAGTAATAGGTCAATGGAACAAAAGAGAAAGTCCAAGCACAGACTCATAGATATACAGCCACTTGATTAGCAACAAAAGTGCCACTGGAGTTCAGTAGGAGAAAGTATAGTCCTTTCTGATAAATAGTGCTTGCACAATTTGATACCATGTGGAATAAAATTTAACCTTGACCTTTACCTCACATAATACACAAAAATTAATTTGAGATGGATCATAGACCTTAATGTGAAAGGTAGAACAATAGGTTTCTTTAAAAACATATAGGAGAATACCTTCATATATTTAGAGATCAACAAATATTACTAAATATATATGTATATATATATATATATATATATATATATATAAAGAAGCACTACTATAAAAGATAGAATTGATATTTGAAATAACATATTCAATAACAGCTGCAATTTATCTGAGTCTTTTTATTAGCTACATTTTGTATTTATTAGAGATTTACAGTGTATTGTGAATGACTACTCATATGGATCCAATGCTCACACACAGAAAGCCTTAAATTTCACATTGATTTCGTGGTTGTATTACACTTGTAAAATAACAGACGCTTTCCTAACTAACGATTTATGAGAAAAAAAAGAAAAGTCAGTCATGCTTTTAGATATTTTCAGTATTTTCCCTTAACGGCTTTGCTGTAGACATCATTGCCACAAACATTTTGCCTCAAACCTTTCCATCATGTAACTAATCCACCATAAGGCAATTTTATTGTAAAAAAAAGATAAAATCATGAAAAATAAAATATATTAAAAAGGACATAACAAAATTAAAAAGTCATCATTGTTAAAAGCAAAATTTGAATACATTTAAAATGTTTCAGTTGTAGATTCATGGCAATACTACACAGATAACCAATTTTATTTTGTGGATTGTACCTAAGCAGTTGTCTTCATTCCATGGAATTTGTGGGTTCAATTCTGTGCCCTCAAAGAGGACCCTTGGCCTCTCTTTCCTCTCAATGTAGTGTGTTGCAAAATAAAGAACCAACTCTTGGGGCAAATCATTGTCATCTGCAAGAAACGCTAACTGTTTTAAGACCACCACTACCACCACATCTATGCATCACTGTATAGACTGTTATGAGAGCTAGCGAATATTTATATATAATATAAAAATGGGTGCAGCTGTGAGAACTTTGTCAATGGAGAAATGAAACCAAACTGACAACTAGCTTAAATGTATTAAGTCAGCCAAAGGATGTTGATTCGTCAATGGGGAAATAAAACCAAACCAAAAAATAAAATAAAATAACCTAAAAATACTGTCAACCAAATATTTGATCTTTTTACAGCACTTGTTTAATTTATCAATGAAGAGATGAAACTAAACAAACAAAAAACAAATTGTCAACCAGTTATTTGATCCTTTTTATGACAAGATTGCCTTACAGTCAATTAGGTATGCAGTGAAAATATTTGCAGCAAAGATGCCGTGGGGAAAGAAATATATACCAATACCAGATAGACAAATTTTGGCAAGTCACTTTTTCATTTATGGCAATTAGTGAAAGTCTGGAATAAAGAAGATTCCGCGTCTTCAGCTTGTATCTCAGTCTGTTAAGAAGACCTATTTTTCCTTAGTTTGTGTAAACATGTGATGTACACTGGTGTTTGGGATCCTGGGAAGCTTAGATGCTGGGAGCCAAGAAGAAGAGCCTATCGAACATGAAGCATCTGAGAGTTGATCCTTAAGAAGTATAAATGTAGGGCAAAAAATAGAATGCAGTTTTGCTGCACAACAGAGCTATGATCATCACGTGGACAGTTGACATCCCCATGCCAGACCCTGTGCTAAGATCTGGATGTCTAATCCTATGTGTTAGATGTTATTAGTATTATGGCCCTCTTACAAAGAAGGGAACAAAGTCTCAGAGAGAAGTATCTTGCCCAAGGCATATAGCTGGTAAGTGGCAAAGAAAGGATGAGAAGAACCTCCAGATGTCTGGCTCTGAGCCCCAGCATTAAACCTCAGCTCTACCGCATTTCAGAAAACTAAACCGAGGGAAGGCTGCTGGCTGAGGAAGAGAGACTGGATTTATAAACCGGTCCTGTTTTAGTTGTACTCACTGTTAACTTCGAAATGGAGGGCATGAAAAACAAAAGAAGATGATGAGAATCTGTGGAAGAAGTCAAAATGGATAAGACAGTATAAAGAAGAGAGGTCGGTAAATCAAATGTGTTACACAAACTTTAGCTTGGAAGAAAGCTTTTAAATTAATACATAAAATAAGAATCATGGTGTCACAAGGATTCTGGAAATTGTCTACCTTATCCTCTTTTCTGATAGTATAATTCAATGTATAATTGCACAAATGCAGGATCTGCATTTTACTTAAAAACTTCCCTGTTTTAAGACAATGGGGAAGTGAAACCAAACCAAAAATAAAGAACCTAAAAAAACTGTCGATCAACTATTTGATCTTTTTTTTTAATTAGAAAAATTTTTTCAGCTTTATCTAAATATAATAGACAATTAGTTGCTCATATTTACATTATACAATTCAATGAGTTTTCTTTCAATGAGTTTTCTTTCAATGAGTTTTCTTTCAGTTTCAGATGTACAGCATAGTGATGAGATCCACATAATTCACAAATCACCCCAATAAATCTAGTATCTTTCCCTTTATACATTTATTACATTATTAACCATCTTTCCCATGCTACACTTTACATCCCCCTGTCTATTCTGTAACTATCCATTTGTACCTCTGATAATCCTCTTACTTTTTTTCGCCATCCTCCCAACCCCTCTCCCATCTACCAGCCTTCAAAATATTCTCTGTATCTGAGTTTATTTCTGCTTTTGTTGTTGTTGTTGTTGATTTTGTTCTTTACATTCCACATGTATGTGAAATCATGTGATATTTGTCTTTCTCTATCCAACCCATTTCATTCAGCACAATAACTTCTAGGTCCATCAAAGCAATATCTTTTTCCATCCCCTTCCTTTAAGTCTGTGTGTCTTTTAATCTGAAATGAGTCTCTTGTAGGAAGCATGTAGGGGACCTGTTTTCTTATCCTTTCATCCTCTCTATCTTTTACGTGGAGCACTAAATTCTTTTTCATTTGAGGGAGATACGTATTGATAGGAATGTAGTTGTTACCATTCTTTATTCCTGTTTTTGATATATGTTTTTTCTTCTTAAATAAATCCCTCCAACATTTTCTGTAATACTAGCTTGGTGGTGATAAATTCTTTTAGCTTATTTTTGTCTGAGAAGCTCTTTATCTGTCCTTTGACTCTAAATAATAGCTTGGCTGGATAAATTATTCTTGGTTGTAGATCCTGAGTCTTCATTATGTCGAGTATTTTGTGTCAAGCCCTTCTATTCTGCAGTTTCTTTTGAGAAATCACCTGCCAGTCTTATGTGTGCTTCCTTGTAGGTAAGTAACTGCTTTTCTGTTGCTGTTTTTAAGATTCTCTCTTTGCATTTAACCCTTGGCATTTTAATTATGATGTATCTTGGTGCGGGCCTCTTCGGGTTCCTCTTTCTTGGGACTCTCTGAGCTTCCTGGGGTTGTATGTCTATTTCCTTCACCAGGTAAGGGAAGTTTTCAATCATTATTTCTTCAAATAGCTCTTCAACACCTTTTTTTCCCTTATGGTACATACCCCTATGACACGGATATTTTTGCATTTAATTGTGTCCCTTAGGCTAGTTAAATTATTATGATATTATTGGCTTCTTTTTCTTGTTATTCTGATTGAGTGTCCTTGGCTTCCCCATTCTCTATATAGGTGGTTCAATACTCTTTTTTATCCACTCTGTTGATTCCTTCTAATATATTCTTTTTTTTTTTATTCTTCATCTTAGATAATGTGTTCTTCATTTCTTACTGGTTCCTTTATTTTACGTATTAATTTAACAGCTTTCTTCCAAGCTAAAGTTTATGTAACACATTTGATTTACTGACCTCTCTTCTTTATACTGTCTGTGTGAGATACAATATAATATTGTATCTCAACTACTGTTGAGATACAATATTATATTAGTTTCAGGGGTACAACACAGTGATTAGAATTTGTATAACTTATAAAATGATCACACTGATAAATCAAGTACCCATCTGACACCATACATAGTTATTACAATATTATTGACTGTAGTCCCTATGCTATATTCTAAATCTCCATGACAATCTTATGACTATCATTTTTTACTTCTTAATCCCCTCCCCCATCACGCATTCCCCAATCCCCTATCCAGCAATAATCAAAATGCTCTCTATATCTATGAATTTCTTTCTTTTTTTCTTTTGTTTATTCTGTTCTTTAGATTTCACATACAAGTGAAATCAAATGTCATTTGTCTTTCTCTATCTGACTTACTCCACTCAATGCAATACCCTCTAGGTCCATCTATTTTGTTGCAGATGGCAAGATTTCATTCTTATTTTATGGCTGTATAGATGTACCATCGTATAGATATACCACCTCTTCTTTATCCATTCATTCTATGATGGACACTCAGGTTGTCTCCATATCTTGGCTATTGTAAATAATGCTGCAATGGACATATAAATTCGGATATCCCTTCAAAGTAGTGTTTTGGGTTTCTTTGGATAAATATCCAGGAGTTGGATTACTGTGTCCTTCTTCGTCTCTTGTTACAGTCTTCATTTTAAAGTCTATTTTGTCTAAGTATTGCTACTCTAGCTTTTTTGTTTGTTTCTGTTTTCATGAAATATTTTTTTCTATCTCCTTACTTTCAGTTTGTGTGTGTTTTTTGATCTGAAGTGAGTCTCTTGTAGGCAGCATATGTAATGGTCTTGTTTTCTTATCTATTCATCAACCTTATGTCTTTTGATTGGAGCATTTAATCCATTTACATTTAAAGTAATTGTTGATAGATACACTTATTGCCATTTTATTTTTTCTATTTTCTCCTTCTTCTCCTTCCTCTTTTCTCCTTCTTCTCCTTCCTCTTTTATTCCTCCTCCTCCTCCTCCTCTCTCCTCCTCTTCCTCTCCTCCTTCTCTCTCCTCTTCTTCTTCTTCTTCTTCTTCTTCTTCTTCTTCTTCTTCTTCTTCTTCTTCTTCTTCTTCTTCTTCTTCTTCTTCTTCTTCTTCTTTCTTCTTCTTCTTTCTTCATGTCCCTTTAACATTTCTTATAATGCTGGTTTAGTAGTGAACTCTTTTAACTTTTTCTTGTCTGGGAAGCTCTTCATCTATCCTATTGTAAATGATAGTATTACTGGGTAGAGTAATCTTGGTTATAGGGCCTTACTTTTCATCACTTTGAATATTTCCTGCCAGTCCCTTCTGGCCTGTGAAGTTTCTGTTAAGAAGACAGCTGACAGTCTTATGGGATCTCCCTTGTAGGTAACTAGATGCTTCTCTCTTGCTGATTTTAAGATTCTCTCATTGTATTTATCCATAGGCATTTTAATTATAATGTGTCTTGGTGTGGGCCTGTTTGGATTCATCTTGTTTGGAACTTTCTGTGCTTCCTGGGCTTGTATGTCTATTTCACTCACCAGATTAGGAAAGTTTTCTGTCATTATTTCTTCAAATAAGTTTTCAATTACTTGCTTTTTCTCTTCTCCTACTGGTATCCCAGAGGCCCCTTAAACTCTCATTTTTGTGTGTTTCTTTTTTCCTTTTGCTGTTTTGATTTGGTGTTTCTGCTACTTTATCTTCAAAATTGCTGATTGGACCCTCTGGTTCATCTGATCTATTTTTGATTTTCTCTAATGTAGTCTTCATTTCAATTATTACATTCTTCATTTCTTTTCCTTTTTTCTCTTTTTTACTCCTACAGCACCTGGTCTTCCTAGGTGGTCTCCCATCCAATGACTAACCAGCCCAACCCTACTTAGCTTCCAAGATCAGACGAGATCAGGCATGTTCAGGATGGTATGGCCGTAGCATTCTTCATTTCTGACTGGTTATTTTTTATGTTTTCTATCACTATTTTATGTTGGTTATCTATTTGTTGAAGTTCTCACTGAGATTATTGAGCATCCTTATAACCAGCGTGTTGAACTCTGTGTCTGGTAGATTGTTGTCTCAATTTTGTTTAGCTCTTTTTCTGGAGCTTTGTTCTTTTTTTTTTTTTTGAGCCATGTTTCCTTGTCTCCCCACTTTGGCTGCCTCCTTCTGTTTATTTCTATGTATTAGGTAGATCTGCTATGTCTTCTGGTCTTAGTAGAGTGGCCTTATGTAGTGGGTTCCTGTGGAGCACAGTGGTGCAGTCTCCCTGGTCACTCGAGCCAGGTGCTCCAGTAGTGTCCCTTGTGTGAGTTGTGTGTGCCCTCCTGTGTTAGTTGAGCCTTGATTGCTGTTTGCATGTCAATGGGAGGGATTCACCCTCAGGCTGATTGGTTGTGAGGACTGGCTGTGACAACAGTGGAGGAGATATTGTGCAGAGGCCAATGCTATTGAGCAGTTTACTTTTGCAAGGGCTCTGGAGCTTGTGAAATCTTCCCTTTGGGTGTATTGTTTGTGGAGGTGTTTGGATGGTGTTCTGTTGTGGTCTAAAGCTGGCCACCAAATGTACTGGTTTCTGGAGTCTCTTGGGAGGATGTCTGTTGCAGGCCAAAGTCAACCGCTACCTGCGCCCTGCCTGAGGCCACTAGGTAGGAGCTACAAAATGATTGTAGTTGCAGATTGTTGACACTTGTGTTGGACTTGTAGGTGCCTGGGAGCTAATTTGTGAACCAAGGCTGGCTTTTACTAATGCCAGCCTTGGGGCTTCTCAGCAAGTGATACAGGGCACGTTGAGGCCAAATGCTATTTGTTGGGGATTTGTAAACCTTTGAGAGATTCTAGGAAAATCTTTAGTATGAGCCAATATAAGCCATTTGTATGGAAAAGCCAGTAGAAGTTGCTTTAACGGGCCCACAAGTTGGGTAGTTTAAGGTCTCAAGGAATCACTATGGTGGGCAAATTGTGTTAGCTAGGTTGATGGGGACTCAGATATGGCTCCTGGATGTATCTGCACAGTGGGTGAGGGAAATGTCCAAAAAAGAACAATGACTTCTGCCAACACGTCTATCTGGGAGAAAGCTTCCCATTTAAGCCAGACCATTCACTTCCTCTCCATATCTCTTTGGTGCCTTTCAATGTTCTGCCCCAGCACTGGAGCTCAGAGTAAGTGAGTCCATCAGCAAGTCATAGACCCTTTAAGAGGAGCACCTAGGATTCCAGTAGCCCTCCATCTCACTCAGCCGGAATCCCTGCTGGTTTTCAATGACAGAAGTTGTAGGGACTTTTCTTCCTGGCACTGGAACCCTGGGCTAGGAAGCCTGGTATGGGGCTGGAATCCCTTGCTCCTCAGGGGAATCCCCTATAGATGAGTTATCCCTCCCAATTTTTAACTGCCACACACATGGGTTTGGGACTAGCCTCTTCCACATCTCCGCCCCTCCTACCAGTCTCAATGCGGTTTCTTCTGTATATCCTTAGTTAGAAGACTTTTGTTCATCTAGAGTCCAGGTGGTTCTCATTGATGGTTGTTCTATAGGTTAGTTGTAATTTTGATGTTGTCATGAGAGGAGGCAAGCACAGCATTTACTTACTCTGCTATCTTGACTAGAACTCTGAAAACTTTAGCATTTTTTTTTTTAGAAAGCATTAAAAAGCTTTTAGTAAAGGAAATATGTACTGTGTCAATGACCCAAGGCAATAGACCTTGGACAAGATATTTAAGGTCTCTATGAAGCCTTGGCTTTCTTTTCTGAGTATCTACTTTAATTGGGTGATTATGAAAATTAAAATAGATAATATGGATATTTAGTGCTGTCTTGTTCTTGCTTTAAACAACTAATTTTCTTTTAAAAATATCAACATCATTAGAAAGAAAGTCTTCCTATTTGCCATATAGTTACCATGATGTACCCATGAAGTCACCATTTTCAGCACTCTTCAGTTTTTTGTGTGTGGATCCAGAAAGAGCTGAAGTAGAGCTTAGGGCCATCAGGTCTGTGCAATTTCTTGTCTAAGCCCACACTGTGAGTGTAAGTCAGAGGCTTGACCAGAACTGAGATCTCTAAACTTTCTGGGAAGAATTGCCCACCCCAGCACTTGGCCTTTCACCAGTTAGAGAGAGTGTTTAATGGAATTGTAAGCAAGTGAGCATCACCAGATTATTCTTGGGCATCAGTGGCAATATGGGCATTGGTGGCAATAATGATGCCATTGACCCACTAAAGGAAAAAGACTTTAAGTTACTTCTCCTATAGTTATCAGTGGCATTTATTTTAGAGACAGCTCTACAGATTTGGGGTAGCATGTGGCCAAAACCTTGAAGTAAATAGTTTGCAAAATGAACAAATTTATTTTCCTGGTTTTATCAATGTCTATTTTGCTAGTATTCTAGAAAATAGATGAGATACCTTGGGAATTACAATTTTTAAAAATGCTTAAAATGTGGATTTTTTTTTTGTTTTGCTTTCAAATAAAATATATTATAAAATAGTTGGAATGAAAAAAATATTCTAAATTTATAAATCATCCGTATCTTATAACTTAAAGACAACCATTCAATATTTTGGCATATTTCTTTGTCTTTTTGCATATATATGTTATATTATATTTATGTATATGTTTACACACATTTTACAATATAGGAAATCATCTCGTATATACAATATTATTTGGCTTTAAAAATAATATTATAGCATTAGCATTACTACAATTTATGAAATACCATTCAAAAAACTTCACTGTGTAATAGTCCATTATATCAGAGGTCCTCAACAGTTTTGGCACCAGAGACTGGTGCTACTATGAGAATCTAATGCCTGATGATCTGAGGCGGAGCTGAGGTGGTGACGCTAGCTAGTGCTGGGGAGCAGCTGCAAATACAGATAAAGCTTCACTTGCTTGCCCACCACTCACCTCCTGTTGTATGGCCTGGTTCCTAAAAGGCCACAGATCCATACTGGTCCACAGCCTAGGGATGGGGGAATCCTGCATTATATGACTGATCCATGATTTATTTAATTTATTTAACCAACACTCACTGCTTCAGATGATAAAATTATCATTTTGCCACAGGGCTCCATCTTATAGAAAGAAATGATGCCTCTCCAGTAGTGCCTAATATATATTATTTTCTGGGGATTCACTCTTTTCATGCACAGGGGGGTCAAGTTCTATTTATATAGCTAGAGATCAAAAGATAGTTCAGTGGTTTAAATACCTGCAGTGGCAGATATACAAGAAATGACAGCAAAAAAGAACTTTAACTGAGTCTCTGTTTCTCTTATGATTTCTAAACTTTGTCTTGAAGCGGGTAACATAGTGACTGATGCGTTTGCCAAAGGAGATAAATACTTGGTAAGTTTTTACCTTGATTCTTGTATTTACTTTTTCACTCACATATTCCCAGAGGATCCTAAAGAAGTAAAAGCCCAGTTGGTGAATGAATTATTTTTCATTTCGTAAACTAATCTCCTACCATGTGTTGCTATTCTCCTTGGCCACGCTGAGTTGTACACAAATAATTCTAATGTGAGAGGAGATCTGTATTTATAGTTGAATAAAAGGGATATTCAAACTAATTTAAATGTAAGCTCTTTTAATAAATCTTAAACATACCTAGCTCTGTTTTTATTTTTAAAGATGAAGTATCTATTGATTTTTTTTTTCCATTAAAATGTTTTTCTGGCATTGCACAGGTTTGCCTTGAGCCAGCCACAATCACTGGCCTATGCCACTTCTCGCACTTGGCCACCCCAGCTGTGAGCCCCGGCAGGCCCTCTAGGGATGGATTTATGAAGGACTTTCTGTTCACTGCTAGTCTCAGGATCCATGGAATAGTTGAGGATAAGAATAATTGACTATAACACACTAATAACTACAAGCATCTCAGTATTTACTCAAAGCACTCAAAAGAAATCATGTGCCAAACTACACTACATTCTAGTGTGGTGAGGATGTATATGGACTAGATTTTAAGGAGATCAAATGGAAATGAAGTAGAATTTTGTCTGGGGAAGGAGTGAGAAGGATACAGGAGGGGCAAAGAAGGATATCTAATCACTTAACTTTGTGTTAGTATTTTTCTTTTTTTAATAAAATGGCAGCCAAAGAGAACAAACAGCCCAACTTGGAGTATGTTCCTGGGTTGCACAGAAAAATCAGCTCCAAAACTGAACTCTGTACTGACTATTTGAAGGGTATTTTCTCACTAAATTTTGCTACGTGTGGCTTACCAGAAGCCATAGGACCCTCTCTCTCTCTGTGGTTGCCCCAGACAACTTTCAGCTCATTTTTACAGTTAAGCAATCTCCTTTAGCATGGAGCCACCCAATGGCAAGGCAATTCCAGGAAGGAGAGAGGTCTCGACAAATGTTCGGCCTCAGCACCAAGAAGCCATTATTAACCACATGCTTTATTTCCTCTTTTTTCCTATAATGGATATTTCTCAGATGGTTATGTGAAAGTTAATCTTATACTTTCCCTCTTCCTCTATCTTATTGGTAAGAGAATGTTTGGCTGTGCTAGAGCTAGACACACAGAGGCAACTGAGTGTGGGGGTGTACTTGAGGATTCTGGGCTTCAGGTACTTCTAAGAATAAGAGTATTTTGCTAAGATTCCTTATCCAAATGTAACATACACACACACACACACACACACACACACACACCCTTTTCAGAACTCAGCTATAGCATGGGTAAGAAACAAGCCTGAACAACCTTTTTAAACTACTACACTGCAAGCCAAACGACCATAGTGCAGAGTATGAATGAACTCAGAACAGTTGGTGTATTTATGCAATTTCTCAGAACCACAATGGAAGCTTCTGACTTGATTGCCAAAAATGAAATTCTTTTTTATTTTATTCTTTGTCTCACAATGATCATGACCAGCATATAAATAAGTTCTGGGTGACACCAGTGATTCAGAAAGCTAACTTTGGAATGACAAGAGCAATGACTTTCATCACTCATTTCAACCCAGAGAATATACCCAGGCCCTATTTACAAAATTGTCTGACATAAATGCAGTTGCACAAATAGGCTTACCAAAAGATTCAGCTTGAATCAAAAGACTTGTTCATATAACTACTTTAAAAAATGGCTATATTCTAGAATTAGACAATGTCCATGCTCTTTTTTTTTTTAAGTTTATTGGGGTAACATTGGTTAATACAATTATATAATTTTCAGGTATACATTATAATTAGACATCTGTATATTTTATTGTATGTTTACCACTCAAAGCCCAATTTCTCCTTTACCCACTTCACCCTCCCTCCACTCCCCTATATTTGATCCCCTTTAACCGTCTACGTCCCCCTCTTCTCTCACCCCTTACCCTATGATAACCACTAGTCTATACTCCATGTCCATGAGTCTCTGTTTGTTTGTCCTGTTCATTTATTGCTTTTAGGTTTATACTCCACATATAAGTAATATTATGTAATTTTCAACTTTTTCTCTCTGGCTTATTTCGTTTAACGTGATTATCTTAAAGTCCATTCATGTTGTTGCAACTGGCAGTATTTCATCTCTTCTTATGGCTGAGTAATATTACATCGTATATATGTACCACAGCTCCTTTAGCCAATCATCTATTGTAGGACACTTTAGTTGCTTCCATGTCCTGGCCACTGTGAATAGTGCTCTATGAACATTTATGTGAAAATATGGATTTTCAGATATGGATTTTCAACTTTTGGGGGTAAATACCCAGTAGAGGGATTGCTGGATCATATGGTAGATCAATTCTTAGTTTTTTGAGGAAACTCCATGCTGTTTTCCATAGTGGCTGTACCAATTTGCAGTCCCACCAGCAGTGTATGAGGGTTTCTTTTTCTCTACATCTTCTTCAACATCTGTTATTACTTGTCCCATCGATTACAGCTATTCTAACAGGTATGAAATGGTATCTCATTGTGGCTTTGATTTGCATTTCCCTAATAGCTAGCAATGTTGAGCATCTTTTCAAATATTTGTTGGCCATTTGTATGTCTTCTAGGGAGAAGTGTCTGTTCAGGTCCTCTGCCCATTTATTGACTGGATCATTTGTTTTTCGTTGTTATTGAGTTGTATGAGTTCTTTGTATATTTTGGATATTAGGCCCTTATCAGAAGCATTGCTTGAAAATATATTTTCTCATTTGATGGTTGTCTCTTTACCTTGTGGACAATTTCTTTCACTGAGCAGGAGCTTTTTAGTTTGATGTAGTCCCATTCATTTATTTTCGCTTTTACTTCTCTTGCTTTTGAGGTCAAGTTCATAAAATCTTCTCTAAGTCCAAGGTCCTTGAGTTTAGGTCCTGTGTTTTCTTCTATGTATTTTATCGTTTCAGGTCTTATATTCAGGTCCTTGATACATTTTAAGTTAAGTTTGGCATGTGGTGATAGACAACAGTCGAGTTTCATTCCATTGCAGGTGGCTTTCCAGTTTTCCCAGCACCATTTATTGAAGAGGTTTTCCTTTCTACACTGTATTTTTTTTGCTTTTTTGTCAAAAACTATTTGCCCATATTTATATGGGTTTACTTCTGGAATCTCAATTCTGTTCCACTGGTCGGTGTGTCTGTTTTGTTGCCAATAGTATGCCGTTTTGATTATTGTCGCTTTGTAGTTTAATTTGAAGTCGGGCAGAGTGATTCCTAGAGTTTCGTTCTTTTTTCTCAGGATGGCTTTGGCAATTCAGGGTCTTTTGTGCTTCCATAGAAATCTGATGATTTTTTTGTTCTATTTCTTTAAAAAATGCCGATGGCATTTTGATGGGGATTGCATTAAATCTGTATAATGCTTTAGGTAATATGGTCATTTTACCTATGTAGCTTCTTCCAATCCAAGAACACGGAATATCTTTCCATTTCTTTGTGTCTTCTTCACTTTCTTTTAATAGGGTCTGGTAGTTTTCATTATATAGGTCCCTCACATGTTTCGTTAAATTTATTCCTAGGTATTTTATTCTTTTGCCTGCAATTGCAAAAGAAATTATTTTTTTCCACTTCTTTTTTTGACACTTCATTATTAGAGTATAGGAATGCTATGGGTTTTTGAAAGTGATTTTGTATCCAGAAACTTTACTGTATTTGCTTATTGTTTCTAGGAGTGTTCTTGTAGAGTCTTTAGGGGTTTCTATATAGAGAATCATGTCATCCTCAAATAGTGACAGTTTGGTTTTTTTGTGTCCTATTGGGATGCCTTTTATATCTTTCTCCTGTCTGATTGCACTTGCTAGGACCTCCAATGTTATATTGAATAACGGTGGTGATTGTGGACAGCCTTGCCTTGTTCCTGATCTTAGAGGGAAGGTTTTCAGTTTTTCACCATTAAGAGTAATGTTGACTGAAGGTTTGTCATATATGGCCTTTATTATATTAAGGTATTTTCCTTCTATACTGACTTTGATCATAAATGGTGCTGTATCTTGTCGAAGGCTTTTTCTGCATCTACTGACATGATCATATGATTTTATTTTTTAATTTGTTTATGTGGTGTATCACAGTAATCAATTTGCATGTGTTGAAACATCCTTGTGCCTCTGGGATGAAGCCCACTTAATTGTGGTGTATAATCTTTTTAATATGTTGCTATATTTGGTCGGCTAGAATCTTATTTAGGATTTTTGCACCTGTGTTCATGAGAGATATTGGTCTGTAGTTGTCTTTTTTTGTGTGCTATCTTTACCAGGTTTTGGTATCAGAGTAATATTGGCCTCATAAAATGAGTTGGGAAGTATTGCCTTCTCTTTGACTTTTTGGAAGAGTTCGAGGAGACTAGGTATTAAATCTTTGAATATTTGGTAGAATTCACTGGTGAAGCCATCTGGTCCTGGACTTTTACTTTTGGTAAGTTTTTGATGATTGTTTCCATTTCCATACTGCTGATCAGTCTATTTAAATTTTCCAGTTCTTCTTGATTCAGTCTAGGAGGGTTGTATTTTTCTAAGTACTGGTCCCTTTCTTCTAGGTTATTAAATTTGGTGTTATATACTTTCTTGTATGATCCTTTGTATTTCTGTGATATCAGTCATAATTTCCTCTCTTTCATGCCTTATTTTGTTTATTTGTGTCTTTTCTCTTTTTTCTTGAGTGAGTCTAGCCAGGGGTTTGTCAATTTTATTAACTTTCTCAAAGAAGTAGGTCTTTGTTGCATTTATTTTTTCTATTGTTTTGTTGTTGTTGTTGTTGTTAATTTCATTTATTTCTGCTCTAATTTTATTTCTTTCATTCTGCTGACTTTAGGCTTCATTTGTTCTTCCCTTTCTAGTTTTTTAAGATGAAGCATTAGGTTGTTTATTTGGGCTCATTCTTGTTTTTGGAGATAGGCCTGTAATGATATGAACTTTCCCCTTATGACCGCTTTTGCCGTGCCCCAAAAGTTTTGGTAAGTTATCCTATCATTATCATTCGTTTCTATGTATCTCTTGATCTCTCTTTTTATTTCTTCTCTGATCCAGTTATTCTTCAGTAGCGTGTTGTTTAATCTCCATGTATTTGTGGTTCTTCCTGATTCCTTTTTGCAGTAGATCTCTAGTTTTGAAGCATTATAATCAGAGAATATGGCTGGTATGATTTCAACCCTCTTATGTTTGTTGAGGCTATCTCTGTGTCCCAATATGTAGTCGATTCTTGAAAATGTTCCATGTGCAATAGAGAAGAATGTATAAGCAGCTGTTTTGGGATGGAAGGCTCTGTAAAAGTCAATTATGACCGGTTGGTCTAATGTGTCATTTAAGGATGTTATTTCCTTATTGATTTTCTGCTTGGATGATCTGTCCATATCCAACAGTGGGGTATTTAGGTCCCCTACTATGATAATGTTTTGGTCTGTTTCTCCCTTCAGTTCTGTTAGTAATTGCTTTACCTATTTTGGGTTTCCCTGATTGGGAGCATAGATATTAATAAGTATTATGTCTTCTTGGTGGATGATTTCCTTTATCATTATGAAATGTTCCTCAGTATCTTTCTTTATCATTTTTAGTTTGAAGTCTATTTCCTCCAATATTAGTACCGCTACTCCCACTTTTCTCTGAATGCCATTTGCTTGAAATATCATTTACCACCTTTTCACTTTGAATCTATATGTGTCTTTGGAGCGGAGATGTTTCTCCTGGAGGCAGCATATGGTTGGGTTTTGTTTTTTGATCCAGTCTCAACTCTGTGCCTTTTTATTGGTGATTTCAGTCCATTTACATTTAGGGTGATTATTGAAATATGAAGTCTTCTTATAGCCATTTTATCTTTTGCTTTCTGGTAGCTCGGTGTTTCCATTGCTTCCTTGTCCTTGTGCTTCTGTTTTCTTTGTTTTGGTTGCCTTTTGTAGGTTTTGCCTCTGATTCTTCTTGTTTTATGTTATATACTTCAGTTCTGAATCTTCTGTGTGCGCTTACTATTATGAATATGTAAAGAATAGTTATATATATATTACAGTCATCCATTTTCTTCTACATGTGCCTTATCTCCAATCCCCTCTGTGAATTTGGATCTTTGAATCCTCCCCTTTTCAGTCATTGTTATCTCAATTTGTTCCTATGTATATTGAACGTTCATTATTATCTCATTATAACAATTTTCTTCTTATTATTTAAGCTTATAATGCCCTGTTCTCAGTAAGAATTGCACTCCTCTGCTTGTATTTGCCTGATAGTCACTTTACTTCTAATTATGTATTTTTTTTTTGTCATTTTGTTTTAGGTGAACTGACCTTTTTCAGTATTTCCTATAGTGCAGGCGTCGTAGTGAAGAATTCCATCAATTTTTGTATGTCTGGAAGGGTCTTAATTTCTCCTTCATATCTAAAGGGGAACTTAGCTGGATACATTATTCTAGGCTGGTAGTTCTTATCTCTTAATAGTTTAAATATTTGATTCCATTCCTTTCTGGCTTGTAAGGTTTGCCCTGAGAAGTCCGAAGACAATCTAATGGGTTTTCCTTTATAAGTTGCCATTTTCTTCTCCTTGGTTGCCCTGAGAATTTTATCTTTGTCATTGATTTTTCATAATTTTAATACAATATGTCTTGGTGAAGGCTTTTTTGAGATAATTGGGTGTTCTGTTGACTTCTTGAATTCCAAGCTCCAGCTCATTCTTTAGATTTGGGAAATTCTCGTCAACTATTTGTCCGAAAATGCTTTCTAGTATCTGCTCCTTTTCTTTGCCTTTGATAATGCCCGTTATTCTTATGTTTCCTCTCCTGATGGTATCAACTAGTTCTTGAATTTCTCTTTCATTATTTTTCATTCTTTGGTTTTTCTCTTCTTCTTTCTGCTTTATTTTTAGATTTCTGTCTTTGATATCTCTGATCCTTTCCTCCATTTTGTCGACTCTATTTCTCAAGTTTGCTATTTCATTTTTCAACTCTTGCAGTATGTTCTTCATCTCCAGAAGTTCTATTTGGTTCTTTTTGAGGGTTTCCATCTCTTTACTTTGCTCATCTACTTGTTTTTTCAATTCCTGAAATTGTTGATATGACTCATTTCAGAATTCACTGAGTTTTTTTCAGAAGTAGCATCTTGAATTCTCTGCCACTTAAATTGCATATTACTATGTCTGTAAGCTTGTTTTCTGGAGATTTTTCTCTTTCTTTCTGAGATGCCTTGTCGCCTTGGTTGTTCATGGTGTTTAATGGGCTATTTCTCTGCCTGGGCATTAATAGAAATGTATTCTGATTTTTTTTTTTTTTTTTTTTACAGTAAGAAGATTATATAAAGGTCTCTCTCTAGCCTGCTTCAAAGAAGGCGCTTTTCTTTTGGTTTCCAGTAGGTGTCGTCTAAGCCTTTTGGATCCCTGATTTATATAAAGCCTTAAAAATGCCTTTTTATTTTCTGATAGATATTTAGTCATGCTCGCTAGCCTCAGTTTCAGTTCCTGTCAGTGTTAGCAACAGTTTCGTTAGTGTTTGCTCAGATTCTCCTGGGGCTCTGTGGTGATTGGTCTCAGAGGGTATGGGGAAGGGACCCTCTGGCTTAGGGTTTGGGGCTGTGGCTAAGCCTTGGTTTTGCAACCATGGCGGTTAAAAATCAACTGTTGTTTTTCTATCTTCTTGCTTCTCTGTCTTCTTCCCTGATGACTGGGCCCTGCCACAGCCGGCCACGGACAGCTCACAGCTTTCTCAGGCAGGGCTGTATAGGGAACTCACTGCTCCTTCTCACCTCCCCCTCCTCCTACAGGTAGCTCCGGCAGTTGTGAGAGGCAGCTTTTTTATTTCTCCCAGTCCACCTCCTGCCACCCGGGTTTATGATCTGTGGTAGCTCATATGCGCAGATCCCACGCTCAGATGTGCTGGTGTGCAGTTTGTGTGCTTTTTGTTGAGTTTTAGATGTTCAGCTTATTGTTGTTTCAAGGGGAGAGATCTGGGGGCATCTCTCACTCCACCATGTTTCCAAATGTACTCTAGAATTGTGTACTTTAAAATGTGTTAGTGTGTTCCCTTTTGAAAGCCCTAGATTAAAGCCCCTCTTTACAAAAGATTAGTGGTTAGCTGTTTTACACGGATTATTTTTATACGAGATTGGCCAACTCTTCAACATTTTTTTTCCTATGTCAGGAGAATGACCTCAGTAATTTCTCTTCTATTTTTCTATAGAATAAGAACTTGTATATTTACGTATTAGGCTCCAATGCAAGTCATTAAACATTTGGATCTCTATCACAGATGCACAGACATAGAGATTAGAAAGCATCTTACGTTCTTTGTTTGATTGATGGGGTGGGCAGCAGGTAGTCAGGAGTGAGTGAGAGTCTTCACATCAGAACTGCGTTTGCTACATGCAATCTGGAAAACATAGCCATAAACCCTGCCTGGAAATTGCAAGTCACATTCCAGGGAAGCATGGAATGAGAAAAGGATAAACTTAGCAATAATAATTCTTACTGGATCCTGGTAGTACAGGCATAATTACCAAAAAGAATGTGTTTTAGGAAGAACTTTCTCATAAAAAAATAGTCACCATCAAAGAAATAGACATAGAAAGATATATACATTTTGTCTTCATGCATGTAAAGTTCAAATTAAACAAAACTCAGCTCTCTTTCAGGGACATATTAATAAATGGTACAGCTAAATTCAGTGTAGTGGTTCCTGCTAGGAGATTTCCAGGTTCTAGTTCTTAATCTGAGTGGTGGCTATTTAGGTGTTTACTCTATAATTATTAATTAAATGATACATAAAATTTTTATACATTTTTTTCTGAGTGCATGTTTTATTTCATGATTTTAAAAAAGAATATTTAAAAAATAGCTATATTAATTATCCCTAGGAAGGTGAACACTGTCTCATGGATGAGACTTGGGCACCATTGACTATTTAGTGACTAGCATACTCTGAGTTGTACCAGAGTGAAGTTCTCACTTGGAGATCCTTGAAAGCCCTTTATATTTAGAATTAGAGGCTGAGAGAGCCACTTACCTTGATGCTGACTTCTCTGTGGCAGTCCTGGACACAGGCAGCAAGGATGAGAGCTGGAATGAGAAGGGCTGAATAAAAGGTATGGGAGCAAGATAAAGGAAAGGGAAGATACAGTGCAGTCTAGGGAGACCAGAGGTCACAGTGGGAGCCAAAGGTCAAGTAGGCAGAGCTACTAGTGATAAGAATAAGACCATGTGTCAAAAGGCAGGTAAGTAGAGGTCTGGACATTTATGAATATTGGCAAGTTTTCAGAATGGGAACTTAGAGCTCAGAAGATGTGAGGCTTAATCTCCTGGCATGGGCCCAATTAGCTAGGGAGGGAAAAACAGATGAGAACTTGAAATTGTCCACACCTGTCATGATAGCAGCACTTGTGGCCCCAGCAGCACTTGTGACAATATGGGAAATGAGAGAACAAGTGACCAGGAAGGATTGTTAAAGGACTCATTCATTCAAATGCTTATTGAGAGCTACCATAGGCCAGACACTATCCTAGGAATTGAAAATTCAGTGTAAACAAAGCAGTCTCTCCCTTCCTGGAACTTATGTTCTAGGAGAAAGTGAAAAAGCAGGAGAGACAGATGACAAATTAGTAATTATATAATTAAACAGGTAATTCCACATGGTATTATCAAGAAAATAATACAGAATAATAAAGAATGGCTTTGGGGATGGGGCACTGCTCAAGAATGATGAGAGGTACTCTTCTGGAGAAAGAACGAGTAGAGAAACCACAAGATGAGATGTTACCAGCAGTCTGAAAGGAGTTGTTGAGGGCAGAAAGTGCAGAAAAAAGGCAGAGATGAGGTCTGTATATAAGGTCCAGCTATTAAACGTGGCTCGGGGCCAGGACTCCAGCTACCTGGGAAAACTGAAAAGGCTGGGTACAGCCCAGTCTTTAGATACTGAGGTACCTAATATATTATCCACTGTGAGGCAGGCTTGGCAAAGCCCATCAGAGAACATAACTTCAAATGGGGCCAACCTTGAGCTTGATTCTAGGAACATGTCAGAAGTCAGAGCCAGGTCACAGAGCCAGAAAATTCTCCATTGATCCCATTTCCTGAGCCAAACTTTTTTTCCAAGGAAGGCTCAGATTTCAGGTTTGGAGCTTTCACTGTGATGAATAACATGCCCCTTGAAGCACATTAAAGCTGTAGAATGCTACTAGATTCTCTCTTCTTGACTGCTGTATTTCAGTTGTCCTGGAGTTGTAGTACACAGAAACAGACAATGCAGAGCAAAGCCCCTTAGCCTCTAGAGAAGTCTGGAACACATTGTATTTGCCAATAGAGTACTTTTAAAGTCTATTTTTAGATTTTTAGAGTCTCCTAATAAGAGAGACATTCTAGAACACTGATCACTGAGAGCCATAGGATCATGCAGGATAAGGTTGTTGATCTCTTACAGCCTGTCTACTTCATGGCCTGCTTTTTTTACAAATTCAAAACGAGCTCTTAGCTGCTTAAGTATACATTCTAGGAATGTCACTTAGCCTAATACAGTAGCCAGTTCTGGTTCTTAGATGTTAAAAGCTAAAAACTATTGAGAAGAAGGGCTAAGAGAATGAATCCAGCTGAATGGCCAGGACTGCTCTGTGAGAAATTGGAAGAAATTGCCACCCTGGAGAGTTCCTCCTCTTGCAGTGAGAGCTGAATCAGCTTGTCATATCCCTGGCAAGATTCTCACATAAATGGTTAGCTCAGTAATCTTCCTGTCCCACCTTATAGTTTTGTTGAGAAGTCAGATGAGGAAAGCTATAGATTAACTGTAAAGCATTATGGAAATATCAGTGATCAATATCATTATTATTTTATAATAATAAAGTGGTCCTATATTTTATAGTAGGACCACTTTACAATCAGTCTATTGTAGGCTTACAAGTTCAATGGTTCAATGAAAAAATAAACTGCTAGTCTAAAAGAACAGGGAGTGATATGGTGGTAAATGTTTAACAAACCACCCTCTAGGGAAAACAACCCTAGTTGTAGCACTTACCAATTTATGTGATGCAAATGCTACCTTCATGGCTGATATCTAGCTACTAATGCGATGCCACTAACCACAGAACTGGGAAGAGATGAGCACATGAGTGCAAGCTAGCCCTGGCACATCACTGGCTGGGCTAAGGACTAGGGTTCAGAGGTAAATAAAACACAGTTTTTGCCACCATGGATTAATGTATGGACTGGTTGAGGACATTAACAATCAAGTAAATAACTATAAAGTAGTATAACAAATACTCTAACAAAATCATATACTGATAGCAGATACATGTGTTTGTTCCCCCAATGGGATCTGTGTTCTCACAGGAAACAAAGCCTTAGGCTAAGAAGATTTAACTCTGATAGTAAAATGCAAGTATCAGCTACAAGTCAAGGAAGATCACGGGAAATTCTACCTGTAGTAGATAGCTGCCTACTTCTTTATGAAGACTGGCACTAAATATAATGACATTGTAACAGATTATATTCAGTGATCTCAGCTAGGTTAATGATAAATATCAGAGATCGTAAGTCAGAAAAAGGGTAATTAAAGCTCAGACATCTATGAGCTAGAAGACTTGCAACCCATCTACTTACATCTGCTGGTTCCTGCTGCTACCTATCAATACATTGGCTGAAGAAGGAGCACTAGCACTGGGGAGAAGCATGGAAGGCATGGAGGAAACTTAGGAACCAAGGGCAAAAAGAGGCAGACCCTATCAACATCTATCATCCTGCTCTTTTGAAGTCCATGAAATCTACTGATACCACAACCTCCTCCTGGGCAAATTTATTGTCTGTTAAAGTTTAAAACTCAATCACACCTTCAGTTATTTCAGCATCACACAGTCATTCTCTTTCTAGGCTCTTCTTTTAGCTCTCTGATTGCACCTTTCTCTCTCTTCCTCTTCTCTTTACATGTAGAGGCTTCCTCAAGGTTCACCTTTTTCTTACTTCTCTTTCCTTTCTATATTTTCAACGTCCCTTATTATTCTTCTGTGCAGATCATGCTCATCACTATTCACTTATCAAAACCTTCTCTTTCTCCTAAGCACCAGCTTCCTATTTGAATCACCTGGTGCACAACTCATTCTCTATGTCCTCTGGAACAGCAATTCAAACGACATGTCTGGAGTCAGACTTTTTGCCTTCCCTTCGGACTAGTTTCTCCTCTTTAAATCTCCATTAATAGTAATGGCACTATAGTTCTTTCAGCCACCAAAACTTGAACTCTCAAGTTATTTTTTTAAGGCTTCTCTTTCTCTAGTAACTCTTATTCAATTAACTGCTGAGTTTCTTTTTGTTCTCATTGGCACCAGTATCATTCAGGCTTTAATGATCTCTCATGGGGACTACCTCTCTCTTTTGGTAGCTGTTTCTCTCTGCTCCAACCTTGAACCTGTGGAGGGGGCAACCAATCACAGTACCCCGTCTATCCTCTATCATAAAACTATGGTGACCCAAGCTTGGCCAACCAGAGTCCTTCCTTAAAGGTTTTTCAAATTAGAACTCAAAGAAAGTTTTTTTTTTTTAAAGTTTTATATTCTTTTTATCTTATAGGTAGAGTTATAAGCATGCGTTTTAAACCACTGGTAGCCATTAACCCTAATGTATGTAGAAATCTAAGAGAAAAAGTTGATAACACAATAAGGAGCAGTTATGAGAGTGCTTTGTTTCCATCCTAGTTCCATTTAACTGTAAGAGCAGCTCTACCCTTTTCTCCATTAAAAAATCAGTCCTTTATCTCACAATTGTATAAGTTTTTTTTTTTTTCTCACAAAGCTGTTTGCTGGCACAGGGGAATGGAATCACATACATATTTTTAAAATGTAAATTAAAATATATGTTCTTGACCAAAAAAGGAAGGCATATAATTTAAATACTGATGGGAATAGCACTCACATTCAACTTTAGGAGAAAGCAGAAATGGAATTTAATCACTCTTCCTCAGTAGATCTCCAGTGGTCTTTCTTAGAATGAGTGTCTTCTCAAACTGAGTGTAATTCTAGCATTGGAAGAGTTGAATCTTACAATCAACATGATTCCTAAAGCAAGCAAGCTCATTACCTCATTTGGTGTTCAACTGAAGAAACAGCCATTCTTTCTATGATCTTGGGAAAGCATTGAATTATAAAAGTGCCTTCCTAAAGGTTTTTCAAGAGTAATTTTTGGCTTTCCTTACTTTTCTTATCTATCTACTTCCAAAAAGAAGATGCGTCTTCATTGTACCTTCTTTATGTCACTTATACAACTTTGTAAATAATAACTTATTTGTTTTAGCCTCCTTTTCAGGTTATAAATTTGTGTTTTGGGTTTTTTGGGGGATAGATTTAGCTTACTTAACAAGTATCTACTGGTGTGTTTATGTTATTCTATCTTTTTTTCTTTCTTTCTTTCTTTTTTTTTTTTACAGAGAATGGCTGGAGGGAGCAGATGAGGCAGCCAGTAGTTAGTTTTAGGCTAAGGTTTAATTTCAGCCTCTGATGTGTGTGTATACGTGTTAAGCTATGCAAAACTCCCAGGTTCCTAGAAGCCACCTTAGTGAACCTGGTGGCTGTTCTGCTGGCACCCAGGAGCAGCTGACATCACTGTCACTGCCTGCCTTGTTTTTGAGCCTCCATGTGTAACTTCTTGGAGCAGCTAGCCCTCCTGTGGATTGTCACTTGTAAAAGAGGCATAGAGATTTGACTGCAGCCTCCCCCTCCACCCCCCGCCAATGTATTGGCAATGGAGTTACCAAGATCGTTAAGGCTATATCATTAACTCTTGCCCCAAGGAGCTTATAATCTAGTACAGTAGTTCTCAAACTTGGATGCAAATTGCAGTCACCTAAAAAGATTTTAATTCAATTGGTCTGGGATTTGTCAGGTACGTGAGAAATTTTAACTCCTTAGGAGATTGGTTTGTGCAGCCAAAGTTGAGAAACATTCTTCTGGTAGACAAAAAGAAGCATACCATTTTAATATGATACTGAGGGTGCTATGGCTGAAGTAGTCACAGGGTGGTGTGAAAAAACAAGAGGAGAAGCAGACTTCCAAAGAGCCTCCACCCTGCATGTTAGAATCACCTGTGGAACTTATAAGATGTCCTGGCTATACCCTGAACTCATGGACTCAGAATCTCAGCTTGGCAGGGCATTGGTATGTTTAAGAAGCTCCCCCAGATGATTACGATGTCCAGAGATAGTTGAGAACCACTGGAACCCACCTAGGGAGCTATAATGAAGGAAGGAATCATGGAAGGGGTATCAACTGCATGGAAATTTGGAAAGTACATATGGGTAATTAGGGGAAAGGCAGTGTCATTCTACTTTGCTTCTTTCATAATGCCCACGCAGGCCCTAGAACATTGTAGTTACTCAATAAACTTTTGTTAAATAAATATTCAGTACATAAATTAACATTGAAAGTACATATGTGGAAACATCTGTGTTGGTTTCTTAGGGCTGCTGTAACAGGATACTATGAACTGGGTAGATTAACACAACAGAAATTTATTCTCTCACAGTTCTGGAGGCTGGAAGTCCAGAATCCAGTTGTTAAGCAGGTTTGATTCCTTTTTGGAAGCTTTGAGAAAGAATCTGCCTCTCTCCTAGCTTATGGTGACTGCCAGCAATCCTGGGTGTTTCTTAGCTTATAGATAAATCATTTTAATCTCTGCCTCCATTGTCACATGGCTTTGTTCTCTTTTATGTGTTTCTTTGTCTAAATTTCTCTCTTCTTATAAGGACACCAGTCATTGGATTTGGGCCCGTCCTATTTTAGTATGACCTCATCTTAACTCAATTATACCAGTAAAGACCCCATCTCTAAACAAGGTCATAGTCAGAGATAGCTGGGGTTAGGATTTAAAAATATTTTGAGGGGGAGAGACACAATTCAACCCACATGGGCATCCCCAAATGTAGTGAGAAGCTGGTAGCCACAGAATGAGGAGGTAAGCAGAGGGAGGAGTGCTGAACTCATTCTGACCTTGTGCCCACTCTTACTGGATCTATTTGCTTAAGTGAGTGGCTCTGAAACATTTTCTACCTTATGAACTCCTAGTTTTTGCATTACTCTTCCACATATACCATATTGTTGATTTGCAAGGTTACACTTCTTATTGTTAGAAAGAAGTGAGAAATAGTCTCTAAACCGATTTAAGATTGTGTGACATCTTATTTTCTCCACCCGCATCTTCAGGCTCTGTGGTTTTAATTTTTGCTTTAGCTCTCACTAAAGTGGAACACACACTAACAGACTCAAGATATTTTGTGCTAAAACTGGGACAGTGCCCAGCAAAGTGGGACAGATGGTCACCCTATTCGTTTCTCGTTTCTCACTCTGTCTTTATCTCCCCTTTCCAGTCCCCGTGTCTGTCTTCTGTTTGGGTGTGCCTTGTTAGAAAGGATAAGGACACATGTGACATATTCAAAGCTAGATTAACAGACTAAGGAATTCAGCAGATTTTTATCTAACCTTAATTCTTAAATATTGTTCGAGAAGCAACATGGTCTTATGATTTGTAAAATTCAAAAGAAATATATTATTCAGTAATACCCCATCAAAGTGCTCACAATGTGAACTGGACAAATAATAAACTTTAAAGTGTTGTAGTTCAGATGTAGAGCAGACCTATTTTGCATGTATAACCATGAATTTTACATGAACTTGGAGCCTTTCCTTATAGCCAAAAGTCTCTGAGAACAGCCTATACTCATTGTCTACACTGCTTAACTTCTACTTATTCTGCACCACTACATGAAGATGCTTTCTGAAGATTATCAGAACATTCTGATTATCAGATTTCATGGACAATATATATTATAATGGAAAAAGTTAAAAAGATTGCCATACCAAGTGCTGGCAAGGATGTGGAAGAACTGAAACTCTCAAACACTGCTTGAGGGAAGGTAAAATGGTACCACCACTTTGAAAAATAGTTCAGAAGTTTCTTAAATAGTTAAACATACATGTACCATATGAACCACCCACAGTATTTATTCAAGGAAAGAGGACATGTGTTCATACAAAGACATGAACACAAAGCATCTTTATTTGCATTAGCCCAAAACTGGAAAGAACCCTAGTGTTCATTAACAGGCAAATGGCTAAACTGTGATATATCCATTGTATATCCACAATGAAATATTACTCAGCAAAAAGAAAGAAAGTGCAGTCGATATACATTCCAATATGGATGAGTCTCAATATCAAAATAAGTAGGCCAGCTGAAGGAGGCTAGATTGTTTTAAGCACATACTATGTCATTTTATTTATATAAAATTCTAAAAAAGCAAACAAATCTGCAATGATGAATTAGTGATTGTCTGGAAGGGAGGAAATAGGAAATGCGGTGAAGAGGGGTTACAAAGGAGCACAAGGAAACTTTTGGGGTAATAGATGTGTTCATTATTTTGATTATGGTGATGATTTTAGAGTGTGTACCTATGCCAAAACTTATCAAACTATATATGCTTTAAATATATGTAGCTTATTGTATGTCAATTATACCTTGACGAAGTTGTTTTTAAGAGTTCCCTGCACACATTTCGGTACTATACTTATGGTGTTTGAGAAAGCTGATAATATCCTCTTTTTTGAAATGTTCTCCTTTCCAGGGTTCCAGGATATCATTCCCTTGATCCATTTCTGCCATATCATGCATGCATACATGCATGCAGTAAGAGGCTGCAACACTGGCTGTAGAGATGAGATTAGAGTTTAGCCCTGCTGACTTTTAAGCAGATAGATCTACTTGTCTACTGCCATCTTGAGGAGCCACAATAATCACAGAAAAATAGGAAGTTCTA
The DNA here is from genome assembly GCF_902729225.1 of Pteropus medius. Lineage (NCBI taxonomy): Eukaryota > Metazoa > Chordata > Mammalia > Chiroptera > Pteropodidae > Pteropus > Pteropus medius. The sequence goes on along the minus strand of NW_024350325.1, from coordinate 11,916,183 downwards.
ATCAACTTGCAAATTCAAATGTCTCAAAAAATACTTTTGTATTTCTTGGCTGCCATGGTGCCAGACAGCGAATAGATTAATGTGTTTAGGGATATTTGGCATTTTTTATCATATGGAAATGACTACCCCTTTAAAATATGGAATTAAAGAAAAACAGTCTAAGAACCAGCTCTCAATTAATCCAACAGCTTTCCAAAGTGCCCCTCAAAACTTCCAAAAGATAAGGAGTTGATGCCAGTTGCTCTGATAAGCAGTTCAGCTTTGTAGCCATCATTCCAACAAATCTGGTGCAAAGAATGAGATTTGGCTGGGTTTCATTATTCTTAGATGCAGTGCAGATACACATCTCCAGCTTGACCCCCAGGCTCCCAACTTCACCCTGTTCATGTAAGAGCAACTTTTTCAATTTTCATCATTCCTACAGATGCTCACATCAAGGGCTTAAAGAAATGGCAAGTCACAGCGGTTTCAAAAAGCTTCTTTCCTTACTAAGCAATTGAGTAAGTTTTGAAATCTACTGCCAACTTTTTAGTTTGCCCAATAGTTACCCAAATATGTTATGACATATGCTTATAAAATAAGTCATTACATGTGGTTTAAATTTAAGAGAAGAAATCTATCAGATTGTGGATCTGTAGTTTTACCAGGACACTAAAGAGCAAAGTAAGGATAGATCAGCCCAGATTTCTAACACCCTGAGTCACAATTGTTAATCTTTTTAGGAATCACATGCTTAGATATTGACAGGCACCTGTTTTGAGAGTCCTCTGTTTTGCTAAATTCAAAGTTTTCATTGGTAACAGTCACATTTAGTTACTACCAAACTTAATTTTTAATTCTTTTTCCAAGAAGCTTAAGCTGAGCTTCTCTTTTTTTTCTTCAATTTTTTAAAATTTACAGTTGACATTCAATATCATTTTATATCAATTTCTGGTATATAGAGTAGAGGTTAGACATTTATATAATTTATGAAGTGATCCCCCAATAAGTTTAGTACCCACCTGGCACCATACACAGTTACTTACAATATTATTGACTATTTTCCCTATGTTGTACTTCACGTCCCTATGACTATTTTATAACTGGAAATTTGTATATCTTATTCTGTTCACAGTTTTCACTCAGCAGTCGATCCACGCTCCCATTTGGCAACCATCAAACTGTTTTCGGTATCTATGAATCTGTTTCTGTTTTGTTTGTTCATTTTTATTTTTGTTCTTTAAATTCCACATATAAGTAAGATCTTATGATATTTCTCTTTCTCTGTCTGAACTATTTCACTTACACTCTAGGTCCATCTATGTTGAGATAATACACTCTAGGTCCATCTATGTTGTCGCAAATGGTAAGATTTCTTTTTTATGGCTCAGTAATATTCCATTATATATATACCACATCTTCTTTATCCAATCATCTATCAATGGACACTTAAGTTGCTTCCATATCTTGGCTATTGTAAATAATGCTGGTTCCATGTGTACTTGAAAAGAATGTATATTCTGCTGCTTTAGAGTGAAATACTCCAAAAATATCAATTAAATTCATCTAGTCTAATGTGTCATTTAAGGCTGCTATTTTCTTGTTGATTTTCTGTGTGGAAGAGCTATCCATTTGAGACAATGGAGTCTTAAAGTCTTCTGCTATGACTGCATTACTGTCACTGTCTCCCTTTATGTCAATCAATTTTTGCTTTGTATACTTAAGTGCTCCTATGTTGGGTGCATAAATGTTGGATTGATCCCTTTATCATTATTATGAAATGCCTTTTGTCTCTTATTATAGCCTTTATTTTAAAGTGTATTTTGTATAGTATAAGTATGACTACCCCACATTTATTTTTTATTTCTATTTGCATGAAATATCTTTTCCATCTCTTTACTTTCGGTCTTTGTGTGTTTTTTGATCTGAAGTGGATCTCTTATAGACAACATATGTATGGGTCTTATTTTCTTATCCATTCAGCTACTGTACATCTTTTGATTGGAGCATTTAGTCTATTTACATTTAGGGTAATTATTGATAGGTATGTAGTTATTGCCATTTTTTAATTCATATTTATGTTCTCTGTTTTCATTTTTTTTTTCCTTCTTAAAGAAGTCTTTTTAGGATTTTTTGTAATATTGGTGGTGATGAACTTCTTTAGCTTTTTCTTATCTTGGAAGCTGTTTATCTGTCCTTCAATTCTAAATGATACCTTTGCCAGATAAAGTATTCTCGGTTGTACATCCTGGGTTTTCAACACTTTGAATATTTTCTGTGAAGCCCTTCTGTCCTGCAAAGTTCCTTTTGAGAAATCAGCTGCCAGTCTTATGCGTGCTCCGTTGTAGGTAACTAACTGCCTTTCTCTTGCTACTTTTAAGATTCTCTCTTTGTCTTTAACCTTTAGCATTTTAATTATGATGTGTCTTGGCATGGGCTCATCTTGTTTGGGACTCTACTCTCTGTGCTTCCTGGGCTTGTATGTCTATTTCCATCTCTGGGTTAGGGAAGTTTTCTGTCATTATTTCTTCAAATAGGTTTTCAATTCCTTGCTCTCTCTCTATTCCTCCTGGTACCCCTATGATAGTAAATGTTGTTATATTTGATGTTGTCCCAGAGGTCCCTTAAACTATCATCTTTTTAAAATTTTTTTTTGCTATTTTAATAGGGTGTTTTCTACTGCCTTGTCTTTCAACTTGCTGATTTGATCCTCTGCTTCATCTAATTTACTGAGATTCTTTCTAATGTATTTTTTTTTAAATTTCAGTTAGTATAGTCTTCCTCTCTGTTTGGTTCTTTTTTAGGATTTCTATATCCTTTTTTATAATTAATACTTCTTTGTTGAAGTTCTCACTAAGTTCTTTGGGCATCCTTATAGCCAGTATTTTGAACTCTGTATCCAACTCTTATCTCCGTTTCGTTTAGTTGTTTTTCTAGAATTTCTTCTGTTCTTTCATTTGGGACATGATTCTTTGTCTCCCCATTTTGGCTGCCTCTCTGTGTTTGTTTCTATCTATTAGGTAGATCTGCTATGTCTCACAGCCTTGGCAGGATGCCCTCATGTAGTAGGTATTCTGTGGGGTCCAGTGGCACAGTCTTCCTGATCACCTGAGCCTGGTGTTCCAGGAATGTTCCTCCTGTAGTAGTTGAGTCTTGCTTTCTGTTAACATATCAGTGAGTGGGATTGACCCTCAGGCTTATTGGCTGTGAGTATTGGCCATGACCACAGTGTATGAGCTGCTGTGCAGGGGCTGACCCTACAGAACGAGATTTGTCCCAGTGGGCTGTAATGTCTGCTGAGTCCACCCTTGGGTATGGCACTTGCAGAGCTAATCAGGTGGTGCTCTGTTGTGGTCTGAAGCTGGCCACCAGGTGTATTGATTCTGGAGCCTCTTGGAGGGTCTCTGGTGCAGACCAAAGTCAGCCTCTGCCAGTGACCAGCCTGGCGCTACCTTGTAAGAACTACAAGGCAATCTGGTAGCTGACTGTGCTGGAACTCAAGGCACATGTGGGAGAGGCCATGCTGAGAACTGAGAGCTGCTGCCACCAGAACTGAGCCTGCGACCATTCAGCAAAAGGACACTTCGAGGTCTTCCAATGCCTGCCAGCTGTCTGTAAGGCTCAGCCAGATGGTTCACAACTGGGTGAGGTGGGGTCTCAGGGAGTTAACAGGGTGAAGTAAGTAAGGGTCACCAGGTTGATGAAGATTCAGATTTGGTCATGTAGGGTGAGGGCTCAACCCAGGAAAGATGGTGCCTGCATGCTGGCTGTGGAGAAGGAGGGCTCAACACAGGGACAATGGAAGCTGTCTCTCCAGCTCTTGCTCTGAGGCTACAGAACTCATTTTCTCCCTATATATCTCTGGCACATCCTCCCCCACCACACACCTTCCCAAGCCACTGTCCCTCTGCCAGAGCACAGTGTGAGCAACTGTGAGCAAGTAAGTCTGTGCGCAGTCCCTTTAAAAGGAGACCTGGGTCTACAGCAGCCTTCCATCTTACCCAAACAACCTGAATTCCCACTGATTTTTACAGCCCAAAGTTATAGGGGCTATTCTCCCCAGCACTGGTGTTCTGGTCTGGAGAACCCAGTGTGGGGCTAGGACCCCTCACTCTTCAGGGGCATCCTCTGCAGCTGAAATATTCCTCTTGATTCTCAACCACCACATGTAGGTGCGGAGCCAGCTCGTTTTGCATCTCTGCCTCTCCTATCAATCTCCACATGGTTTTTTTTTTTTTTTTTTGTATACCCATATATTCTTAGTTATAGGACTTCTAATCAGCTTCTCTTTAGATGGTTCTCCAGGTTGACTGTTCTATACTTTAGTTATAATTTTGATGTGGTCATGGGATGAGGTGAGCACAGCATTTACCTACTCCGCCATCTTGACTGGAACTCTTGAGTTTCTCTTTCGAGTGTTGTCAAAAGGTGGATGTACCTATGCACCTAAGAAAGACCCTTAGTTCAAAGATCTCACTACAAATTTATCTGTTGATTTTCTCCAGATAAAGAGTTAATCCCTTGCCTTGGGAAAAGGCATTCTTTTCACTTTTGGGGAAGAAAACAAACAATGATGGCTTAAAGGTCAGGAAAGCCCACTTGACTAGGAGAAAGTGTGTGTTAAGATAAAAGAGAAATTCCACTGCGGGCAACAGCGTAAGGTAGAAGTCAGGAGCCTAGGGAGCTGTGATTGCTATTGGCTATTTTTGGATATAGAAACCAGTTGGACAGAAGGCACTATTAGTTCTATAATCCAACAAGGGATATTTGTATTATGATTTGGTATTGAAGGAGATGAGAGGTGGGAGACATGGAGCCATTTGCAGGGAGATAAAAGCCACCAAAGCCAATAAATGCCCCAAGACCCACCTTCCCTTTGGGGTGTCACTGTTCAGAGAACAGGTGCCTCTGAGAAGTAAATAGGTAGGGCTTCCTCTTTCTGTATTGACAAGAGTCTTAGCTAGTTATTTAAAGAGTTTCTTGCTTTGAGCCCCTGAACCACAGAAATGAAACATGAGGAAGAGTACAGAAGGGCCTAACCTTGCATGGAGTGACAGGTTTGAAACTATCTCTTTTTTGAGTATTTTTATGAAACTATAGCTAATATACAATATTATTTTAGTTACAGATGTACCCCAGTTATTCAACATTTATATACCTAAAAAAGTCAAGCAACCATCTGACACTGTACAATGCTATTATAATATTAGTGACTATATTTCTTATGCTGTATACCACATCCCCATGACTTGTTTTATACCTTTAAGTTTGAACCTCTTATTCTCCTTCACCTTTTTCTCCCACTTTTTAAATTTTTCAATTACAGTTGATATTCAGTTTGAAACTGTTCTTTAACTTTCAAACAGAAAGAGAAAAGGAGAGAAACTAGATGCTTCTGCTGTTATATATAACATAGTAAGTGAAATAAACTTTATTTAAAAAAAAAATCCATCAACGATTTTGTAGCTGTTGCAGAAACAAGACCAGTGAGAAACCAAGCACCACTCGGAGAGTTGGAGAACTCAGGTTTATTATGCCGGCGGTCTGAAGATCTGGGCTCTGAGCTCAGGGGTAACCTTACTTTTACAGAGCTTAACAAACAAAGGCAATACATCTGTTATCTAGACAAAACAATCAAAGGGGAGGGTGAGTCTTTAGTTGATTTTGAGATCACTCTGCCCTTCGACCTATGCAGCAATCATGTCTGCAGAAGCAGAACAAAGAGCGGATTACAAGGTTAATTCTTCTTCATGGCAGATATAAAGAACAATAAAATATTGTGTATCAAATTTCACCAATCAGGATAACTGAAATAATTCTTCAAATAATAATTAATAATAAATAAATTAATTGAATACTTGATCATGTGCTACTTTGTGTGTATATGAACTCACTGAATTCTCTCAACACAATTTTTTATCTTTTATATATGAAGAAATTATATATGAGAGAGTTTTATATATGAAGGCAGAGAGGAGTCAATTGTCTGGGACTATAAATAAGTAAATGACGGAGCAATGGGTTTCAGGGCAGTCAACCCCAAAATGTGCCAGTTTGGCATATTGATTATTTTGAACTAGTTATTTAATAAATAACCAATCCAAGAAGGGTACTTTGTCCTCCTGAAAGGAGGAAATAAGTCTCCCATGTGGAATATATCTCCTTGTACCAGGAGGTAGAGATATCCTTATCACCAGAGATGGAAAATTGAAAGCTAAGAAAGCTGTTTAAACAAAACTTACCACTTCTTTACTAATTTACTACCCCAAGTGCAAACTTCTCTGTCTTGTCAATTCCTCACAAATGTATTGTTTCTGTGTCTAAAACTATAAAAGCTGACTGCTTTGGTCACTTATTTGAATCTCATATTTCTATGAGCTCTCATATATACAAAATTAAAATTTGTTTTAATGTTAATCTGTCATATGTCAACTTAATTATTAAATTTGTTTTAATGTTAATCTGTCGTATGTCAACTTAATTATTAGGTCAACCAAAGAATCTCGAAGGGAACAGTTCTTCTCTCCTACAAGAGCATATATTCAAATGTAGCCCCAGTGAATTTGGATTCCTCTTTAATATTCCTGATATCCTGCTGGTCCTATGGGAGTGTGGTTAGTGGTTTTGTTCATTTGTCTTCATTGATGAGTGTTTTTGTTTAGCCTATCTTAGTTGAGGACTGGGGGTGGGAAGTATCTAAATAATATTTTGATGTTTATAGAAATATTGTGTGTATGTGCGTGCACAGACAGTTGAAATGACCGATTCAGTAGAGCTCCCTGTCAAGAGGAAGTGCTTGCACTATGTAATGAATGGTGCATGGAATTGGGAGTCAAGGGGCTATGGTCCAGTCCTGGCTCTATCACTCGTTAAGTCATGTGACTTACAGCAACCTCCAGGCTCATGCTCTTTATCGGTATATTGAGCCCTATCCTCACATATTTGCATTAGAGGTAACGCTTTCAGCATTCTTGAACTTTTAATTACATTAAGGATTTGGTTTGACTCACACTTCCCAAAGCTCATAGAGAGGCCATGGAAAATGTACTTTTTATTGCTATAGCTCTAGGGGATCTGTAGGCATCAAGGAAGTGACATTGCCTTTATAGTCTTATACCAAATAGCAGATCAGTGAGAGCTGTCAAAGTAAGAATGTCCAAACCTGTAGAGAATTTTTATAAAAATTTATTTGAGCTCAAAAAAAGGATACACCCGAAACAAGATCTCAACAGACGGAGATAAATGTTTCATAGAATAACAGTTTGCCATCTCGTTTATGCATTTAAAATTAAGGAGGGAACTAAGCAAAATTACATGGAGGTAGGAGAAAGAAAGGTGGTAATTGGATTATAAGGTAGTTAACAAGATTATGTGCTCTCTTCAGGGTGGCTATGGTTTATTTCAAATGTGTGTTAATCTAAATGCACAGAAACAATGGACAGGACTTGCTTAAGGATAACATTTTACTAAAGAAGTTATGTGCCTGGGGCATGACTAACCACCAGGACCTACCCAGTAAGAAATTTATGATGGATTTCCCTGTGATGTTACTTTCCATAATCCCCCTTTTTAATTACACAGAACGAAAGGGGGAAGAATCTTGGGGCTCCTTGAGGCAATCTACCAGTTTACTCCTGTTCTTTGCTTTTATAATGACTTTCTTCCTTGATCTTCAGTTTACAGTAAATCAATCAACATTTTTTGCACCTCTGTGCTAAGCACTGGGTGAATGGGAATAATTAGTCGCTTTCCTCTTTCCTGGACTGAAGAAACACAACCACTGATCAAGGATTTAGATAAATACAAAACTAAATACAATAATCGTCTGCCATTCTAGAAGACTGTGAAGGGGGGCGCACAAAGAAAAATATTTTAACCCGAAAAATGTTTTATCAAGGAAATAACCCTTAAGTGTTCTTGCATCGGGTCCTCTGGGGGATCAAAAGGGCAAGAGGATGGGAGTGCATGAGAGAAAAAAGACTAGAAGACTAGAAGACAAGTGCTCACCCCTCTTCCTCTCCTCTCCGGGGTCCCGGCGGCCCCGCCCTAACCCCAATCCTCCCGCGCGTAGCCCAGCGACCCGCCGCGGCGCTGGAAGCGCTGGGGTCCACGAGTTGGGCAGCGTGACCCGACGGGGGGTGGGGCGGGGAGTCCGGGGTTGCCCGCTCGCCTCCCCGCCTCTGTCCGCGGTCGGGGTTGACCATCCAACTCGCTAGCTGGTCCTCTCTCCCTCTTCCTCCAGGTCATGGCGGTCTGCGGGGAGTCGACCAGCTAGCTGGTCCAGTGCGTTCGTCGCGTCCCGGCCTCTCCCTCGCAGGCGGCCGTGTATGGGTCGAACGGCTCAGCAGGCGTCTCCCGGGCGACATTTCCAAGTCCGCCACGGGGCCCTTCACCGGCCGAGGTGGAGATGGCTGTGGGAAGGAAGGAGTCCGTCGCCGACGCAGCAGAGATCCGTTCAGGAGGCTCTCGAGAGCGCGCGCGAACACAGATCTCTCTGCGCCAAGTCCCTTTCCCCTTACCGGCCCAGGGCGCCCACCGACCACTCTGCCCTGGGCCGCGAGAAACGCGTCCCAACCTCGAGTAGGGACGAGGGCGCGCTGCGGCGCGCTCGCGCATGCGTCCCCCGCCGCCCACAGACCCCGAAGGACCCGGCCCGACGGTGCTTGGGGCCACCTGCGTGGCCGGCGGCCGCCTCCGTAGCCTTCGGATGAGTCGACCAGATGGCTGGGGCGACCAGATGGCCGTTTGCTTGTTTAAAGGGCAGCCAGAGGAGGAGATGGGGATGCAGGGACGGGGCGGTCCAAAAGCAGACGGTAGGCTAGGACCTTCCATCTCTCATCACGTGTCTTTTTCATAGACATGAAAGTGCCAGTTCACACACGTGACTTAGGTCATACAGAGGGATCTGAGATGGGAGTGTCTCGGCCTGCTGCTTCTCTGGTGGGGCAACAGAAGAAGAGAAAGGCTCTACGGTTCTGTACTGACCCCCATCCCCCTCCCCCCTAAGTTTTATTGTGTTAGTTTCAAGTATCCAGTGCATGGGTTAGACGTTTCCATAAACAGATTCAGAAAACAAACGATACTCCCGCCCCCATGGCTCTTTCATCTCCTCTGGCTCTTCACAGAGTCATCCCTGAGCGCTAACTAACTGCGTTCCTAGGTGGGCTCCCCATCCCCAGGACCATGGTTGGTCTACTCGTTTGTACTCCTTGAACCCTTCACCCCATTCTCTCAGCCCGGTCCCTCACCTCCACCTCCCCTCTGGCCATCCCCAGCTTTGTCCTGTCTTCTTTAGTCTGTTTTTGATAGTTTGTTCTTTTCATTCCTTACATTTGTAAAATCCTATTGTAGTTCTCTTCTGTCTGAGGGATATCCCTCAACCTAATGACTTCTAGGCCCAGCCCTGCCTGCGGCCTGACCCTGGACTTTGGGGGGCTGCTTGCTGCCGAAGTGTGGTGTGGGCTCTCCCACCGGGAACCCCCCACATTCTCAGTCCACTGGATCCCTTGTGAGGCTAGGGAACCTTTCTCTGGACAACGAGGTGGACTGGCAACTACATTGGGACAGCCCCTCAACTTCTAGACAGTCTGCCTCCACCAGCTGCCCCACGCCCTGGCAGCCAGCTTCAAAGCCTCTCCTGGTCCCCCTCTCCTTGCCTTCCATTTGCGTCCTCTCTGCCAAACGCGGTGGCAGCGGCCAGTGGCCTACTGGTGACTGACTCCAACTGTTATTAAGTATCTCTTACTTTGTTTCCTGTGGGTGGTCTTTGTTTCATCTCCACGGAGGTGGTTTGTTTTGTTCCGGCAGAAATAATTTTAAAGTCATAGGAAAAAGGGAAAGAAAAAGAAAATTAAGATGAAATGAGTCAAATAAAATAGAATGCCACTCATGCCCAGCGTCATGAACTAACTAGCTAGATCCTTAGCTTTCTCTGGTCTTCTCTCCACCCCCAGGTATGTAGATATGTATGTATGTAATGTAGACAGGCAGAAAGGCAGACCTGATCGACCCTCCTTCCTGTGTATTTTTTTCGTCACTCATTTTTAACGTCGCGATACATAGTTCTACACACTATAAAACCTGCTCGTTTCAAAATTCACTGGGCTTCTGTGGCCTCATTGCAAAGCTGTGTACCCACCACCCAGATTTCCAGAACATATCTATCATTTTCAAAAGGAAGCCCGCCCCGTCATCCCCGCTCCACATTCCCCTTCCTCTCCCCCGCCACCCTCTATCTGCTTTCTCCCTCTAGAATTTGACTCTTCTGCCTATCTCTTATCAAGGAAGTTGTACACGTCTTTCACACACACAGTCGCCTTGGACAACTGGGCTCTTTTCACCGACAGAAGAGTTTTTGAGACTTGGCTGTGTTTCTCTGAATGTGTCACAGTGCTCCGTTCCCTTTGTACAGTTTCATCCGCGTCTTCAATGAGCCTTTCAGATGGAACAGACAGTTTCTGGATTTTCCCATGCTACTGAGTCCGAGGGCTGCCTGCGCCCTTTTCCAAATGTCAAATGGTGGTGAGGTCAGGTGGCCTTTTCTGATGGAAGTCCTAGACTCGATGGTCTGTAGAAATTGTTTTTAAAGGAGATACGGTGTCCAGTGTCCGTGATGTGTGTAGATCGCCGCGGTACACCCACCCCCATTTATTGGAGGGGGGAGATTAGGGAGATATTTTCCCCTGTGACAAGGGAAGAGAACCGGAGTCTGTCACCCTGACATAGACCACTTGTGATTGAGAACTCATGGCACTCAGGAAAAGAGCAGAGGCTCGAAGGACATGCTACTTCTTCCTGGTGCTTCCCGAACCGGATGCGGAACATGAAGCCTGGACGTCGGTCCAAAAACGAATCCTCACTCGTTGGTTCTCGTCTCCTCGCTCCCACTAATTGACCTCCCCCCAGTGGGCCAACCTCTGAAACCTACAGAAAACTGCTCTCCTGCCTCCTGTCCCTTCTCTATGACTTGACTTCTGCTCTCTTGCAGAAGATGCGAGAGACAGATGTGGGAATCCTGAGCCACCGTTTCAGTGACTCACGGTGTCGGCTGCTCCCGCGGGACGTGCGCTCCACTCATCTACGAGCGATCTCTCTCTCTCTCTCTCTCTCTCTCTCTCTCATTTCATATGTCTTTCGGTAACAGGGGTTGGTCTCAGCCAAGGACTACGAAGGGTATCAGAGGGAGGGAGCATAATGTTTTCCTCTCCTCCACCTGCCGATGGCCGACGGACACGCGGAAACTTCCCTCCTCACGCCCCGCGCCCATTCGAGTTCACATGCATGCTACCTACGTGGGCACCGACAAAAGCGATTTGGCAATAGCTTCAGTGGCTCTACAGTGTTCCCAAGTGCCATCTCCCCGGGCCCCCACCACCGAAAAAGAAGGAATTGATTCAAGAAGTAAGCAGACTCCAAAGTCTCTCTCTCTCTCTCTCTCTCTCTCTCTCTCTCTCTGTCTGTCTCACACACACACACACACACACACAGAGAGAGAGGGAGAGAGAGAGAGAGAGAGAGAGAGAGAGAGAGAGAGAGAGAGAGAGAGAGAGAGAGCCTCCTCCAAAACAAAACAAAAAGTCTGACCACCACGTTGTAAAACCTCAAACCCATGCGATGTCATGTCATAGGCCAGTGGTAATGGAAACAAACTGACTGAAAACTGACTGAAAAATATTAAGAAACCAACTGACTGAAAACTATTCACCTGTGAAAGAAAATGTTGCCTGCAGTACCCGAAGTAGCGATGTTTTCCAATTGCGTATTTCATACCATTTTCTGATAATTTCATCACGTTTTCACTTCTCTACCACTCTTTTACACTGTTTATAGAACATTTATAAAACCTTTGAAAGGTGTAAAGAAAATAATAAATCAAACCTGTCACCTGTCATCCAACTTAAAGGAAACAAAAGTGCTATTCTTTTGTGGCAGTGAGGCCTTTCCTGGCTGCAAGGGGTAGAAATCTCTGGGTAGACATGGCAGATAGTTGAGCAGGAGAAAGAAAAGAAAACAACAACAATGACACAAAATTCACAGTGCAAATGCTATGAAAGGCGGGTAGGGGATGTTTTTGTTCTTTCTTTTCTCTCTTCCTTCCCTTCCCTCTTTCTTTCCTTCCTTCCTTCCTTCCTTCCTTCCTTCCTTCCTTCCTTCCTTCCTTCCTTCTTTCCTTTCTTCCTTTCAAGTATTGGAACATAAGGTGATACTTTTAAATGCAAAACCACTGCCAGCCTGCCTGGCCTCCTGAATGACAATGGCACCTCTGCCTACTGTCATGGATGATTTTGCTTCACTGTGACAGGAAGAAAATATTCCATATTGCCAAATCCTGGCTTTTCACACTGCAGGCAACCCTCTCCCAGACAGACGCAGGTACTTGCTCACTATGAGTCAAGGAAAGGGTGTTCCAATTTGGTTTTGATTTCAGGTTCGGTATATTGTTGTTGTCATTGTCGTTTTCATCATGGTCCAACAAGAATGTGTGTGTGTGTGTGTGTGTGTGTGTGTGTGTGTGTGTGTGTGTGTGTGTGCAGGGGTGCTAAAAACAGACACCTCCCATGGTGGATCATTTTAAACTGGTCCGTAAGGATGCATGCAGTGCCCTGGCAGCTGAGTCCGTTCCCATCCTCCTTGTCGTCGTGTTCACTCTTTATAGTTGGATGTGGAAAACGACCCTGGGATCCCTACTCAGAGTCAGAGTGTGCCCAGTGAGGGGGCTTCCCCTCACCCCACTGTCCCAGACCCCCTTCACTTGGAGGTGCCATCTGTGGGGTTCTTTCATGCATGTGCCTCTTTCTTCCTCTTTGGATGGGTGAGGAGGTGGCATGTGACATTGCCAATGAATTCCGTAGAATGAGACTGAGGATTTCCTTTGGGAAGCATCCCCCATCACCAGGCCTCTCCGGGCCCTCATCCAGTGAACTCATGTATCCCCTCCCCCTCCTCACATCCCGCCCTTGACTCTCAAGTGGTTGAGTGCGCTTGCCCGGGTTGGGAAAAGTGGGGTGCGGGTGTGGAGGTAGACTAGACTCTCTTTGCCCCTTTCCTGAAGTTTGGAAGCTGCCACCTGAGGGCGGGAGACATTAAGAAAAGAAAAATGGCCTGGTAGAATGATGGGGAGAAGCCTGAGGCTGGGTCTCAGGCTCTGAGCTTTCTGCATTTGAATGAAGCCATTGAATGAGGCCCAATGGAATGAATCGAACCGACTTCTTCTCCATGTCCTAACTCCCCATCCCCTCCCTGCCGCTCGGGTGGGATTTGGGAACAGATGGAGAGGAGCTTCATCCTGTGGGGTGAACTAGGCCCCTGGTCCTCAGGAGAATCAGATGGGGAGTGGTAAGGCTGAGCTGGTATCTCAGGCCTAGAGGTTGAGGCAGACAAGAGTTTGTGGATGAGAGGAGACTTACTCTGGCACTGGCTTCCCATAGACCTCTCAGGTCCAGAACAGGGTAGGGGCGCTGTGGGCCTGGGGAAGAAGGAATGGGAGGGTGGGAGTGGGGCTGGCCAGGGACCATCAGACTGATGGTGACATCCTGCCTGCCTGCCTGGGGGCTGTTGGGGGCTCCATTCCGGAGAGTCCTTGAGGTGGGGGAGAGGGCAGTTGTGGGCACCGGGCCTGACTGGCCCAAGGTCTGGCTGTTATCCAAGACTTAGCTGATCCAAGGCCCAAATGGCCTGAGGTCTGGCTGGCCCAAGGTCTGGCTGTGACCCAGGACAACAGCTAAGAATAATACCTCAGACTTAAAAAATATGTAAACATAATTCATATTATTGTATCATGCCTGTGTGGCTGAATGCCACTTTTGTACTTTGCTATGTGAGTAGCCATGCAGTCCCCTAGAGAACGGAAGGGGAGAGAGAGGAGAGAGCAGAAGGAGAGAGCAGAAGAGGAGCACAAGAAGAGGAGCAGGAGAAATGCACGCAAGACTGCACGCCCTGTGCAATAGACTGCATTCCCCAATAGAACTGCACTTCTTAACAGAAGTGTGCTCCACACAATAAAGTTGGTGCCTGCTGTTTCATCCTCATGTCAATTCCTCGTGCATTCTTTCAGCTGGGCCTCACACCATAGAACCTTCTGAGTCAGGTCAGCAATACCTCGGACCCTAACAGCAGTCAGGAATGAACTCATTCAAGCAGGAAATGACCAGGCAGGGTCAGCCCGCCACAGCACAGTCCCATCTCCAGATGGATCCGATCTTAGCCTTGCACTACTACACTGCCCAGGTGAGCCGGAAACTGGAGACTGTCTCTCCAAGTGGCCTGATGGTAGCACCATACATTCGAAACCTCCCAGATACCAAACTGGCCACAGTCTTGATGCAGAAAGTGCCGACCGTGCATGTGCGTCTAATGAAATCGGCACTTTTCCGCTAACCCAGGCCTCTCTAAGCCATCTTCTCTGTGTCCTTCTACCCTTTGTTCTCCCTCTTTTCGCCTGATCACTCTTGCCTGATTGTTTACGAAGAAATTAGATTCCATCTGGCCAGAGCCAAGAATATGTATGCCTGCACCCATCTTCTCTGCCCACCCCCATCCCGTCCCATCCCATCCTGTCCCATCCTGTCTTGTCAGAAAAATGTCTCTTCCTTTCTCCTTCCTTCTTCCCATCTCTTGTTCCAAAGCCAGACCCTAGAGACAGGATGGAAAGAATACCAGAATATCATTTTCAGTGATAGACAGAGATCACCCCTGCCCTTCTCGTGAAAGATGTCTTTTCTGTGTGTATGGGGGGTGGAGGCAGGGGGTGTGTAGAGGAGGAGGAGGACGAGGAGGACGAGGACATTCTTCTTGTGTTTAGGATGGGAGGTCAAGAATGAGAGAATTCTGAATGCACAGACCTCGTTGAGAAAGAATTCTCATCTTCCTCGAGCCTCCCCACCTAGTTTAGTGACTTTTCCGCCATTACCTCTCTCTGTGTGATCCAAGGTTCAGCAGCTTCTCCGGGTCTCCTCTGATTTTCTGAGACATACTCCCCCCCGTCAAGTAAACATGAAAGGAAAGAGATCTGTGCGCTTTTTGCCTGTCTCAGGCCCGCCAGACCCTGACCCTTAAGAAGGTGGAGGTCAGGTTTTGGCCTTGGTGACATCTTCCTTTTCAGTATCTTCGGATTCGACTTCCTTGGCTCAATTCTTCAGTGTGCTGACATACTCTCTCTTCTCGGTGACCTAGTCAAGGGACTCTAGGAGTTTGGGCATTGTCTTTCAAAAGTAAACGTACAGACTCTTTCCAGTCTACCCATCCACCGATCCATTCACCTACATAGCCATATCCATCCATCCGTCTGTTCTCCCGTCCGCTCATTCATCCACCCCATGTATCCATATCTATCCATCCATCCATCCATCCATCCATCCATCCATCCATCCATCCCACTCCTTGGTAGAGATGGACTCCGATGATTCAAAAACTTTCCACGCAGAAACCTGCACACTGACATTTCCACTTATGAGACTTTCTTCATAACTGCCAGGACTCCGAGACCACCAAGATGCCCTTTGGGAGGTGAACACACACATAAATTGTGGTGTGTCGGATGGATGATGGAATGTGTGTTGCCCGGTGCTCCTGAGGAACGAGAGTGCTATGTTACAGGAGTCGTGAGGGGACTGGCGGAGACCCTTCGATGCATATGACCATGTGAAAGAAGCCCATATGAAAAGGCCATGGACCTCATGGTGCCGATGAGACAGGACACATGTAGCTGGTGACGAATCAGTGGAGCACAGAAAGCTCTGAAGGCAGCAAGGTTACCTGTTCTGTATGATACCAGCATAGTGAGATACATCTGTCAACATCTGTGGACTGCCTGTACGACACCCGGACATGAACCCAGATGTCAACTCAGGACTCTGGGTGATCGTGATGTAGCTTTGTGGACTGCAATCGACATGCTGCTCTGGGATGGGGTTGTCAATAGGCTAGCAGGGGAGTGGAAATCTCTGAGCCTCCACTACCCAAGGCTCCCAGCTCAATAGAGGAGACCCTGTCATTGGGCAGGACTCTCTAAGGGCTTCACAGTTTCTCCCCAAGAGCCGGGCTGGGAGTCATGCCTCTCAGGAACATACAAGTTCTGAACATCCCATGAAGAGGAATTTCCCACTTAATTGGCCAATATTTCTAATCAGTTCTTTTTCTGCTTCTGTAAACATGCAAGGCCAGAGATCTCGGGGTCAACTGAGAACTCATCCTCCCTAAAGATGTATTGCTTTAGTGCTTGTAGAAAAGGTGTATTACTTTAGTGCTTGTGAGATAGAAAATCCTATGATCTGTAACTGCCTGTAGCCTATAGCAATTTCAGGGGTCTGTAAATCAACCCATGCAGACTGTAACAATGTGGGTATAAAAATGAAATTGCCCCTAAGCTCTGCACTCAAATTTGCAGAGCATTAGCTCTTCTGGGACCGCCAGTGTAATAAAATTGAGTTACTTCAAACCTCCGGGTGCTGCTTGATTTCTCACTGGTCTGAGTTTTTGCAACTTTTCTGCAACATTTCTGGAGGTCCCAGCAAGATTTACAACCATGCCGGCCCTTTGAGCCACTGGACCAGTGACTGGGTCAAAATGAGGATCCGAGACGAACAAGGAACAAGGAGGTGTGACACCTGACGAGTATTCCAGATTCTCTTTTGAACTGGTGCCCCGACTCCCGGGATGGCTGAGCCTCCAACCGGACTGATAGGAGGGACTAACCAACTTACCAGAAACGGCCACAGGATAAAGGTAAGGTCCCTGGATCAGGCCCCAGTCAGGTCTCGTCTCTGAATGAAAGAGAAGCTTGATCACCTCCTAGTCTTCAGTTTGAAGACACATGTCAGGGTCTTCTCAGAAGAGGAAGACATCAGGGTCTTCCAAGGGGGGAAAGACATAGCTCAAAATCTTCCAAGGGGCAGAGGCAATGTTTTAACTTGGGATATAATTGCGTGAATAAATGAGCAGCTTGACCGGCCTGCCAGTCAGGTATGAGTTTGTAGCTCCACGGCTGGGCACCCTTAAGGTCCCCTAAAGACTATAGAGTTCATTTGGGCTCATTCTGTGGGTCTGTGGTGAATGCATATGGTCTAGGGCGGCATCGGACTAGTGTCCGATTGTAAGTCACCCAAAGCTGAGTCCACTACGGCTAAGTGTCATCTAAGCTCCCTGCAAGGGGACACGGCCAGATGAGCATCTAAATGGTCTTCTCTTTAGAGGGGGCACCCACCCTTGTTTGTCTTTGCATCACCGTCGCAGGGTGGGAAGAGTTGGGTCAACACTAAGAAAAAGGGGGGAACTCCATCACCCTCTGGAGGGCAACCAAACATCCTTTATATGTTAGCAAACACATTAAGGAAAGTGGGTAGGCTATACAAAAGAGAGTGAATGCTGAGCAGCTGAGACATGGCTTGGCCATGAAGCAAGAGTTGAGCCCCTATCTGTGTTTCCATGGCAATCCTCAGACGGCTTACGGTGGTTCCACTGGATCTCCATGAGGAGTCTACCCCAGTGGTCCAGGTCGGGAGTTGTATACTGACCCACCAACGCTAAGAGGCGCCTGAAAAATCCCCATGAGGGGTGCGGCAGGAGACAGATGAAGCAAGTGCTGTCCTCTCCAAAGATTCCTCGACCCTATTCCCTACCCTCCATGTGGTGTGATTGTTGTCTGTTGTGGGAGGCATGTGGGGGAGTTCCTCTAAGCTGTCTTAAATTGTATGTTGAAAAATTTTAAGAAAGGTTTCTCAGAGGTTTATGGGGTCAAGGTGACCCGGAAAACTTTGTACTCTTTGTGAACTTGAACGGCCTGCCTTTAGGGTAGGATGGCCTTCAGAAGGGACTCTAGACCTCCCCACTGTTATAGCTGTGCACCATGTAGTGACAGGAACCCCTGGACACCCAGATCAATTTCCGTACATAGACTCATGGCTGCAAATTGCCACTGTAGTGCCCCCTTGGGCCTGGTTCTGCACAAATAAGCAGGGAGAGAGTAAGGTACTTATAGCCCAACCAACTCGAGGAAAGAACAAGGAAGAGCCAGCAAAAATCATCCACCAAGGGGACCCTGAGGAAAAATCTGTCTTCCCACCACCGTACATCTCATCAGCTCTGTCAGCCCCTACACAGCCACTCTATCCCCAATTGCCGAAAAGCCCTCCACCATCGGTGCCTTCACCATCTCAACAGCCTGAGAAGCCACCAAGCCCGAGTCCACGGTGTCTTCGCCCATCCATGCAACCAGCCCAGCAGCCTGTGGCCCTTCAGATGCCCCTCCGAGAAATGTGAGGCCCTTTAGAGATGAGAGAAGATGGTACACTCCAGCTGGGATCTCCTGTCCTCTACTATCAGCCATTCACCACAACCGACCTCCCCAACTGGAAGCAGCACACCCTGTCCTATTTGGAGAAACCCCAGGTGATGATTGACCTGCTCAAGTCCGTATTCCAAACTCATCAGCCTACTCGGGATGACTGCCGCCAATTCCTCTTAACTCTCTTTAACACTGAAGAAAAATGCCGGATTCTGTCAGAAGCGCGGGGATGGATCCAAGGACAAGCACCAAATGGTGTACTAGACCCTGCAGTATGTGCCTCAGAGGCTGCATCTGACGTCAGGTCCAATTGAGACTTCAATGTTCTAGACGGAAGAGAGTCTCTCAACAGGTACCAGCAGACCATACTGAAGCGGATAAAAGCTGGAGCTAAAAAGCCAACAAACATGTCAAAAATGGCAGAAGTACTCCAGAAGCCAGAGGAGTCACTCACAGAGTTCTATGAGAGACTGTGTGAGGTGTTCTGGGTGTATAACCCTTTTGATCCTGAAGTGAAAGAAAACTAACGTATGGTCAGTATGGCATTTGTGGCTCAATCTTGCACTGACATCTACCTCAAACTTCAGAAATTAGAGGACTTTGCTGGGATGAACAACAGCTAGCTACTGGAGGTCTCGCACAAGGTGTTTGAGAACCGTGACTGGGAGGCCCAAAAGATAGCTGATAAGCAGATGAAACAAAAGGTGTCTCTGCTGGTAGCAGCATTAGGGAACCCAGGCCCGGTGCAGCAGGCTGCTGCTCCCCCATGGAAAGGAGAAACCAAAAGGAGACCTCCACTATGCTGCAACCAGTGCACCTACTGCAAAGAGGCTTGCCATTGGAAAAATGAATGCCCCCACCGTGGGAGGATGCCCAAAGGACCAAAGAAGTTCAACCAACCTTGTAAAGGAAAGTACAAGCCTGAGCCACCCATCTAAGAGCTTATTGGCCTGGCCGAAGGACAGTCAGAATAAAGGTGGCTGGGCTCCCTGATCCTAGGCTCCCAAGAGCCCTCAGTCACAATAGAAGTAGGGGGCCAATCAATGACTTTTACAGTGGACACTAGGGCTGAATACTCCATAGTAACCGTGCCTGTGGCTCCCCTCACAGACCGAAGAACAACTATTGTTGGGGCCACAGGGAATTGAGTCGCCTGCTCATTCTGTAAAGCCCACTCATGTCTGCTAAGGGGCTACCTAGTAACTCATGAGTTCCTGTACTTACCAGAGTGCCCTATTCCTCTTCTGGGTAGACTTACTAACAAAGCTAGGAGCGCAAATCACCTTTGCCCCTGGGGAGTCCACCAGTCTCACCCTGAAGAGCCAGCCTGCTCTAATGATGGCTGTGACTATGCCCAGGGAGGATGAATGGTGCCTCGATTCTCCAGAGAAAGAACAAACAAATCTAACCAGTCTGTTGGAGTTTCCTACTGTCTAGGCAGAGAAAGGGCCCCCAGCTCTAGCCAAAAATCATGTGCCCATCATGGTAGACCTGAGACCATGAGCCACTCCTGTTACCCAAAGGCAATATCCAGTGCCACGGGAAGCACGCTTGGGAATTCAGGGCCATATCCAGCATTTGCCCAATACCGACATTCTAGTTGAGTGTCAGTCACCTTGGAACGCTCCACTCTTATGGGTTAAGAAGCCGGGAGGGAATGACTACCGCCTTGCCTAGGACTTCCACATGATCAACAACGCAGTGGTTACCATCCATCCAGTGGTCCCGAATCCGTACACCCTCCTGAGTCTCTTACCTGCCCACACAAGCTAATTCGCTTGCCTAGATCTCAAGGATGCCTTCCTTCTTCTGCCTCCGGTTATCACCGGCCAGCCAGCTTTTGTTTATCTTTGAGTGGGAAGACCCACACACCGGGAGAAAGACGCAACTGACCTGGACTAGATTGTCACAGGGCTTTAAAAATTCAACCACCCTGTTTGGCAAAGCACTGGCTGCAGATCTTGCTGCCTTCCCCGAACAGACTATAAACTGCACCCTGCTCCAGTACGTAGATGACCTGTTGCTGGCTAGCCCCACCCAAGGAGACTGCTGGAAAGGTACTAGAGCCTTGCTGGCCCTGCTCTCTTCCATGGGATACAAGGTGTCATGGGAGTTCAGTAACCCCAGTTTCCATCTTGTGCCCAAGTTGCGGGGCCATAGTATTGGATAATGTGGTGGGATGGCCATTTATCCTCTCCCCACTTTTGTTATCTCCCTACATCAATTCCAAGTGACCTCTTAGTTCTGACTTTTAAGTCTTGATATAAGGGAACTCCTAGCTCATTTCCTCCTTAGTCTGGTAGGAGGAAGAAGCCAAATTGGATGATCCCGATGGTGCAACTTCTTTTCCAGTTTTTTGGGACTTGGGTGTAAGCCTTTTTCCCACAGAGCCAGAAGAGACTATCTGGCGCTTTCCAACTCCCGGTGCCAATGGAGTAGAGGGTTTCCCAGAATGTGCCAATAGCTGAGATGGCATGGAAGGGGTTAGGGACCATGCCCTAATAGTACAGTTTGTGACAATAGAGCTTTGGTCCAAAGAATGGCATGACGAGGAGTCAGTTATAGTCCTGTTAGTGGCCCAATACCAGGAAGGAGCTTTGGGCCGCCAGTTTAAATCTGTGTGATTTAAAAATAGCATTCTTTTATATAGAGTTTCCCCAACTCACTGAGTGTATCTAGGGCCTATCTGGCCATTCTACTACTTTGGAGGAGAGGACCCAACTTGGGTTGATCCTCTTCATGTCGAACTACCGTGTGGTTCCACTGGAGGAGGTAAAAGGCATCTAGGCTAGTTCCCTTCCAAGGCCAATCTTTGCTCATTAATGCTCCTCCGCACACCCAGCATTCAGCAACACCAAGTTCATGGGCTATCTTCTCAGCTAGGAGTATGCGGAAAGTTTAACTGATCCGATTGTTGCCTCCAAATCGATGACAACGGCCAGGGAAATCAAGAAATTGATGGCTTATAAAAATTTAAAGGGCATCAAAAGGGGGAATGAAGAGGAATTTCCCACTTAATTGCCCAGCATTTCTAATCAGTTCTTTTTCTGCTTCTGTAAACATGCTTATTGCAAGGCCAGAGATCTCAGGGTCAACTGAGAACTCATCCTCCCCTAAAGACGTATTACTTTAGTGCTTGTTAGATAGAAAATCCTATGATCTGTAACTGCCTGTAGCCCATAGTAATTTCAGAGGTCTGTAAATCAACCCATACAGACTGTAGCAATGCAGGTATAAAAATGAAATAACCCCTAAGTAAGTTCTGTGCCCAGATTTTCAGAGCACTAGCTCTTCTGGGACTGCTGGTGTAATAAAATTGAGTTACTCCAAACCTCCAGGTGCTGCTTGATTTCTCACTGGTCTGAGTTTTTGCAACTTTCCCGCAACACCAGACCTGCCTGGGGGTCAACCTGAGGCATGATCCTGGGGCTGAGTTTTCTGGGTACTGCAGTCCTTGCAAGTGGTGGTCTTTCTCCTCAGTTTGTGCATTTGGAAAACACCAAGCTGTCTTCCAGAGTGGCTGTGCTGTTTGACGTCAATATGGCTGTCATGTGAGAGCGACTTGGTTTCTCCACGGCCTGATCTCACCAGCAATTTGTTACTGTTCCCTTTCTCTATTCCTTGGAAGGTATCCTGGTGGCTGTGTCCTGAGATCACCCTGACTTGCCGTGATGTTCCTTTGCATGTTTGGAAAACCACCGGTTTGAGTCTTTTCGAGAGATATTTCTTTCTTTTCTTTTTTTACCATCCATCATGATGACCTTCCCTGCCTCTCCCTTCAGTGAAATGCCTGTTGTGTGTCTTTGGTCTTCCTTCCTTCCTTTCCCTTCCTTTCCTTCCTTCCTTCCTTCCTTCCTTCCTACATTTTGAGCGATAACATTGTTGATGCGTGATTGCGAGCGAGCGACACCTTGAGAAATTGCCGGATTGAGGTTGCCTGAATAATTACCCGATCTCAGCTTTGACTTTTGATACACATTTAATGCCGACATTATTATTACACATTATTATTGTGACCAACTCCTAGCGAACTTAATCGAAGGAGTGAGGGACATGGAACATGTCCAACACACCCACAACCGCCTGGGAAAATGAGGAAAGCTGTGGCTCTGCCTGTTTGATACAGACACATGAACACATGAAGATCCCCGATGTTAAGGAGGCTTCCCAGCCAGGCTCTCAAGGCATCCAGAGGCATCTTCTCAAGGCATCTTCTGTGACATGCATGCATGGGCCTAGATGGGTCTACTCAGCCCTCTGACTTCCTGGCCTCAGGAGGAAAGGGACTGTGCATGGCACTATGGCTGGCAGAGAGTATGTGGGGTCTCACCTTCTGAAGCACTGACCAGGCCTAAAAAATTTTACCCTACCCTTTATCCCCAGGACCCAGTCCCTGGCTGCCCCAGCCTAGCTGGGTAGTGGGCTTGAGAGCAGCCAAGGTCCCAGGAGCAGGGTGCTTTTTGGAGGTCTAAAGCCCTGCTGTGGGCAAACAGACTGTGAGGGTGAGGGAAGGGAGAATGGGCCACCTGTGTTGGAATAGGTAGCTGAGGATCACAAGTGTTTAGAGGAGGTAAGGAAGATAGTCAAATGAGAGGAGGGAGGGTGGTAGAACGGGCAGCAATGGAGTACGGAAACGTGGAGTAGGAAGAGAATGGGCTGCGTAGAAGCCGAAGAAGGTGGAAGGACCCTGAGAGTGGACTTGGAAGATGAGGTGAGAAGGAAAATGGAATGAGAAGTCTGGAAAAAGACTGAGGCTGCTGTGTCAGAGGAAGAGACAACGGAGGAAAGAAGGAGGAGAGTGCCCCAGGACTGACCCTAATCAATTCAATGGACAAAAGCTGTGATTAATTGACAGATAGTCTTGCCTCCAAGGAGTGCTGATTGGGCAACTCACCTCTGCCAATAAATAGACCAGAGAATATGAACTCCTATCCAGTGGACGCTTCCTGCCCAGAGCTCCCCGTGGGGTTTCCAAGTGCCCTAGGCCTGGCGGTGAATAGTTTACAGAAGAATCTAGGGAGGACAGAGCCAGACTCAGAGAAGAAACACACCAGTGGGGAGTAGGAGGGAGGAAAAAGTAGCTTGTGTTCACTTCAGAATCGGTCAAGGGGCGTGAGGCAAGAGCATGAATATTGGTGACCAGTCAGTTCAGGGTAGCTGTGAGACTGGAAGTACATCTATGCTCTGCCCCTCAGACATTTAATGGTTTACACGGGGGCCATTTCCAAGGGTGGGGGCAAGGCGGTGACTCACAGACTTCCCAATTCCAGGCCCTTTCCAGGCCAGTCTCCTAGGGCATTTGAAATAACAAGGCCAATTCTTGTCCTGGGTCTTCTATGACACTTGGTTACTTCATGCCTACCACCCTACTGGAAGGTTGCTGGTGATAACAGCCTTGACCGTGCCATGGGTTAGTGGCCTCATTTCATTGCCAGTGTGGCATTTGTGTGTCCTGAACAGAAAATGGCAGGTCAGGACTGCTGCATACAGCAGA
Source organism: Pteropus medius (assembly GCF_902729225.1). NCBI lineage: Eukaryota > Metazoa > Chordata > Mammalia > Chiroptera > Pteropodidae > Pteropus > Pteropus medius. The sequence continues at coordinate 11,892,430 of NW_024350325.1, read as the reverse complement.
GCCTTTATCAAGAGCAGAACCCTACAGGAGCCACCACTAGTGTATCGCACCACCACCTTCTCAGCCTCAGCAAAGGGCAGACTACAAGCAGTGGCTGCCCACTCTTTCCAAGCCTCAGTGCTCCTGGAATACCAGGAGAACCAAGGCTCAGGAAGCTGGCACTGCCCTATGCCATGGTTCAGTCATTAGCTGCTGGCCTGCTGGGAAGCCCACTTCACTGCCACACATTGACCTCTTTGGCCTTCCAAATCATGGTCGCTTCTGCATTTTATTCTCCAAGATGCCATAAGCTGTTCTTCTTAGCCCAATGGTCAGTCGAGCCACTACTTGTTTGGTCCGGAGACGAGTGGTTGCCTTTCAGTTCTGGGAATTTCAGAGCTGCGTTCCACCTGGAATTTAGGCCTCGGCCACTGAGGAGCTGCTAAACTCCCCCGTTCATTTTGAGACTGGCAATTTTAAGCAATTCCACTTTCGCTACCATGTGGAATTAAAAAGGAAAGCAAGACACTGACAAATAAACACACAACACCAATTCAGAGTTTTAGACATGAGACCGGTGTGGATCAGTGACTAAGTGCAGAAGAAGGAGAACAACATGTGTGTAAAGGGGCTCAACATTGGGGAGAAAGTGACACAGCAGGCAGCATGTGCTGAGCAGCTGACACAGTAGACAGATGTTGGAATAGAAGGCAGCTCCCCTGACATGTTGGTAAAGGTGTCAAGCTACATAGTCCTGCTAGGTTTCATTGAGTTTAATGGAGAGACTGAGGCAGGTTTGGAGGCTCCAAACCCCAGTCTGGCATTCTCCTGATAAGATTTCTAGACACACTGAGACTTTTTTACATGAGTTGGGATCGTTTTCCATCCTGTCACAGAGCCACATAGAGGACAAAATTGGAGTCACCTGAGTGTTTGAAACAGAGTGGCAATCCAGATGCTTGGGTGTTGTCTGAGACCATGTCCATCACGTTACTTTTGGGTTTTAAAAATGAGAAGGACTCCAAAAGGGTGTGTTCGACTCTTCCTGAGATGTCGGCTCCTCCAGAGCCAAAAGAGGGACAGGGTAATCCATTCTGGAATAAGGGAGGGAGAAACACAGAAAAGGAAAGAGGCTAGTATGCTACTGACAGAGGGACACTCAGGACCCTTTCTCAATATGTTTAGAATAGTTCAGCCTTGGAGAACAATGAACAACTTTGTAGAGAATAAAGGATACTTGAGAGCGATTTGTTCTGTTGGCCTCAAGCTAAATAAGGTATCCCGTTGACCTGGGAGGATGCCAGCTTTCTCATAATCTTGCTCTGTCGAGGTGATTCTCTCTGTCTGAAACTCTATTGTGATTGCTCCCCAGAAACAATCCGTATTCATTAAGGGACAGTACAAGATGTGAGGCCTTCCCTGAGGCAAATCCTGCTCAATGGATCATTGGGTCAATTCTTTCAGACATCAAATGAAAATAGATGTGGGGGATGGAGAAAGGTGCCAGAGAATCAATTGGTGGCTGCTGTGTGTGGCAAGGTGTCTAGGCCCACTGCTGAGATGTCTGAAATTCACACATGATATGGCTGGCCACTGGAAAGGCAGGTCACCTTGTATAGTCTTTTACAATATTACAAGAAATTTCATAAGTGAAGTAAAATTGGAAGGGTGAAGGCCTAGGTAACCTTGGAGCTAATGAAACTTCCCTCTGTCAATACAGAAGAAAATATCTGAGAGACACCACAGCCAGTCTCCTTCTTAGCCTGGGCCCTGGACTGAGCTGTGGCCACAGGAGGACAGAGCCTTTTTTGGTCATCGATTGCAAGTGTGTCAGCCACCTCCTGAGGACAGGAGATTCTGGTCCTGACCTGTATACTGGCCTGAGCAGGCTGTGAGTAACCTGATGATTGTGGGGAGACAGCACATGAAGCTCCATCTAATGAATCTGGGCTCGGGTGTGAGATGGTTGAGATCTTATGGGTTCATTTCTTTTCCTTACTCCCACAAAGTGGATGAACAATGCTCTCACATTATTAAAGAAATGTGAATTTCATAGAACTCTCATAGAAACATTCAAATAGTCACATACAGGAGGGCACTCACATATTTCCATCTGCTTGGATATCACACAACCACATTTCTACTTCACACACATTTAGACACAGACAAACACAGCAACAGGTGTGCTGCAAGCATTTTTTTTTTTTTTTTAGAGTGATATAACTTCCCGGTTAAGCATTTTTGGATCCATGCTTTAAGGCTCCACCAGTGTGTCAGTGTCTCATCAGAAATGTCATTTAGAAACGGTTTCAATTTCCATAGGTATTGCAAAATATTATTTTTTATTTATAGAACAAGCCGCTGAGGACACAGATTACAAGAACATTCTCACCAGAAAGATTTCTCATCACTTTCTCCTGGGACACGACACGCAAGACACATTGGCCCTCCGTTCCGCTTGGCCAAGAAACTATGTATAGGACATCTGTTAAAGGGCTGCTAGTAAAAACTACAAAATTTGCCAATGTATTAGTATCAGCTCATGCAGTCTATGAAGATGGTAAGTTCGATATTATGGATCTCTATAGACTGATTCCCACCAGCTCTTCAGTACTGAAAACTGGTTGCATCATAAACAAGGCTACATTTGTTTCAGATTGACTTAGAACTTCACTTCGGTCAAGTACTCTGGGGTAAAGATCTTGCTCAAATCAAAAATGTATTATACGCATTACAGGTAAGAACTGTAATCCTTTCCTCTTCATTGTTAAGAGTGCTGCCTTACACTTCACAGCATACACCAATTTTAGCACTGAATTGTTGAATGGATTTCTGTCTTACAGAATGCAAGTATTTAGAAAATGTTTCCTTTGTATGTGCTACGGACTTTCTCTAAAGATTATAGATTTTCTCTGTCCTCTTCATGGCAACAATGATCCACAGTATTGAAACAGCATGCCAAATTGTTTATCGCAATGGTTTAAGTTCTCTTCAGGATATATGCTCCCTTTCAAACCATGGCAAATTTAACCCTCTTCGTACAAATTTCCACCTTGAAATCTGCCTATTTTCCATAATCGCTTTGTCACTTTTTAAATGTTGGATGCTTCCATGTTTGCTTCACACACTGCAGATGTCAAGTCTCCTCTTAGAACAATAATGCAGGCAATTCAGATTATATATTTATCACTTGGTATATAGGATGCATTTAGAGCACCACAAAGAAAAAGAAGTTTGCAGCATGGAAGTGACTGAATTCAAAGGCACTGCTGCAATCATTTTTCATCAGAGTGATCTAATTTCCTGATTAAACATATTCAGATCCACGCTTTAAGGCTCCACCAGTATGTTAGTATCTCATCAGAAACATCTTTGGAAAATGATTTCAATTTGCATAGGCATTCCAAAACATTGTTTTTGTTCATGTATAGAACAGTTTGCTGAGGACACAGATTACAAGAATATTCTCACCAGAAAGATTTCTCGTCACTTTCATTGGTGACACTACACGCAAGTCACATTGGCTTTTCTTTTGGCTTGGTCAAGAAACAATGTCTAGGACATGTGTTAAAGGGCCACTACTAAAAACTACAAATCTTGCCACTAATTAGTATCAGCTCCTGCAGTCTATCAAGATGGTAAGTTCGATATCATGGATCTCTATATAGTGATTCCCACCAGCTCTTTGGTACTGAAAACTGGTTGCATCATCTACACAGCTACATTCATATTAAACTGACTTAGAACTTCACTGCAGTCAAGAACACTGGGGTAAAGATTTTGCTCAAATCAAAAATGCATGACACGCATGACAAGTAAGAATTGTAATTCCTTCCTCATCATTGTTAGAGTGCCACCTTAGACTTCAGAGCATACACCAATTCTAGCACTAAATTGTTGAATGGACTTCCGGATTACAGAATGCATGCATTAAAAAACCTGTATACATTGCATGTGCTGAGGACTTTCTCTAAAGTTTATAGTTTTTCTCTCCCCTGTTCATGGCAACAAATGAACCATAGCATTGAAACACCATACCACATTTTTTATCGCAATGGATTGAGTTCTCATCAGGATGTACTCTCCCTTTCAAATAATGGGACCTATCTAAACATTTTTGAATAAAGAATATAGGCTCACTTCTGTTTTGATGAAATACAAGTTCATAAGGCAGTCTTAAAAAATATTTTTATATTCTATATCTAATTTATCTACCCATAAATAGGATTAGGGTTAGTGTTAGGGTTACAGTTTCGTTTAGGGTTAGGGTTAGGGTTATGTTTAGGTTTAGAGTTTAGGTGTTAGGGGTCATGGGTTATGGGTTAGGGGTTATGGGTCAGGGTTTGTTTAAGCTTAGGGTTAGCATTAGGGTTAGGGTTGGTTGAGGGTTAGGGTTAGGTTTAAGTTTAGGGTCAGGATATGGGTTAGGGTTTAGGGATTATGGGTTATGGTTTAGGAGTTAGGGGTTATGGGTTAGGGATAGGGTTAGGGTTGTTGTTTGCTTAATTTTCGTATTATTCTTCATTTACAATGTTATTTTTTTATTTTTCCTTTTTAAAATTAAAATTTTTGTGACCTATCTAAACATTGTTGCATAAAAATCTAGGCTCAGTCTGCTGTTTTGATGAAATTCGAGTTCATAGGGCAGTCTTCAAAATTTTATTTTATGTTCAGTATCTAATTTATCTACCCATAAATAAGGTTGAGTTTGGGTTTGGGTTAGGATTAGGTTTATGTTTAGGGTTAGGATAGTGTTAGGGTTAGGGTTAGGTTTAGGGTTAGGGATGAATTAAGGTTAGGGTTAGGTTTAGGGTTAGGGTTAGAATTAGTGTTTAGGGGTTAGGGTTTGGAGGTTAGGTGTTAGAATTAGGTTTAGGGTTAGAGTTAGTGTTAGGTTTATTGTTAGAATTTGTGTTAGGTTAAGGTTGTTATTTGCCATATTTTCATATTATTCTTCATTTACAATGTTATTTTGTATTATTCTTTTTAAAATTAGAATTTTTATGAACTATCTAAACATTATTTCATAACGTATAAAAGCTCAGTCTGCTGTTTTGATGAAAGAGAAGTTCATAGTGCAGTCTTCAAATTGTTTTTATACTCAATATCTACTTTATCTACCCATAAACAGGGTTAGTGTTAGGTTTAGGGTGTAGGGTTAGGGTTAGGATTTAGGGATTAGAGATTATGGATTTAGTGGCTAGGTGTTACGGTTTAGTGTTAGGGTTAGAGTGATGGTTAGCCTTAGGGTTAGTGATAGGGTTGTTATTTGCCAAATTTTCAAATTATTCTTCATTTAAAATGTTATTTTATATTTTTTCTATTTAAAATTAATATTTTTATGACCTTAATAAACATTGCTGCATAAGGCCTACCGGCTCAAGTTGCCATTTTGTTGAAAATCAAGTTCAGAGGACAGTCTTCAAAAATTTATATTATATTCAGTATCTAATATATCTACTCATTAATAGGGTCAGGGTTAGGGTTAGGGTTAGGGTTAGGGTTAGGGTTAGGGTTAAGTTAGGGTTGTTGTTTTCCAAATTTTCACATTATTTTTTATTAACAATGTTATTTTGCAGTTTTTCTTTTTAAAATTAAAAATTTTGTGACCTATCTAAACATTGTTGCATAAAGAATATAGGCTCAGTCTGCTGTTTTGATGAAATTCAAGTTCATAGGGCAGTATTCAAAAATTCATTTTATATTCAGTACTTAATTATCTACCCATAAATAGGAATAGGGTCACGGTTAAGGTTAGCGTTAGGATTGGGGTTAGTGTTAGGTTTAGGGTTTCAGGGTAGAGTTTAGGAGTTAGGGGTTAGGGTTTATGGGTTACGATTAGGGTTAGGTTTACTGTTAGAGTTAGAGTTCGATTAGAGTGACGATTAGGTTTAGGGTTAGAGTTGAGGGATTCAGTTTTGTTTAGAGTTAGAGTTAGAGTTAGGGTTAGGGTTAGGGTTATGGTTGGTGTTACAGTTAGGGTTAGGTTTAGGTTAAGTTTAGGGTTAGGGTTAGGATAAGGTTTAGGATTAGGGTTAGCATCAGGATTAAGGTTAGTTTTAGCGTTAGTGTTAGATTTGGGGTTAGGGTTAGTGTTAGAGTTAAGGTTAGGGTTAGGGTTAATGTTACTGTTAGAGTTAGTGTTGGGTTAGGGTCAGGGTTACATTTAGGTTTAAGGTTAGGATTAGTGTGAGGTTAGACTTATGGTTAAGTATAGGGTGATGTTTTGGGTTAAGGTTAGGGTTAGGGTTATGGTTAGTGTTGTTATTTGCTAAATTTTCATATTATTCTTAATTTACAATGTTATGTTGCATATCTCCTTTTTAAAATTAAAATATTTGTGACTTATCTAAACATTGTTGCATAAGGAATATAATTTCAGTCTACTGTTTTCATGAAATTCAAGTTCATAGGGAAGTCTTCAAAATTTTATTTTATATTCAGTATCTAATTTTTGTACCCATAATATAGTTAGGGTTAGGATTAGGGTTAGTGTTATGGTCATGGTTAGGTATAGGGATAAGATTAGGGTTAGGGTTAGGGTTAGGGTTAGGGTTAAGTTAGGGTTGTTATTTGCCAAATTTTTATATTATTCTACTTTTCAATGTTATTTTGTATTTTTTTAATTAAAAATTTTGTGACCTATCTAAACATTGTTGCATTATATGCTTTAACCATACAGAGAAGCAAGTAAAATCCAATTTGTGAGGATACATACTTTCTTCTCAGTTTTAATGTTGGCAACTGGAGTAAGACCACCGTGTCCTATGTTTCATAGGGCATAATAGATTCATATCTGAGACCTGTTAGGTAATCCAGAGTGTAAACTATAGAGCTGAAAAGCTGTTCTGATGGCTGCAGTAGAGGGTCATCACAACTACTTTAAAAGAAGAATGTGCTCCCAGAATTATGCAGGCAAAGAGCTTATGAATGTCACCCAAGGTCCGGACTTGTGACACATGTGAATGATAGCTTTTGTAGATCCTATTTAACAGGGTCACCTGGAGGAGTGATGAGAATGCAAACAGCAAAAGTTGGAGATGAATTGCTGAATTTCTACTGAAGTGATAAAACAGAATTAAATGAAACATGTTGGCCAAATCAAGTTGCTGCAGGAGAGCACTCCAGTGCTGAAAGTGACCCATGGATGATGTCTCTTTTAAACACAGGTCTGATGCAAAGTATGTTCAACTACTTCACAATAGTAATATTTAATTTGGAACTTTCCTTCCTACCTTACCAATCTTTTCTCCTCAGTCTCCAACTGTAAATGATGGCAACCTGAGTGTTAAAAATGCAATTTCTAGTAAACTGGCAAGGAGGTGATGAATAGAGAAAAAGGAAGTCTTTTACAAACTCTTCGTTAGAGGCAGTAGACTTTCCAAGAACACAGCTAGGAAGAGAGAAAAAATTTACCATTAAATGAAATTTGAAATATTGACTGATATATTGAATTAGAGAATCTATTATTTTTAAAACTTATCATGATCATAGTACTTTCTATTAATTAGAATCACATTTTTAACAACTCATGGGATTTCTTGAGCTTTCACTTGACAGCAGAAGAAAAGACTATCTCAAGTTAGCAGAATACAGGATATAGTAGAAAAGAAAAAAATAGATTTATGATTATATTTCATATATCCATATGAAGCATAATGATATTCCAGTGTGGCTGGAGAGCAGAATATAGTAGAAACATTTGTAATGAATTTAAACTCTATGAGGACAGAGTTTTTCGTCTATGTGTACAGATATATCCCAATAGCTTAAAATGCGCAGCATATGAATATACTCAATAAAGGTTTGTCCAATGAATTAGTGAGTCTGGAAAGTTAAGGCTATTATGAAGGGATCTGAATATCAGGCTAACAGTATGCAAATATACAGCATACATACCACCTGTACCTCCTATGCCATAGCAGACTTGTCACTTTTTCATTGCCATAATTTAGGTAGTCATTGTAACAGATGGAGTCAGTAAAATGTCTTAATTATGGAAATGTATTTAGGAACTGCCTCCCAGTGCTTGATATTACAGGGACTCTGGAGAGCTTTGGAGGATTTCTCTCCTTCCATATATAGCCAGAAAGTAAAGGCTGAGTTCTCAGTCCTTTGCCACAAACCCTCTGGTCTTCCAGATTCTCAGTTTTTATTTCTCTTCTGCAGGTCCTGTTCTGTCAAGTATCCATAATTTCTTCTTGTTCTCATGTATTTTGGCCCCCATTATTTTTGATCAAATAATTATCTTCATTTTATGAATGAAAGATAAATGTGAATGCATTAATGTTTTGCATATGTTATTTCAAAATCATGAATCCTCTTTTGTTCCTGTCTATGATCTCTGTCTCCCCGGACCACTTCAATCCCTCCTGGGTTCCTGAAAAGTCTTCAAAGAATCTGTATTCAGAAGAACTTTCACAGAAACTTATATCGATATTACTGCCACAAAATTATCCACATTCCTATATTTTTATGTAGAACAAAAGCAATAATATGTATCTTTTTGGTTCAGTTTGATTTATGGAGTGCTACAATTGAAATGCAAGTTTTCTTTTATGGTAAAATGATAATTATCATTAAATGTGGAAGAAAAAACCCATAACTCTCTATAAATATGTCATTGTGTTTTGATTCAATAGCTAACCTTTCAATCAGAAATAAAAGACAGGACAATTAAGATAAACCTTAAACTGATGATACAACAACTCAAATGCTATTGATTTCATTTTATAGTTTTGCTTTAAGGTACAATGTGTAATATACTTCATTATCTTGGCTTTTCTAGTTCCAAACATAAGGTATATGACAAATAATGCTAATGACTCTTTACTCATGATTAACTGACTTACAAAAGCATTCCTCATATAACTTGAATAACAATGTTGGAGAATGTTACATTATTTTTTCAGTCCTAATATCCCAGGTATGTTCAAGACCTTATATTTCTAATATAAACATATGGCCACAGTTTTAGAAATTCTATTCATACTTTGTTACTTTAAAACTTAGAGATTACTTTATGAAAACTGATACCATAATATCCTTTGTGATATTTTTGTTTCTAACACTCTAGGCATCTTATATATACAGTTGAAATAAATACATTTTTAATAAAACAAATTTCTCTGTCCAAGAAAAAGATTCAATTGTGAAAAATGGCTTTGTTGAAAGGTAATTTTGAAATGGAATTTTGTTAAAACATTTATGAATACAAATACATTGAGGCAATATTCCTCCCGAAATTGATATTCAGAACAGGTGACAGTGATGTGTGATTTACCTTTTGTAATGAGAGCATAGATTATAATATATATATTTCTTCAAATGTAATAGGAAGGAAAATCATATTTCATGAGGAAAACATTTTATATAGCTTCCTTGTACCATTAAAATTAGAATATTTAAGAATTAAGGGAGGAATAAACTGGTTCACCTTAACTTACACTAAGAGTAAACAATGGGGCCCAAACTTAGGAATTACATATTTTTTCATTCTTAGAAACTTCTGTTTAATTAATATAGTTAATAATTTATTTTTTTCTTAGCTCTTTAGTCTAAATTTAATTTGGGATTCAGAATAGAGATCATTCACTGGTTCACAGATATTTTTGCAACCTTATATTCTGTTTCTGAGACCAGTAATCATTTGATTGATAATAAAGCCCAGTACTGTGCAGTTGAAAACTCCATTTTTTAAGTATTTAAAAATTTTTTTCAATTACACTCGACATATAACATTATATTAGTTTCATGTGCACTATATAGTGATTAGACATTTATATAATTGATGAAGTGATAACCCCAATAAATCTAGTACTCCTCTGATCCAAACATAATTATTATAATATTGTTGACTATATTTCCTTTGCTATACTTTATATCCCCATGACTATTTTGTAACTACCAATTTGTACTTCTTGATCCCTTCCCTCTATTTACCCGTAACCCCAATACCTTCTCCCATCTGGCAACCATCAAAATGTTTTCTGTATCTATGAGCCTGTTTCTGTTGTGTTTAAGTATTTGTCTTTCTCTCTCTGAGTTATTTTACTCAGCATAATACCCTCTAGGTCCATCCATGGTAGAAAATTCCCATTTCAACAGAGGCAAAAACTATGCCTTATCAAACATGGAGGAAAGAACCACATAACAGAAATACGAATAGGATAAACCTTCAGAAGTTTCATTTTCTCAGCTTCAGTGGGGTTCTCAATTCTGTGTTGTTTGCCATTTTCTAAGTCACTATGCACATAAAACTATGCACAGAAGAGCTAAAACTTGTTAGATCAGATACATTACAGAAATAGCAACATTTCTATAAATGGAAAACTGAAGCCATTATTTGGATAACATAAGCATAAAATTAATTTTAGCCATTAAAAATATGTAGGAAAATTATCAGAAATTTCTCCTAAATACATTAATCATTCATATTGTTTATGAGTGCAGTAATTGACCCTCTGAAGTCTATTGTTATATAATCAAGGTCAGGTTTTCACTATAAAGTAAGAGAGCTCTAATCTTTTTAATATTTTGTTAAAGATTTAGTATGGCTGTTAGATTCATTGTATTTATTTTTACCTCATAACAAATGGAAAGTAGACAACTTTTTCTCTCAGTGACATGTTCTATTTTGACCAGCCTTAACGAACTGTGGAATTTTTTGGTTGAATATGTTCAGAAAATAAAAATAGCTTCCTATTAATGAGACAAAAAAATAAATTTCAACATTATGCTTATATAATAGAAATATGGGGGATAGAACCACATAGAAGGAATATAAATAGAATGAAACTTCAGAAGTTTCATTTTCTCACCTTCAGTGGGGTTCTCGACCCTGTTTTGCTTGACATTTCCTAAGTCACTGTGTTTCTCAGTTTTCATATTGATTATTTTTCTTTAATCTCAAGGAATAACTACACCTTGCTGCTTTTGTTTGCACTGTTACCGTTAAATGTCCTTCTCCTTTACTGTTTCAGAGATCAACTCCTATTTTACAAGGCTGAGTGTAAAAATAATTTTTTAAATTTTCCTTAATCATCCATTATTCCTGAATCATGGGAAATAAATATATCTGGCCTACTGGTTCTCAAAGGCAAGGATATAATATTATCCAATTTTGTATTGTTCAGTTTCCATCTCAGGAGCACAGGTACTACATGGGTGATCTCAGAGTAGATACAGTTTGAGATGGATCCTGAAGGAGAGAATAGTGTAGATAACAGCATGGAGATGGAGAAGATCTATTTCAGGGGGAAATAGTGAATACTCCTTTGCTTGTACAATAGAAAATTTACCTAGTAAATTATGTTTGATGATAAGGGGAACAGAATTTGGCATCCCCAAATTTGCCTTTTGCAGTATTGATTTTAAGTTTGTTATTTTTTAAAAAATAAAGATTCAGGAAAAACTACAGAACTTTCCTGTAACTATCTAAAAGAAAGATCCTATTATCATAGATACCTATAGTTTAATATGAAGTCGATATGATAGACAGGGAGAAACCAGCAATGCCCATTTTATCCAAGTACCCTCTGTGTCCCATTGTTAAAGATGGCCCAACAAACATTTGTTTTTCAGACATATGATTTTCCATCTCCATGTGAATTGCTGACTTGCCCTTTGAAGTCCCAAACCACAACCCCCCCACCCCCGTCTTCTTAGTTCAAGATGTCATATAAGCCTTAACTTCCTAATTTGTCATCTGGTCTCATATTCTTATGGAACCCATGCATTTACATGCATAATAAATTTGATCATTTTTTTCCTGTTAATCTCTCATGTTAATTTGATTTTTAGTCCAGCCAGAAGACCTTAGAAGGTAGAAAGAAAATTAATTTTTGCACCTTGCAGTGTATGCTCTAATGTTTTCTATCAAAGAAATGTTATTATGTTATCTATTGCTCTATTGAACTTTACCTTTTGACATTTATTATTTATATACAAAAATCATATTATACTTACTCTTAGAGCTTGTTATGATTGACTTTGGCCAAAGTTTATGTAATACTGACCTAGACAAATTAACAGAAACATAATTTTATAACTCTTCTCAGTGATTATGAATTACATTACATTTAAAAAGACATTTTACAAATTAAACATATGAAATGATAATAAAATGCTAGATATATGGCCAAATAACAGAAATATTGCCTTCTAAGATAGAAATGGTAAACATACATACAATATAGGATACTGGAATTGCGCTGTTTTTGATCCTCAGATCAGATATTATTATTCTTGAATATATTACATGAATTGGTAAAGGCTTTGTGGGTCTCTTATAATTATTATTACCCTTTGACTAATGCTAGTGTTCTTACTTACAATCATGTAGAATCAAAATAATTTACATGAGACATGAAGACTTGAACTTTATTTCATATTTAATTATGTAGGAAAGACATATATCTTATTTTGGAAAAATATCCTAAATTGTAAGTCTCTCAATGAACACATTGAGAGATTTACAAGAACAAAGTAAACCAAGCAAATATTACATGTGTTTGTGTGTGTATACAAATATATAACCTTTCTTGCAGACTAATACTTTTTAAGTTATTATTTTACTTGTAACAACTATGTTCTTTTTATATATGTAATATGAATCTGTTTCTTGAGACATTATTTTCATGCTACAAGAATCATGCCAAAATAAATGAATATATTGATATTCATTTAATATATTGATAAACATAAGCATTTTTCTGAGTTAGATAAGGGAATAAGAAAGATGACATCGTTGTCTTCAAGGAGCTTATTTTCTGGTGGAAAAGCTATGATACGTAAGCATAAAAATACATACTAACACTAAAGAAGTGTATGGCTAATTGCTATAAGAGAAACACAGACGTGCTTGGTTTCAGTGTAAAGAAAATAAATGCTGTGGTGAACTAAATAGCATCTTGATTTAGGAAAAAAGTGAAAACTTTATTTGAAGCAAGAGCTGGTTTTGTTCGATGCAATTGATTCTGATTAGTGTAGGTGGAAGAGGAATGAGAAAGGATTGAAGGAGAAAATTAGAAGAAAAAACTTGGGAAAAGGGATTTACAGATGAGTTCAGAGGACAGTGAGCAGCATAGCAGTACCAATGAATTCATAAAGAAGAGAAACGGGAAACAGATAAGTAAAAGAAACATCATAAAGCAATGTTTCTCAAAATATGTTTTTTGAATTACCTGATGTTAATCGTTTGAGATGCTTGTTTAAAATATTTTTCATACTCCTTTCCATCAAGCCTACAGAATTAAGATACTTGGAAATAGAAAAAGGAAATCTGAGTATGTAGGATGCTACCTATATGTTTTCAGTTTTAGTTTTTTCACAACTACTTGAAATACGAATGCATAAAATATGTGCTTGCAGTTTCTTTTTAAGGAGAGGTTAATGACAAAAGTTAATAAACTGTGTATGATAGCTTGGAAAGAGATAGAATAAATGTTAAAAGAATAGTCTATGCCTGAACAAGTATTGGGCTTATATCTTAGGGTTCTCCAGATAAACAGAACCAATAGGTTTAATACATGATAGATAGATAAATAGATAGATAGACGATAGATAGAGATAGATGATAGATGATAGATAGACAGACAGAAAGACAGATAGATAATAGATAAGTTGACAGACATAGACATAGATAAATTTATTTTGAGGAATTGGTTCACATTATTATGGAGATTTTAAAAGTGCCATGGCCATAATTGGCTGTCTGCAAGTTGGAGGCCCAAGAAAGTTGGTGGTATAATTTCAGTTCAAGTCCAATGGTCTTAGAACCAGGAGTGAATGGAAATGGTATAAGCCCTAGACTGTGTGAAGGCCCAAAGACCAAGAACATCAATGTTGGAGAGCAAAAGATGATGGATGGTCAACCTCAAGCAGAGAGCACATTTGTTGTTTCTCCACCTTATGTACTTACTATTCAGGCCCTCAACAAATTGGAGGATGACCACTCACATTGGTGAGAGTGACCTTCTCTCCTTAGTCTGCTGATTCAAATCCCAAAAACCCTCACAGAAATAATATTTCACCAGCTATCTTGGTTCAGTCAAGTTAACACATAAAATTAATCTTTATAGCCAGTGAGATAGGGAAAATATAGAACATATACAAAAGAAAAGTTGAGAGGACTTGATGAATGGTGATGAAGGGAAAGGAATAAAACAAACATAATTTTATACTTTTGATCCTAGGTAACATAAGTTAAATCAAGGAAATAGTTGGGGGATTCCAGGAAAAACATGGTGGAGTGAGAGACATCCTCAGATGTCTCCCCTTGAAACAACAATAAGCTGAACATCTAAAACTCAACAAAAAACACCCAAACTGCATACATACCAGCACATTGAGTGTGGGATCTGTGCATAAGAGCTACCACAGGTCAGAACTCCAAGTGTCGGGCGGTGGTCTGGGAAAAATAAAGAAGCTGCCTCTTGTAGCCACCAGAGCCTGCTGTAGAAGGGGGGTGGGGAGATGAATCAGCAAGTTCCCTGAACAGCCCTGCCTGGGAAAGCTATAGCTCCCCACTGCCAACCAGCGGCAGTGCCGTCATTAGGGCAGAAGGCAGAGAAGCGGGGCGAAATGGCAGAGAAACAACAGTTGATTTTTACCGCCCATGGTTGCAAAACTGGGGCTGAACCACAGCCCTAACTCCCAAACCAGAGGGCCCCTCCTCCCATACTCTCTGAAACCGATCACCACGGAGACCCAGGGGAATATGAGCAAATGCTGCCGAGACCGTTGCTGACACTGACAGGGACTGAAAGTGAGGGTAGCGAGTGTGATAAAATATCTATAAGAAAATAACAAAGCATTTTTAAAGCTTTATATAAAGCAAGGATCCAAGAATTCAACTACTAGAAACCAAAAGAAAAGCGCCTTCTTTGCAGCAAGCTAAAGAGAGACCTTTATATAATAAATCTTCTTTCTGTAAAAACAGCCGAATACACTTCCATTAATCCTCAGTCAGAGAAGTTGTCCATTAAACACCATGAACAACAAAGTTGACAAGTCATCTCAGAAAGAAAGAGAAAAACTCCAGAAAATAAGCTTACAGACATAGAAATATGCAACTTAAATGACACAGACTTCAGGATGGTACCTCTGAAAAAACTCAGTGAGATTCAAAAAAAATCATATCAACAATTTCAGGAATTAAAAAAAAATAACTAGATGAACAAGGCAAGGAGATGGAAACCCTCAAAAAGAAAAGAATAGATCTTCTGGAGATAAAAAGTACACTGCAAGAGTTGAAAAATGAAATAGCAAGCTTGGGAAATAGAGCCGACAAAATGGAGGAAAGGATCAGTGATATCAAAGACAGAAATCTAGAAATAAATCAGAAGGAAGAAGAGAGAAACCAAAGAATGAAAAATAATGAAAGAGAAATACAAGGACTAGCTGATACCATCAGGAGAGGAAACATAAGAATAATGGGCATTATCGAAGGTGAGGAAAAGGAGCAGGGACTAGAAAGCATTTTCAGAAAAATAGTGGATGGAATTTCCCAAATTTAAGGAATGAGCTGGAGCTTGAAATTCAAATCAACAGAACACCCAATTATCTCAACCCAAAAGGCCTTCACCAAGACACATTGTAATAAAGTTATCAAAAATCAGTGACTAAGATAGAATTCTCAAGGCATTCAAGGATAAGAAAATGGTAACTTATAAAGGAAAACCCATTAGATTATCCTCAGACTTCTCAATGCAAACCTTACAAGCCAGAAAGGAATGGAATCAAATATTTAAACTACTAAATGAAAGGAACTACCAGCCTTGAATAATGTAACCAGTTAAGCTCTCCTTTAGATATGAAGGAGAAATAAAGACCTTTCCAGACATACAAAAATTGAGGGAATTCTCCACTATGAGGCTTACACTACAGGAAATACTGAAAGAGGTCAGGTCACCTAAAACAAAATGACCAAAAAAACCCCCCAAAAACATAATTATGAGTAAAGTGACTATCAGGCAAATAGAAGCAGAGGAGTGCAAATCTTACTGAGAAGAGTTTATTATTTATAAGCTTAAATAATAAGAAGAAAATTGCTATAGTAAGATAATAATTATCGTTCAGCATACATAGGGACAAACTGAGTTAACAATGACTAAAAAGGGGAGGATTCAAAGATCCAAATTCGCAAAGGGGAATGGAGATAAACACCTTTAAATATTTGTAATGGTAACCACACGCCAAAGATTCAGAACTGAAGTATATAACATAAAACAAGAAGACCTAAAGAGAAAAACCACACACAAAAAAACAACCAAAATAAAGGAAACAGAAGCACAATGGCAATGAAGCAATGGAAACACCGAGCTATCAGAAAGCAAAGCATAAAATGACTATAAGAAGACCTCATATTTCAATAATCACCCTAAATGTAAATGGACTGAACTCACCAATAAAAAGGCAGAGTTGCAGATTGGATCAAAAAACAATACCCAACCATTTGCTCCTCCAGGAGACACATTTCAGTTCCAGAGACAAATATAGACTCAAAGTAAAAGGGTGGATAATACCGGTACTCGAGCTAATGGCATTCAGAGAAAATCGAGAGTACCGGTATTAATATCAGATGAACTAGACTTTGAAATAAAAAAAGTAAAGAAAGATACAGAAAGACACTTCATAATGATAAAGGAATCATGTAATGAGAAGACATAACACTTATCAATATCTATGCTCCCAATCAGGGAGCCACGAAATATGTAAAGCAATTACTGACAGAACAAAAGGGGAAACAGACCAAAACACCAAAGTGATAGGGGACCTAAATACCCGACTGTCGGATATAGACAGATTATCCAAACAGAAAAACAATAAGGAAATAACATCCCTAAATGACACTTTAGACCAACTGGATATAATTGACATTTACAGAGAATTCCATCTCAAACCAGCTGCTTATAGGTTCTTCTCTAGTGCACATGGAACATTCTCAAGAATCGACCATATACTGGGGCACAGAGATAACCTCAACAAATATGAGGGTTGAAATCATACCAAATATATTCTCTGATCATAATGTTTTGAAACTAGAGATCAACTGCAAAGAGAAATCAGGAAGAACCCCAAATATATGGAGATTAAACAACATGCTACTAAAAAATAACTGGGTCAGAGAAGGAAAACAGAGAAGGGACACATAAACAAAATCAAAGATGAAAGAGGGGAAATTACGACTGTTATTACAGAAATACAAAGGATTATACAAGAATATTATGAAAAAGTATATAACGCCAAATTTAATAACCTAGAAAAAATGAACCAGTACTTAGAAAAATACAACCTTCTTAGACTGAATCTAGAAGAACTGGAAAATTTAAATAGACCAATCAGCAGTATGGAAATTGGAACAATCATCAAAAACCTACTAAAAAGTAAAAGTCCAGGACTAGATGGCTTCATCAGTGAATTCTGCCAAACATTCAAAGAAGAATTAATACCTATTCTCCTCACACTCTTCCAAAAAATTGAAGAAGAGGCAATACCTCCCAACTCATTTTATGAGGTTGATATTACTCTGATACCAAAACCTGGTAACACAAAAAAAGAAAACTACAGACTAATATCTCTCATGAACACAGATGCAAAAATCCTAAATAAGATACTAGTGTACCGAATATAGCAAGCAACATATTAAAAAGATTATACACCCCGATCAAGTGGGCTTTATCCCAGGGGCACAGGGATAGTTCAACATACACAAATTGATTCATATGATATACCACATAAACAAATCAAGAAATAAAAATCATATGATATTATCAAGAGATGCCTTTGACAAGATACAGCATCCATTTATGATCAAAACACTTAACAAAATTGGTACAGAAGGAAAGTACCTTAAAATAATAAAGGCCATTTGTGACAAACTCTCAGCCAACATTATATTTAATGGTGAAAAATTAAAAACTTTACCTCTAAGATCAGCAACAAGGCGAGGCTGTCCACTATCATCACTCTTATTCAATATAACATTAGCGGTCCTAGCAAGTGCAAGAGAAACATATAAGAGGTATCGAAATAGGAAACGAAGAAATCAAACTGTCACTATTTGTGGATGACGTGATTCTCTATATAGAAAACCCTAAAGACTCTACAAGAACTCTCCTAGAAACAATAAGAAAATACAGTAAAGTTTCTGGATACAAGATCAACATTCAAAAATCCACAGCGTTCCTCTACTCTAACAACGAAGTGTCAGAAAAAAGTTGAAACAATAATTCCTTTCGCAACTGACCAAAAAGAATAATATACATAAGAATGAATTTAATGAAACATGTGAAGGACCTATATAATGAAAACTACAAGATCCTATTCAAAGAATTATAAAACAATATAAAGAAATGAAAAGATATTCCATGTTGTTGGATTGGAAGAATCAACATAGTTAAAATGACCATTATACAGATTGAATGCAAGCCCCATCACAATCCCATTGGCATTTTTTAAAGAAATAGAACAAAAAATCATCAGACTTCTATGGAAGCACAAAAGATCTCGAATCACCAAAGCCGTTCTATGAAAAAGAACGAGGCTGGAGACATCGCTCTGCCCGACTTCAAATTATACTATAAAGCTATAGTAATCAAAACAGCATGGTATTGGCAGGAAAACAGACACATGGACCAGTGGAACAGAATTGAGGGTCCAGAATTAAACCCATATTTATGTGAGCAAATAATTTTTGACAAAAAAGCCAAAAACATACAGTGGAGAAAGGAAAGCCTTTTCAATAAATGGTGCTTGGAAAACTGGAAAGCTACCTGCAAAAGAATCAAACTAGACCAAAATTAACTCAAAAATGAATTAAGGGCCTGAATATAAGACCTGAAACAACGAAAGTCATAAAAGAAAACATAGGAACTAAACTCAAGGACCTTAGACTTAAAGAGGATTTTATGAATTTGACCTCAAAGGCAAGGGAAGTAAAAGCAAAAATAAATGAATGGGTGTACATCAAACTAAAAAGCTTCTGCTCAGCAAAAGAAACCGTCAACAAGGTAAAGAGACAACCATTCAAATGAGAAAATATGTTTGCAAGCATCTCCTATAAGGCCTTACTATCCAAAATATACAAAAAACTCATACAACTCAATAACAACAACAAAAAAAAAACAAATGATCCAATCAAAAAATGGCCAGAGAACTTCAACTGACACCTCCCTAGTGGATATACAAATGGCCAACAAATATATGAAAAGATGCTCAATATCACTAGGTATTAGAGAAATGCAAATCAAAACCACAATGAGATACCATCTTATACCTGTTATAATAGCTATAATCAATAGGACTAGTGATAACAAATGCTAGAGAAGTTGAGGAAAAAAGGAATCCTCATATACTGCTAGTGGGACTGCAAATTGGTACAGCCACTATGGAAAACAGTATGGAGGTTCCTCAGAAAACTAAGAATTGATCTACCATATGATCCAGCAATCCCTCTACTGGGTAATTACCCCAAAGACTTGAAAATTAATATCTATAAAGATATTTGCACATCAATGTTCATAGCAGCATTATTCACAGTGGCTACAACATGGAAGCAACCAAAGTGCCCTATGAAAAATGATTGGCTAAAGAAGCTGTGGTACATATATTCAATGGAATATTACTCAGCCATAAGAAGAGATGAAATACTGCCATTTGCTACAACATGGATGGAACTCGAGATAATCATGCTAAGTGAAATAAGCCAGAAAGAACAAGTTGAAAAACACATAATATCACTTATATGTGGGATATAAACCTAAAAGCAACAAATGAGCAGGACAAACAAATAGAGACTCATATACATGGACCATAGACTAGTGGTTACCAGAGGACTATAGAGTAGTGGTTACTAGCGGGGTGGGAGAGGAGCGGAGAGGTAGACAAGGTAAAGGGGATCAAATATATGGTAGCTGAAGGAAACTGGACTTTGGGTGAACATACAATAGAATATACAAATTTAAATGATAATATGCACCTGAAAATTATATGATTGTATAACCAATGTTACCCCAATGAACTTAATAAAAAAGAGAAAAAGAAGAAAAATTTTAAAAAGTAATAAAAATATACACAGACACTTAGAGAGTATTTACTAGTCAGAAGTCCAAAATAGATATGAAGTCTTTTTTAAAAAATACATAATATATAAGAAAATAAAAATATAAAAATAGCTAAAGGAAAGAAAGCTAAGACTACAAAAGAAACCAAAGAAAAAGTAGTTATGATACATGTATAGTGTAAAATTGCAAAGATGAGTCAAATATTGGACTCTGAGTCTCCATCAGATCAAAAGGAAACATTATTAATTACAACATAGGTTGTGTCCATATAACAAAAATATATCAGTTAGGAAAAAAACAATTTTCTTGACATTTGGTTTCTCCAGTGGGGTTAAATAATTGAAAAAAAAAGAAAACTGGCACACAAACACATAATAACAGTATAACATGTTTAAGTGCCCAATTAGACACATGGTAGCCCAGAAGGCAATGAACCCTTAGACACCTACTTTGTTCAAGGTACAAACTATACAAGGTCAGATGACATGGCAATCATGAAGAAAACCATGATTAAGTAAGACCTCCTAAGAGATACTACTGTCTTGAAACAATGAGATGCATTTGTATAAACCTGGGTGTCCCATAGTTGGCAAAGGAGGATCAAAATTAATATTTTATGAGACAATTCAGACTGGTATTTGTCATATCTCCATTATATAGAGCAACTAGGAAGAAAATTGTCACAAAGTATTGCACTAGCTTCAAGTGACATAAACCACAAACTGTGATACATAAATGATGCTTTGGATTTCAAAATTAAGTAATCTAGACTCTTCAAAGTTTAAAATGTAGTTCTCAAATATAATTGTATTTTTAGGACACGTGGCATTTTTTCCCCATGCCATTATTTTCCTAAGGTAAATAATATACAAACTACAGAAATGGTTAAAGATGTTCAAAAGCAATATTTGCATAATAGAAGACAACTGTGGCCCAGACTAATAAAATATAGCATCCTATAGAGAGTTAATAGCAGATCTGGGCCGAATCCAACTGATTTGACTTCCAACTCAGTGTTCTTCTTGGGAGGCATAGAGCATAATCTCTAAGCCAGACTGCATGGCTGTGAATCCTGGCCTCATCACTGACCAGTTGTACACTTTGGGCAGGTTACCTGTTGTTTCTGTGACTCAGTGTTATCTGTAAATTGGGAATAATCATAGTAGCTACTTCATGGGGTTTTCGAGGGAGAATAAGTGAGTTAATTTCCTGAGAAATATTTAGAGTACCTAGCATAGTGTTATTGGAGCTTAATGTGGGCCCCCCACAATATACCAAAATGAAATATTGATATTGTGAATTAAAGTTATCCCATGTGAAAGGTACCTTCCCTGCAACAGAAGGAAAAAGAAACATCTTTAGCACCAGAGATAGAGAACTCAGTGCTGAGAAGCCTGTATAAATAAACTTGTTCTTTTTACCAATTTACTACCCTAGGCCCAAATGCTACTTATTCCCTACTAATTAAGCACACAAACTCAATTTTTTTTTCCTGTCAAATCCTCAATTTATTGTTTCTTCCTCTGAAAAGTACAAAAGCTGCCTGCTTTGGTCATTTCTTTAGGTCCCATATATATGAGACCTCCTTATGTACATATGAAATCAAATGATTTTCTTCTGTTAATTTATTTCATGTCAGTTTAATTCTTAGACCAGCAAGAAGAACCTAGAAGGGTAGAGGAAAAATTCAACCTCCCTGACAGTGCAAACATGAGGTAAGAGTTTGCTATCGGTACCATTTTTGACGTGAGCCAGGCGTGAGTCTGGCCTACTAAAAGATGCTATACTTGGGAAACACATGAATGTGCTGCAATTATTTTCCTTCCATTAGTTTCACAAAATCAGGCTAGGGTTTGGGACTAGGAGCCCTCAGAAGCCCTAATCTCTGTTAAGAAGCAAATTATATTGCTCTCTGCATTGTTAACTTGCATATTTCCATACTTTTGCCACTAAGGAAATTTGTATCCTCTAACAGTAGCTGTGGCTTTTTTTCTCTCAATAGCAGCATTCTCCTAAATCCTCTTGTCCCCATTTCATGCTTGTATAGGAAATCTAATAAAGAATTGGAGATTTGTGAGTGAGAACTCTCCCTTTCTTGATGCTTTTTCAAAATATTATTTTCTTGTCCATAAATTTAAATATGTCTTCTTTAATAACTCAAGAATGCAATGTTCATAGTCTTTTTGACATCCAGGAGACATTAAGTCAACATTTTAATTCAATTTTTATGACACTGAGTTTTTCATATCTGCAGCTTGTAGAAGGAGAGATTAATCTTTATTGCATTAACTTCTGGAAAATTATCAGAGATTTTAAAACAATCTTGGTCATATTTTGCCTCTCCTTATATTTGCATTAAATTAGGGTATTGTTTGCAGTTAAAATGACATGTAATAAATTGGAAAAGTTTGTTAATAAATTGAAAGGTGTTTCCAAAACCAGATCTGACTTGTTATCTTAATAGAGGGAATCATAAATCACATAGGACATCTCAATTTGAATACCGTTTAGTTGCCTTGATAATTATTTCCTAATTTTTCATAGAAACTTAGTATGTTTTGTTATTTTCTGCCAACATTCTACTTCTGCTAAGATTCCAATCCTCCCTTCCCATGGGAAGCAACAAATGATATAGATATTATAAGAAAAGCCCTTGAACTAAGGTAAATCTGACTTTGAATTCTATCTCCACTGGCTGAGTGATACTTGGAAAGTTACCCAACTTTACTAATCTTCATTTTTACAATAATACAAATAGGAAAAATTGCACTTATCTTGTGATTAGATGTTTTCTTTATTTTTTTTGTTTTGTTTGCTTATTTAAATAAATTCTGTAGGCTAAAATAGGTAAATAATTTTTTATAGTTCTCAAAAAGTAATAAAGACAAATAAATGGCAACTAGTGTTATTAGTAAGGAATATATATAGGTTAATATTTCTCGAAGGCTCAAGAGTAACAACAAAATTAATGCTTAAAGGTAAAGTTTAATCTTCTTTATCTCACTCAGAAAATTAGTGTAACATGACAAATATACATGACTTTTCAGTTTTGTTTATGTTGGCCAAATAGTTGTTTTCAAAAATTCTTTCTACATCCTGGACACTGTTTCTCTGAGTATAAAAAAATATGTTGTAAATATTTGCTTTTAGCTTATTTCTTGTCCTTTAATTATTTACAGCATCTTTTTTGCAGTGGTCTATTATTCTGATGTAACCAAATCTATCAGTCATTTTTCATTAGAATTGGAGACTTCAGTTAGTGCTATTCAATTAATGGCCTGCCCCCAAATAAAGGTAAATCAGAATCTTCTGGGGGATTCTGACACATACTCCCTGCAGGCTGAGAAGCAGAGGTATGGCCCTACTGTCAAACTGTTGCAACTGGTACTGATATCACCAATGATGTGTTGGGGAATAAATGCTAAAACCACAGTTATATAATCAAGAAATATAAATACAGTGACACAAATCTTTGCT
Organism: Pteropus medius; assembly: GCF_902729225.1. Taxonomy (NCBI): domain Eukaryota; kingdom Metazoa; phylum Chordata; class Mammalia; order Chiroptera; family Pteropodidae; genus Pteropus; species Pteropus medius. Next base: position 11,868,908 of record NW_024350325.1, on the reverse strand, counting down.
TATGAATGTGAATATGAGATTCACATTCAAACCAAATTAGGAAAAATGGATACTACTGTAGAATAACAGCTTTGAAAATAACAGTTTTCATGTTCTAACAGTACTGATGAAGTTCCTCCACAACTTTGGAATTTTTCTTTGACTGTGCTAAAATATACATCACATAAAAATTACCATTTCAACCATTTAAAGTGTACAATTCAGTTACATTAGGTACATGCACACTGTTCTGAAACCATCACTACCACTTATATCTAGTACTTTTTCAACTTCCCAAATTGAAATTCTGTGACCATTAAACAATACTCTCTCCTCATAGCCCCTAGTAACCACCATTCTATTTTCTGTCCCAATGAATTGGACTACTCTAGGAACCTCAAACCAGATAGTATTCGTCCTGTGTCAGACTTATATCACTTAGCATATATATTTTTAAGACTGTATGTATCCATTGTATGTATAGTCCACATTTTGTTCATCCATTCACCTGTTAATGGTTGTTTCCACATTGTAAGTTACTGTGAATAATAATGCAATGAATATTGACATGCAAATACTTGTTCAAGTTCCTGCTTTTAATTCTTTTGGATATATACTAAAAGATATACTTTTAACTGATATTAATTCTTGTATTAAAGGCTGAAGAGAAAAGTTACTACTTTATTTTATTCTACCTTTCCTTGCAATTAAAACCACTGATGACTTGTTACCAATGAAAATCAGTTTGGTGCATCTAGTTGTAAGTTATGAGCCTTAACCCATAGTAAATATAAGAGATATTCCCAAATTAATTCTTTTGTTCGGTGTCCTTTTGACACTAGCCAAGAATTACTTTAACGAGACATGAACATTCACATTTTTTAGTAAGAAACTAAATCCCTACATGTCTGTATAAATAAAAGCCTTATTCGTTTACTAGAATGTTAATTCTCTAAGGGCAGGGGGACAGTCTGTTTTGTTTTTCTCTGTATTTTTAGCACATACTAGGAATATAATATATATTTACTAAAATTAACTTTCTGCAGTCTCTAAGCACATTAATGTACCATTTCAGAGCATAAATATATATATACAACTTTCACTATTACTTACATTTCAGTAATGCTCTCATTGTGTTGCCTTTCTCCTAACATACTTTTTAGTAATGCCCTTAATTCACTATATATAGTTTAAGCTATTAAGTATAGTTTTATTCATTGATATTTCAGTCTCATTCTTGGTCAATTCTATATGTTTTCTCTTCTTGTTCCTACATATAACACCATTTTATTATTATTATTTATTATTTATGCCTACAGCACCTGGTCTTCCTATGTGGTCTCCCATTTAAGTACTAACTAGGCTTGACCCTGCTTAGCTATCGAGATCAGACATCAGGCTTGTTCAGGGTGGCATGGCCGTAGACCATGGACCATGGCTCCACTGGGGCTTGAACTCAGGACCTTCTGTGTGTAAAACAGACATGCTAACCACTACACTATGGAATCATGTCCCATGTAACACCATTTTTAATTTAAAATTTATCACTATGCATTTCATGATGAACTAAAAAATTAACATGCATGTATAGTAGATGAAATACTACATTACATCAACATTACTAGTATGTGGTATAAAAGCCTCTTTTAAAATCTGGGCTTCTCCCATATTTTTTAAATCATCTTTTCATCAAGCACCAGAGCTTAGTTGGTGTGATTCAGGGTCATTTCCAATAAGATTTTTGCTGCTCTAAGTATGAGCTGAGAATTACTTAACTCACTTTTGCTTTGACAAAACCACAATCAGATACCATCTCACATATGTTAGAATAGCTATAATCAATAGGACAAGTAATAACAAACGTTGGAGAGGATGTGGAGAAAAAGGAACCCTCATACGCTGCTGGTGGGACTGCAAATTGGTACAGCCACTATGGAAAACAGTATGGAGGTTCCTCAAAAAACTAAGAATTGATCTACCATATGATCCTGCAATCTCTCTACTAGGTATTTACCCCAAAGATTTAAAAACCCATATCCCAAAAGATATTTGCACATCGATGTTCATAGCAGCACTATTCACAGTGGCCAGGTCATGGAAGCAACTGAAGTTCCTATGATAAATGATTGGTTAAAGGAGCTGTGGTACATATATACAATGGAATATTACTCAGCCATAAGAAGAGATGAAATACTGTCATTTGCGACAACATGGATGGACCTCGAGATAATCATGCTAAGCAAAATAAGCCAGACGAAAAAGTTGAAAATCACATGATATCACTTATATGTGGGATATAAACCTAAAAGCAACAAATAAATGGGACAAACAGAGACTCAAGGACAGGGACAATGAACTAATGATTATCAGAGGGTAGGGGGTGGAGGAGGAGGGAAGAGGTAGATAGGGTAAAGGGTGTCAAATATAGGCGGTTTGGGGGAGGGTGAAGTGGGTAAAAGGGATCAAATATATGGTAGCTGAAGGAAACTGGACTCTGGGTGGAAATCATACAACACAATATATAGATGTCAAATTATAAGGTACACCTGAAAATTATATAATTGTATTAACCAATGTTACCTCAAGAAATTAAAAAAAAATAAATTTGAAATGCCAGAAGAGTCCAGGCTTCAAGGCTAAAAGCAGCACTTGAAAATGTTCACCACTTAAAGATTTATCAATCCCATGCTTTCCCAAAGTACCTGCCTCAAACACACCCTGCACTTTGTTTCATCTAGGTTTTGGCTCACTGTGTTTCCTCTGCTTAGATTATCCTCCTCATTTAAGATTCATTGAGGTTATTATACTGAGCGAAATAAGTCAGACAGTGAAAGATAAATACTACATAATTTGACTTATATACAGAATCTAAGGAAGAAAAGGAACTAATTCAAAACAGACTCACAAATATAGAGGACAATCTGATGACAGCCAGAAGGGAGGAGTTTTGGGAGGCTGGGAGAAAGTGGTGAAGGGTTAAAGAAGAACAAATTCATAGTCGATAGATGGGCATGGGGTTGGGGAGCACGGCATAGGGAATGTAGTTATCAGTAATGTAATAGCTATATGTAGAGTGAGAGGGAAGATAGAGTAATTGGGGGGATCGTTTCATAAACTATATAAATGTCTAACCAATGTACTGTTTTCTTGAAACTAATATTAAAATAAACTACTACTAAACAAAAAGATTCACTGAGGAATTCTAACCACCCTTCAGTGTCATACAAATTCTTCACCCTCTAGGAAATCATTCATGTTATTTCAACAATTAAAATGTCTCCTTCTTTGGAATCCACATGGCAATTTGCGCTTTCCTAATTGAATTACTTATTATAGCATATACTTGCTTCAGGACATTGCTAAACTTTCTATCTCTTTATTTCTCCCTCTTTCCAACTTAGGTAGAATACTACAGTGCATGAAATTGGTTTCTTGAAAAACATCCTTTTCCCTAGCCTGAATAACCCACTGATAGATTGAGGCGAGGAATGTCTTGGAGAGTTCTCACTAGTTCTAGAGAAACAATCAATCCTATCATGTTTATTTATCACAAGAAATCCAAGTGTTCACTCCAAGATATCTCTCACCACCCAGATACTTCTTCCCATGTAGCTCTTTAAATATCATAATATGACTCAGTTCCACCTCACCTTTACCTCCACCACCAAACTTTCCCCAGGACCTTCTGGAATTTATATTCCATTATCGGCAACATCCCCTAAAAATTCAATCTTACCTATGACTATTACTTTCTAATTCTTCCCATACTGCACCTCTCCCTAACAGAAGACACTGCTATCTCAAGCAGTTGCTCCCATACTTTATGTAGTGCAGATCCTAGGGGTAGATAGTAGGTATATTTCTGTCTTTGAATTGCTTCTAGAATATTATTCAATCTCCTTTGCCACCTTTCTCAATTCTTCTGAAGTAAACGCCATCATCTGAATTTATCACCCACTAAACTCTCTTGCTATAGTCATCTACAGATCTCTTTAATGAACCCTTGATTAATAGGATATTTTAGCATTTGGCTTATTGGTTTTTTTCTCACTGCAATATACCTTTATTATCATAAGCGATCATGTAAAAATCCACAGGGGCATTCTATTTACAGCAGCAAGTGACAGTTGATCACTCCCTTCCATTATGAATCTTGTTCTTTACATGATGCACAAATTCTACATTTTCCTAGTAATCCTGCTATGTCATGAAAATGAATTCTCAGTATCCTTTGATGAATCCTCTTCCTGACTTCTAAGTTTTGAGTAATCATGGAACAGTCTTAGGATTTTTCTATCTGTACATATTTTCTAGGTGATTTCATTTTGAACCATGATTTTTTTCCTGAACCTAGATCAGCAACTGTAACTGTCATGCCAAGAACTATACTTGCATATTGAAAAAACTTCACAAACATAAAATCTCCAAAAATAAACTCTTGATTTCTGCCACTACCATACCTGGAGGGAGAAATGTTCAAAACAAAAAAACCCTCAAGAGTAATTTTTTATTTTCTCTGATATACCATCAGTAAATCCTTTTGGCTGTCTTTTGACTTCCTTATCACCATCTCTCTTGCCTACTACCAAGGTTCAAGCCACTAACAAATCTTACCTGGAAAGTAATGCATTATGCTGTTTCTACAGTTACTCACCCCCACTTCAAATCCTGCACAAAATTTAGAATAATCCTTTTAGATTGGATTATGGTACCCCTCTGGACAAAACCATTCAACATCGTTCTTTCTAAAATTTCTAGAATAAATCTCATACTGTAGTCCTGGACTACATTTCCAATCTCATTTCCAACCAGTCTTTAAGCCACTCTGAACCCCAAGCTCCCTCTAGCTTCAGAGACTTTATAGTGGAATGCTCAGAATGCTCCCTATCTAGGACTCCACAAGTTTTTCTCTTGATCACGTGAATTTGTACTAAATAGCCACTGATTTCCTTGATATACTATTTGTTTATTTCCATAGTTTGTATTAGCAAGGCGATAAATAAATGAACTGAATCCATAAATAATTAATGGAACAAAAATATAAAATAAGATAAAAATCAACTCTAAAAGAATGTTACTTGTAAATCATAATGTGAGACATATATATAATGTGACTGATTTAAATTTGTGGACTACTTTTAGTTAAAACTGGTTATTCAGATCAGAAGTCAATATTTGGACTGTGGAAAAGCTGTTTTGCACACACAACAACAAACTATTTTGCAAGCTTTATTTGCTTGGTTGATTTTTCTCTCTCAGGGTATTTAGGGTGATAAAACTATATGTAAGAAGAGCTCCAGTAATAGGGAAAGAAAGGCAAATGTTCATGTGCAAAACTATAGGCAATTAATAGCCGGTTTTGCTCAGGGAAATTTAGGTTTTATGCATGTATGTTAGTAGCTATTTTAAAAAATTATTGAAATACTTTTAGAAAATAAATGGCTGAGAATCTAAAATGCTCCAATTTACCCAAAATGCAAGTAATATTTATAAATTTATTTCTTAGCAATAAAATCATTGCAACTTTACATACCTTCAGTCATTAAAAATTCTTAAGCTTACTTGATAATAACTAACTAGGAAAAAATTAAAAATTAGCAACTTTAGTCTTGGACTGTTTTTTCTTTTAAATTCTGTTGATTAGTAATTTTTTTCTGACATATAGAAGTTTTAAAATTTTAGTAAAGTACTAAAAGTGGTAGCATTATTTTACATTTATATAGCTAGCATTTTGAATTATAAAAATTATTGAGGAAAAAATAATTTCAGAACTTATTATATTATTTCTTCTATTAGAAAATAGCAACTTTATATTTGCCATTAGAAACTCCATCATGAGAGTCTTTGGAGTTACCCTGAATAAAACCTATTAGAAGCATACAAATCTATGAGGAAAACACATATTTTAAATATCTTATTCAGTATAACACATCATAAATCATTTGCTCTTATTTTTGTAGGAAAAATAAAGCCCCCAAATCTGCTTAGTATTCACCTCATAATTAACCTGTATTTAGTTTGACTAATTAAGCTCACATGTCTCCAAGTTTAAGATTTTGTTTAAACAGAAATACTCAGTAAATCCAAACAACATTGTTATAGTTTACCTGAAAAATTTAAGCACTTCGACTTTACATTAGTTTTGTATCTTAATAAACTTCCTCATACCTTAACTCAGCACAAAAGCAAACATTCACGCATCTTCAGATACACCTCCAATGTAGAATTTTTTTCTGAAACACTGGAGGATGACAATTTTCATCCTGAATCTCAAAATATACTTTTCTCACATTACCTAGAGGATAAAAAATAATATATATTTTTATTGGTGGTTATTTATGTTAATAAATGCACTGGAGTAAATATTTATTGCACTTTATTTTTTTTCTGAAACAGTGGAAACCACTTAAATAAAAAGAGTCATTGCTAAATGACATGTCTAATATCACAAAATCTACAGAAGACACTGGTAATGATGCTTCTGGCACAATAACATTAAGTTGTTGCTATTTCTTTTAATTATGATATCCTGATAATTCATTTTACTTGATTTAATAGCCACAAAAGTATTGTGTTATAATAATTTTAATGATATAACTCAACTGTTTATGTTTACACTTTGCATAATTACCAAGGACACAAAAGTGGCACAAATATATAAACATCTTATGAAGTAATAGAAATTGCCATAAACAATATATTTACATATATTTTATTCTTTTCTAAATTAAATTAGTTGGGGTGACATTGGTTAAAAAGATTATATAGATTTCAAATGTACTATTCAATAATACATTATCCATATATTGCATTGTGTGCTTACCACCCAAAGTCAAATCTTCCGTCACCATATATTTGAGCCCCTTTACACTTTTCTACTATGCCCCTTTCTCTCTAGTAACCACTAAACTGTTGTCTGTGTCTAACAGTTTTTATTTGTCTTGTTCATTTTTTGCTTTCAGTTTTACATCCTACAAGAGTGAAATAATATGGTTCTCAACTTTTTCTGTCTAGCTTATTTCACGTAGCATGATTATCTCAAGGTCCATCCATGTTTATGGAAATGGCAGTATTTCACCTTTTCTTATGGCTGAGTAATATTCCATTGTGTATATTTACCATATCTTCTTTAGCTAATCATCTGCCAAAGGGCATTTCAGTTGTTTCCATGTACTGGCTACCATGAATAATAAAAATATTAGACATATGCATTTTATAAACTCCAGAGAGAGTACAGTAAAATAATCATTTAAAATATCAATTTAGCAGTTATGAAAATCTCTAAAGTTAACATCTATAGAAACAATTAGAGAAATATTGATGCTATTGATAGTCAATGATTATAAATTTCCTGTGAAATAATTTATCCAACTTTAACAATTGAGCTTGTTTTTCAATCTTTTTTATAATATATTTATCTAACAAATGACATTATTACAATATTAGATATCATGCTTCCATATCAATTATGACACTAACATAGAATTTAATCATATTCAATTTAGTGCTTTAGAGAAACCATAGAATAAAAATTATGATAGTATTTCCATGCCATAAATTATGAAAGCAAGTACAATTTTGGAAAGATAATTATAACATGTACTTAAATATCTTTCTAAATTCTTTAAAAATTTTTTATCTGCCAGGTTTGGGTATCTTTACCTTTATATGCAGAATAACAATAATAATAAATATATATTTAACTTATGTACTTATCTCAATTTTTTTTAAAATCGGATGCTCTTGTTGTCTTTAACTTCTTTTGAGTATAGATTGTGTGTTAGTTTTTCCTCTTGATTTTAAAAACATTTGACTAAATATTTAATTTGTATAATTAAATTTTATTAGAATTGAATCATTAATCTCTGTTGTTGAACTGTGTGAAAAAGAATGTCCTTTTATTTTTCTTGAATTTACCTTTATCCACTTTAAGAAATGTCCCCTAGTTGTCAGGTGTCACATTTGGTCACAAAACAAAAGAATAGCTTAAAAATACAGTACCTAATTGAGAAAATGAAGGGCATGGAGGGCAACATGATGAACCTGGAGGACACTGTGCTAAGAGAAATAAGACAAAGAAAGAAAAGGGTTTTTTTCTTTGATTGCCTATAAGTGAGATTATACTTTATTTTTTTTTATTGCCTATAAGTGAGATCATACATACTGTATGATCTCACTTATAGGCAATAATAAAAAAAAATAAGCAAAAACTATTGAGCCAGAGCCTAGGTCAAATACCAGTAACTCTCCATGCATGCTGTGTGATCTTACACAGGTCACTTACTCATTTTGAGCTCAAGTTTCTCATCGATAACCTAGAAATCATAAATAACTAGAGTAAATGAGCAAATATATATAAGGCATTAAATACATGGTAGCTCACTATTTCAAATATGACTCAGAACTTACTGACTCTCAAGGTAGAGAGAAAGTATTAGTAATATCATCATCATTATCACCATCATTATTATTATCAAAAAGAAGAAGAATATCAATGCCATGGAAATAAAAAAAAAATCCTAATACTGAGTTATAAAAGAAAATTGTTTTCATATGGGGTATTATATAGGAAATATAAAAGAAAGTAGTAGAAAATATGTATATTTTACCATAATTATAAGAATTTAAATAGTAATAAACACTATTGGAAAACATAGCAAAAGGGCCTTATTAAATATCCATACTTTTGTTTACATGGCAAGACCATGAATTTACAGAAAACTCATTTTAAAAAGTCAACAGTCTTTGCGAAAAACAGACACACACCATAAACTATTTGATGTAAAAATATTCTGACATTACAAGCCTATTAAGAATCATTTTATCTTAAAATGCAGAACTGTAGCTGAGAAAATAATGTTCAAATAAACTAGTAAATAAACTGTGTATTTTTGACATATAATTAAAAACAAAAGTATACTTTAAGCCTAAAGCTGTTTTGTTTACATAGAAGTAATGATTGATAAATTTGGTAAAATATATAAATAAAGAAAAATATACAAGCCAACAGCAACAACAAACGATTAGATTTTGGATATGCAATTTACTAAGCCCTTGAAAAAGTGACTGTAGGGACTCATATCATGTATGCAGTATTGAATTGTCATACATACCCCTACACACACAATCAGAAAGAAATATTATGCCTTTCTTTCTTGAGACAATAAAGTAATTAAGGTTAAATGAGATCATATGGGAGAGGCCCTGGTCCAAAAGGATTAGTGTTGTGGTTCCTGACACAGAGCTCTTAAAATCCCTTGTAAATAGAGGTGACAGGAGAACATTTTGTTCTAACATTTAGTCTGTGACTCCAGTTCCTAATACATAGCTCGTAAGACCTTTCTAATTTTCTGAACATCTGATACTGAGCTCCTAAATGCCAGAGAATTTCCTAGGTCCTAGGAACATCTTTGGTTCTAATGAGGTGACCCTTTGTGGGTTTTAGGATGGGTGTGGGTTCCAGAAAAAATAAATCATAATTCAGAACCTTTAAACTTTCATTTCTATACCCCACTCTCCGGAGAGGGAAAATAGCTGAAAATGGAGTTAATAATCGATCATACCTATGTGATGAAGACTCCATAAAAATCTCTAAAATATGAAGTTTGGAGAGCTTCCAGATTGGTGAATATATCCACCTACCAGGAAGGTGGTACACCTGAACTCTATGGAAACAGAATTTCTTAAACTGGGATGCTTCCCAGTCTTATGCTATGTATCTCTTCATCTGGCTGTTCATCTGTATCTTTTATCACACTCTTTAGTGCATAATAAACTGGTAAATGCAAGTAAATGTTTCCTTGAATTCTGTGGGCTGTTTTAGAAACTGACTGAATTCAAGAAGGGGAGTTGTGGATACTTCTGATTTATAGGCAAGCCAAACAGACAAAAGTTGTGGGTGTCCTGAGGACCTAGTATTTTTGATCGGCATCTAAAGTAAGAGGCAGTCTTGTGGAGTCCGCACTAACTCGAGTTAGTATTAGAATTAAATTGAAGTGTAGGACACCCAGCTGGTGTTGCTGAGAATTGCTTGATGAATGGCAAACCCATATATCTGGTGTCAGAAGTATTATAAGTGTGGTAGGAATGTGAGAGTAAAGGAGAAATACACAAGTGGAGTGTATTTTCTTCCTATATAGTATATATTAGAATACTAGCAAACTTTTTTGATCATTATGCTAAATCCTTTGGAAAGAGTAAAAAGAGACATTTAATCTATAGAATATGACTTAGTAGCTGAGTTGATTCATTCTCATTTGGTATAAGTGTAGCTTTGAACATTTTTATGAAAATTACGGGCCATATCTCCATAAAAAGGACTAGTAGGCACATGAGTAAAGAGTTTTCACTTTAGAGCTTTAAGGATTTCACTAAGAACTGCTGCTTTCAAATGTCACTTGTAAAACAAACTAGATTTTCAGGAATATGGGAAGAGAAAAGTAAATTACAATACGTCCACATGGTGGAATATTAAACAGTCATTAAAATGATGTTTTTGAAGAATATCTAATGATACAATATATTTTGATATAACATAAACTAAAAAGAAAAAAACAAGATTTTAAAACCAAAAATGCATGTTCAAAATTATGTATTTGTGTGTGTGCCTATGGGTGTGTGGGTATGTGTGTGTAGCTCTGGTGGGGGGGTGGGGGACTTAAAAATATGCAAATTTTAAAAGCATTCAAAAGTACAAGATTATAAATTATTTTCTTTTTATATACTTTCCTTAATTTTATGCAATGATAGTACTTTTTAATTAAGAAAAAGTTAATGTTAAATATGTTGAAAGCCTAGAGGGAAAAGAGAAAACAGAAGTTATAAGGCATAATATACAAAATGAAACATCTTTGGTTCCTTTCTATGCCTTTTCCAAAACATCATCTCTTGCATCTAAAGAGCCTGGGGAAACATCATGCAAATCTGCTATTTTTGCATCAACGAGCCCTAACCGATGCTAGTTAAGCATACATTATTACCCTCTAAAATAAAAGGAATTTGCTTACTTGTTTGTCTGTAAGAAGATATTTCCTCAGGCATATATGATTTACTTGTGAAAATTTAAGCAAGAAGCAATGACTACAGAGAGAAGTAAACTTGCAAAACACAATCTAATGATTCTTTATCTGTATAGCTTTGCTTCATGCATTAGTCATCTGGTATGCAACATATTTAATTAGTTTTTTGCAGATATTTTAGAAGCAATATAAAATGAAGCAATTTAACTACAACTATTTAGCGCAATGAACATGTTAAATTTAGTCCTTAGAAAGTATTTAACGAACTCTTGTTAAATAGGGGCTTTTAGTTCCTGCAATTTTCATTAAATTCAAGCATTATCTTTAATCTTTCCAAAATTTCTATGAGGAAAAAAATTTTTTGAAGCAACATAAAGTAAATTTTGAAACATTCTAGTAAATCAGTTATTTAAAATTTCAAGCATCAGCCATAGTAAAAGTACAAATTAAATTTTTGTTATGATAGAAAGTGAAATTTAGAACTATAATTTTTAAGTAATATGCTACTCCTCTACACCTGTCCCCTCACTGCTCACCTAAATATTTCAGTTAACTACATTTAATTTTTTTGATTTGTCTGTCCCCACATTTCCCACTTAAATATTTCAGTCAACCACATTTGGGGTCTAAATTGGTTTTTGAAAAGGTAAAGTAGAATTTCTTGGTTTGTCTGCTAAACATCCTTTTCTCCCTTATTTTGGACATAGAACTCCATTTTTTTCCTTTCTTGGGTTACTATACCTCAATATGCCATATGCTCTTAGTGAAACTATCAATCACGGTGCTCTGCAGTCCACCCTTGGCCAAGGGTACATGTATGTCTTAACCCAGGATAATCAGATGTTCCCCCTCAGATACTTGATCCTTGTGCTGTAAGGTATAAGATGCCAAATGTCTCGATGGCACTGCCCCCCGCAAAAAGCAGTGTTCTGAGTTTCTGATCAAGATCATGGAGTCTTATGTTTTTATTTTCCTTCCCTTAGACTCTATTCAACTTTTCCTTTGTGCAAGCCATCATACATTATTTTGATTAGTTCTTTTTAGTATGCTTCCAATCAAATAACTATTCCAAGTACAATTGAGAATGACCAACTTTGTCCATATCAGAGAATAGGGGCCATATCATCCCACCTAAAGAAAGAGTTTGCATTTTTCCTCCTAAATACCAAAGACATTAAAAAATACAAAATTTCCACTTAATGTTCAAAACTTAATCAAATATTATAGTTTTCATATTTTCTCCTTTGCGAAATAGATGATTATATTATTATGACCATAAATTTGGGGGGAAATATTGTCTGTGTTTCTGCTCATACATTGTCTGATTGTCAATAAAGATCAAGGTACTCAAATTTAAAGACTCTTAAAGACATGACTGCTTTTCTAATATGTCCCGAACTACAACCATTAGTTATGCAAAGTACTTAGAGAAAACACATGGAATCCTATATACAATAATTAAGAGGAATAAATGAAGCATTTTTCTTATGTGATTGTTATATTTTTAAATGTCACTGAAACATATCATAGCTAGTAATAACAATAAAAATAATAGTGATAATAATTATAGCTTTTAAAATTGTGCATCATTCTCATAAGTTATGTACTTTGAAGATATCATTTTGCTTGAAATTTTCAAATACTCAAAGAGGTGTAGTAATATTAGTCCTGATATATAATGTTGAAGATTCTAAAGCTTAAAGAGGTTAATAAAGATCAAAGATGTGTATGGAACCCAGGCCTGTCTGATACCAAAGTCAGAGAAACGTGAACAATTTATTACATTAAATTTTTATGTGCCTGCCTTTTCTCTACTATTCTATTAAGTAATTTTTAATTTGAGTTGTGCCATTGGTAAATCATCTGAGTTATAACATATTTTAATAAATATTTTTAATAAAATTTTTCTTTACTTCTTGTTCTTTAATCTTATGTATATCTTAGCCTTTATGGAATATCATCTAATAGAAAGCTTCCATTAGTTAAATTGAGATGCTGTACTGGCCTTGTGCATTTTAATAAAACATAAGCATAGCAATCTCTATCAAGGTATCTTGATAGAAAGCATATGCTGTAAGTAAATAACTGAGAATAGACTTTGAAAACTGAAAGTGACAGTATGAAAATAGTGATTTCCCTTAAATTGTCTCCAATTATTTTCAAGATATTATGTAGGGGACTAATTAGGTATAAGATATCAAGAGGGAGCACAACAGGAACAAGATTGATTCATTAAACTTATAAAAGTTCCTGGGGATAAAAAAATGAATTAGCTTTGGAAAAAGACGTGTTTTGAATAATGTTTAAAAAGAATGACAAACTAAATTTAGATTTCCTATTTTTGAAACATTAACTTTTTAGTTTATGTTTTTGGATTCATATATGTAAATTAAACTGAAATGCAGGCCTCAAAAGTATAAAAATCAAAAAATCAGGAAATAATTAAGAATACAGTAAATTGTGTACTGTGTAGATAAAACCAAGAAATCCTTTACCTACTGTAATTTCCCTGTTTCTTGCACAGAAAAAAATGGTTGCTATTTGACATAAAATGTAGTTACTGCATGGTCAAACTGACTGTCATTAAACATATTTTCTTTAGTCATAAATTTTCTTGAACATCAGTAATGTTTGATATTTACACCATCTAATATCTCTCTTGAAATTCCTCTTCTCCTGTGGCTAACAGGCCATCATTACACACAGTTAACTGCTCTTTTCCATGGCCTCTTCAGTGGCTGTTTCTTTCTCTCATTCATGAAATGAAGGCTCCTCCAAACTCAGTCTTTTGCTCTATTCTCCTGCCAGTCTCTCAGAGTGACAGGGCTAGATGGTCTTGGAGGCTCATTAATTCTTCTCTTTTGAGAGACAACCATGTAAATAGGTCATTAGATTAGGATTGGCTCAACGGAGCTAAACTGGTACAAGCTACTTAGCTTCATCAGCTCCCCTGCTTTAGTTATATGTTTCTTTGACCAGGAAGCTCCCATTATTACATGGTCAATGCATTTTTTTCTTATTCAAATTCCTTTTCAATACCTAGAGTAGTACTGTTTTAAGTCCCTTGCTTTTAGCTCTTTTTATGGTGTTCAGGTATGTACAGATAAGATTCTTCTCTCTATAAGTTAGAGAAACTAGAGAGATGCTTTTTTTTCTTTGATGCCTTTTGGCCTGATTTCTTCAATTAAACTTCATTTTATGTTTATACCATGTGATGCTAGTGACCTTTTGCGTAACAATCCCTTGGCTTAAATAAGCATTCTAGATGATTTCTTTCAAAGTCTATACACCCAGTTTTGAACATTTTTCAAATTTTCAAATTCTTATTTCCAACTATTTTCTTTTTTTTAAGTTTATTGGGGTAACATTGGTAAATACAATTATATAATTTTCAGGTGTACATTATAATTTCACATCTGTATATTCTATTGTGTGTTTACCACCCAAAGTTCAGTTTCCTTAAGCTACCATATATTTGATCTCCTTTACCCACTTCACCCTCACTCTACCCCTATATTTGACCCCCTTTACCTGGTCTATCTCCCCTCTCCTCACTCACTCCATACTCTCTGGTAACCACTAGTCCATGTCTATGTGTCTCTGTTTGTTTGTCCTGTTCATTTGGTGCTTTTAGGTTTATATCCCACATATAAGTGATATCATGTGATTTTCAAATTTTTCTGTCTGGCTTATTTTGCTTACTATGATTATTTCAAGGTCCACCCGTGTCGTAGCAAATGGCAGCATCTCATCTCTTCTTATGGCTGAGTAATATTCCATTGTATATATGTACCATAGCTTCTTTAGTCAATCATCTATCGTAGGACACTTCAGTTGCTTCCATGTCCTGGCCACAGTGAATAATGTTACTATGAACATTGGTGAGCAAATATCTTTATAGATATGAGTTTTCAAGTCTTTGGGGTAAACACCCAGTGGAGGGATTGCTGGATCAAATGGTAGATCAACTCTTAGTTTTTTGAGGAACCTCCAAACTGATTTTATAGTGGCTGGATTAATTTGCAGTCCCACCAGCAGTGTATGAGGGTTCCTTTTTCTCTGCATCCTCTCCAACATCTGTTATTACTTGTCCTGTTGATTATAGCTATTCTAACATGTGTGAGATGGTATCTCATTGTGGTTTTGATTTGTATTTCCCTAATAGCTAGCTATGTTTAGCATCTTTTCATATATTTGTTGGCCATTTGCATATCCACTAGGGAGGTGTCAGTTGAAGTTCTCTGGCCATTTTTTGATTGGATCATTTGTTTTTGTTGTTATTGAGTTGTATGAGTTCTTTGTATATTTTGGATAGTAAGGCCTTATAGGAGATGCTTGCAAACATATTTTCCCATTTGAATGGTTGTCTCTTTACCTTGTTGACGGTTTCTTTTGCTGAGCAGAAGCTTTTTAGTTTGATGTACACCCATTCATTTATTTTTGCTTTTACTTCCCTTGCCTTTGAGGTCAAATTCATAAAATCCTCTTTAAGTCTAAGGTCCTTGAGTTTAGTTCCTATGTTTTCTTTTATGACTTTCGTTGTTTCAGGTCTTATATTCAGGCCCTTAATTCATTTTTGAGTTAATTTTGGTCTAGTTTGATTCTTTTGCAGGTAGCTTTCCAGTTTTCCAAGCACCATTTATTGAAAAGGCTTTCCTTTCTCCACTGTATGTTTTTGGCTTTTTTGTCAAAAATTATTTGCTCACATAAATATGGGTTTAATTCTGGACCCTCAATTCTGTTCCACTGGTCCATGTGTCTGTTTTCCTGCCAATACCATGCTGTTTTGATTACTATAGCTTTATAGTATAATTTGAAGTCGGGCAGAGCGATGTCTCCAGCCTCGTTCTTTTTCATAGAACGGCTTTGGTGATTCGAGATCTTTTGTGCTTCCATAGAAGTCTGATGATTTTTTGTTCTATTTCTTTAAAAAATGCCAATGGGATTGTGATGGGGCTTGCATTCAATCTGTATAATGGTCATTTTAACTATGTTGATTCTTCCAATCCAACAACATGGAATATCTTTTCATTTCTTTATATTGTTTTATAATTCTTTGAATAGGATCTTGTAGTTTTCATTATATAGGTCCTTCACATGTTTCATTAAATTCATTCTTATGTATATTATTCTTTTTGGTCAGTTGCGAAAGGAATTATTGTTTCAACTTTTTTCTGACACTTCGTTGTTAGAGTAGAGGAACGCTGTGGATTTTTGAATGTTGATCTTGTATCCAGAAACTTTACTGTATTTTCTTATTGTTTCTAGGAGAGTTCTTGTAGAGTCTTTAGGGTTTTCTATATAGAGAATCACGTCATCCACAAATAGTGACAGTTTGATTTCTTCGTTTCCTATTTCGATACCTCTTATATGTTTCTCTTGCACTTGCTAGGACCGCTAATGTTATATTGAATAAGAGTGATGATAGTGGACAGCCTCGCCTTGTTGCTGATCTTAGAGGTAAAGTTTTTAATTTTTCACCATTAAATATAATGTTGGCTGAGAGTTTGTCACAAATGGCCTTTATTATTTTAAGGTACTTTCCTTCTGTACCAATTTTGTTAAGTGTTTTGATCATAAATGGATGCTGTATCTTGTCAAAGGCATCTCTTGATAATATCATATGATTTTTATTTCTTGATTTGTTTATGTGGTATATCATATGAATCAATTTGTGTATGTTGAACTATCCCTGTGCCCCTGGGATAAAGCCCACTTGATCGGGGTGTATAATCTTTTTAATATGTTGCTTGCTATATTCGGTACACTAGTATCTTATTTAGGATTTTTGCATCTGTGTTCATGAGAGATATTAGTCTGTAGTTTTCTTTTTTTGTGTTACCAGGTTTTGGTATCAGAGTAATATCAACCTCATAAAATGAGTTGGGAGGTATTGCCTCTTCTTCAATTTTTTGGAAGAGTGTGAGGAGAATAGGTATTAATTCTTCTTTGAATGTTTGGCAGAATTCACTGATGAAGCCATCTAGTCCTGGACTTTTACTTTTTAGTAGGTTTTTGATGATTGTTCCAATTTCCATACTGCTGATTGGTCTATTTAAATTTTCCAGTTCTTCTAGATTCAGTCTAAGAAGGTTGTATTTTTCTAAGTACTGGTTCATTTTTTCTAGGTTATTAAATTTGGCGTTATATACTTTTTCATAATATTCTTGTATAATCCTTTGTATTTCTGTAATAACAGTCGTAATTTCCCCTCTTTCATCTTTGATTTTGTTTATGTGTCCCTTCTCTGTTTTCCTTCTCTGACCCAGTTATTTTTTAGTAGCATGTTGTTTAATCTCCATATATTTGGGGTTCTTCCTGATTTCTCTTTGCAGTTGATCTCTAGTTTCAAAACATTATGATCAGAGAATATATTTGGTATGATTTCAACCCTCATATTTGTTGAGGTTATCTCTGTGCCCCAGTATATGGTCGATTCTTGAGAATGTTCCATGTGCACTAGAGAAGAACCTATAAGCAGCTGGTTTGAGATGGAATTCTCTGTAAATGTCAATTATATCCAGTTGGTCTAAAGTGTCATTTAGGGATGTTATTTCCTTATTGTTTTTCTGTTTGGATAATCTGTCTATATCCGACAGTCGGGTATTTAGGTCCCCTATCACTTTGGTGTTTTGGTCTGTTTCCCCCTTTCGTTCTGTCAGTAATTGCTTTACATATTTCGTGGCTCCCTGATTGGGAGCATAGATATTGATAAGTGTTATTTCTTCTTGGTGCACGATTCCCTTTATCATTATGAAGTGTCCCTCAGTATCTTTCTTTATCTTTTTTATTTTATGGTCTATTTTGTCTGATATTAGTACTGCTACTACCTCTTTTCTCTGAATGACATTTGTTCTATATATACTTTTCCATCTTTTCACTTTGAGTGTATATTTGTCTTTGGAGCTGAGAGGTGTCTCCTGGAGGCAGTATATGGTTGGGTTTTGTTTTTTGATCCATTCTGCAACTCTGTGCCTTTTTATTGGTGAGTTCACTTCATTTACATTTAGGGTGATTATTGAAATATGAGGTCTTCTTATAGCCATTTTATCTTTTGCTGTCTGGTAACTCGGTGTTTCCATTGCTTCCTTGTCCTTGTGTTTCTGTTTTCTTTATTTTGGTTGTCTTCTGTGGGTTTTGCCTCTGGATCTTTTTGTTTCATATTATATTTTTCAGTTCTGAATCTTTGATGTGTTGTTACCATTACGAATATGTAAAGGATAGTTATATATATATACAGTCATTTATTTTTTTCTGCACGTGCCTTATCGCCATTCCTTTTTGCGAATTTGGATCTTTGAATCCTCCCCTTTTCAGTCATTGTTGTCTCAATTTGTCCCTATGTATGCTGAACATTCATTACCATCTTGTTATAGGAAATGACTTCTTATTTTTAAGCTTATAATGCTCTGTTTTTAGTAAAAGTTGCCCTTCTCTGCTTCTATCAGCCTGCTAGATTTCCGAAGCAGAGCCGTTCAGAAAACTCCCTGCAGGAACTCGGCTCCTTCTCCCCTCCTGCAGGGAGCTCCAGAGGCTGCAAGAGGTAGCTTCGGTCTTCACAGCGTTTGCTCAGATTCCCCTGGGGCTCTGCAGTGATCAGTCTCGGAAGGTATAAGGGGAGGGTCCCTCTGGGTTGGAGGTGGGGGCTGCGGCTCAGCCTTGGTTTTGCAACCGGGGCTGGTAAAAATCAACTGTTGTTTCTCTGTGTTTCTGCCCTGCTTCTCCGCTTTCTGACCCAATGACTGGGCCCTCCGGTCGGCTCTATAAAAGCCCTGGCACTTCCAGGCAGGGTTGTTCAGGAAAGTCACTGTTCCTTCACCCGTCTCCCTCCTCCTACAGGGAGCTCTGGTGGCTGTGAGAGGCAACTTCTTTATTACTCCCAGTCCACCGCCTGACACCTGGGGTTCTGACCTGTGGTAGCTCTTATGGGCAGATCCCACTTTCAGACGTGCTGGTGTGCAGTTTTGGTGTTTTTTATTGAGTTTTAGATGTTCAGCTTATTCAGCTTATTGTTGTTTCAAGAGAAGAGATCTAGGGACGTCTCTCACTCTTCCATGTTTCTGCTGAATCCAAGAGTCTGTGTATTTTAAGACTACATCTTTCCCCTGTTTAAGTTGAGAGCTGTGAGCTATTAGCACCAGTTTCTGATATATATATATTTGCCTTTATAGGTCTGAACAAGCACAAATTTTAGTTTTGTTCCTATTAGTATGAGTGGGTGAAACTAAGTCTATTTCTGTAGGAACAAAGAAAGTATTCAGATGAGATAATTTTGCATATTTAAGTTTTACTCTTTTAGTCTTCCCCTTCTCTCACAAATCAATCTTTTTATTGTCACAGAAGGGAGATCTCAAACCATTTCATTCATATAGTAGTAATTCAATTTACACTTATTAGTTTGAATGTAATTTAATTAAGAATGCCTTACTTTTGATTGCTTAAAATAGATATAGGACTATTTTTTCCAAGCTTATATATAGAGAGAATGAGGAAAGTTCAGCCCCTTAAAAGTAGATGAAAAGAAGCTCACCTAACTGAAAATTTCCTTACAAGCAAAAAGTTTGAGGATTTTTTATGGGTTTTAAGCCATTGGACATGATACATTAGGAAAAATAGTTTATTCAGTGAATGGCCAAATCATTTTTCCTTTCCTAAATTCACCGGCAGTGTATATATTTCAAAGTCTGATCACACTCTAGTAACATTAGAAATTTAATACCTGCATGTCTTTCAGATGATTAAATGTGTAATAATCCAGAATATGATATGGAATATCATCTTTTGAGTCAAGCTTATATTTTTTGTAGCAGATTTTATATGTTGTAGAGCAGTGATAATTTTGTGTACTTTTCTATATTATGTTTCAAGAACTGCATTTAGCATCATCTGGTAGAGATCTGTCTTGAATATTGACACTCAATTCTCAGAATTTTTTTGAAATTAAGGACTGCATTGCAAGACACAATCACAAAGATATTTCAGGCAAATAAGAAATAGTTTTGTCTGAAAATGTCCTGTAATTTCTTAAGCCTCTAGTTAAATTTGTGTTGTATTGTCCTGGCACTATAACAAAAAATCTAAGCAAAAATGATTAAAATAGCCTTTTAAAGATTTTTATTCATACTTCTCTAAATATATTTTTGTTTTGAACTGACTATTTATATTGGCAATAAGAAGAATAAAAGTGCTAAATTTATTTAAAATGTATTATAAAAATTAATTCCAAATATACCATAAAAATAGTGACTCCTTAGTAGTTCTAATTCATTTACATTAATGAAACCAGTGAGCCTGGAGCAAATTATGTATATAACAAGAATATAATTTACATTGGTTAGTTCGTAAGTCACACTGTATATCTGAAGACCCATAAGCGACTTTAAATGTTATTTTTTTTTCAAAAACAGGCAAAGAAATGTCTTGCTTCACCAAAATACATTCTAATGAATCAGAAAAATAAAACTTAATGGATTAAGTTGATCCTGAAACTTGACGTGGTAACCACACTAGTTTTTGTAAACTTACAGCTCTTTTGTATTTGTTTCATTTTATTTGTTCTCAGGAATTTTTTTCCTAGATGTTCATGGCTTTTTATGATCTCAGTAATGCATAAAAAGACAAAGTCAATGAAGTTCATAGTAATTTGAACTGCTCTATTACCAACTGAAGCCAATAGACCCCAAGATATGCACAACCTTAAAATTAAAGATCTCTGGAGTATGTAAAGAACTCTAACACACTGATGAGTGAAGGAAAAAAAAGGCCCGAGGCCAAAAACAAACAAACAAAAAAGCAAACAAATAGAAAATAGGAAGAAGATTGGAATAGGCACTGATTAAAGAGGATATAAAAATTGGCAAATTGTGTGTGTGTGTGTGTGTGTGTGTGTGTGTAAGCATTCAACTTTATTAACTACTAGGGAATTGTAAAATATACCACAAGAAACCACCACATGTTAAAATAAAAAAGATAGACAAAACCAAATTGAAAACAACTGGAGCTCTCAGATATTGCTAATGAGATATAAATTAGTACTACTTTTTGGAAAAAAGTTTGGCATCATCTGTTAAGTATGAACATATATATATCCCCTTACTCGGAATTTCTACTAGAAATCAACAGTACATAGGATACATTAATCATAGTGTATTTGTGCAATGGAATTTTATAGAGCAATGAAAATGAATATGACTACATGCAATGATTTGGATGGATCTTAGAAATATAATGTGAGCAAATGAATTCAGGAAAACAAATCCAAATTTCTTAAGTCAATTTATATCAAGTTCTAAAACAGGAAAAACTAATCCAATCAGAATAGTGGTTATTTGAGTGGGAGACCGATAATGCTCTATTCTTTGATCTCGATGCTAGTTAATTTCAGAGATAGAACTTGAGAAATAAAATTATCAAATGTTTATAAAGCTCTAAATCTATAAAAACAAAAGGAAAGTTATTCAACTTTTTGGTGATTTTAAGCTTTTCATGCAAGATATAATAAAATTATTTTGACAAAAGTGGAGGAGTTTATATTTTTCTATTAGTTTTTTGTTTAGTTAATATTAAGGCATTAGCTGTTTTTAATGCTTGGTAAAACAATGCCACATAGTTTTGTTATGATTTCTAGCAAAGAAGCATGATTTGAGAAGATGGAGCACAATATCGGTAGCAGTAACTGAGAGATGACAGTAATCAAGCATGGTAGGTTAGATCTGGAAGATGGAGTTGAAAGAGATAATGCAAGTTAGGATGAAAAAGCACATGGTTTTATCTGATTCTAGGTTTCAGAATCCAGAATTGTAAGTCAGAGAGTGGGTTTATGACCTGAAAATTAAGTGATCATATTCACAGATTGATGAGTCTTGCAGGACACATGAGTACAGGCAGAAGCCTTTCTGCTGTTTTATACTATAGGGCACTCGTGAGGAATCTGAGCTGAGTAGGAAGAATAAGTAAAAGGAACCAGATGACTGAAGTCTTGGAAGAAGGACTTAGGCACTCAGCAAAGAACAGACATCACAGGAAAGGAACAGTGTGCCTTTCAGAAACAAAAAACCCCGGCAGTGAGCTGAGAACACACTTACTACAGGAGTATGTGACATCTGAGAAGGGCACGGCTGGCTGATATTGAGGCAACCACTTTTGAGAAAGAGGCTCCTTGTGGGTTTAATATTTTAGATTAGAGCTAAAATTAGATCGCGAGATGAGGCTGAGACCAAAGATGTAATCAATCAATCATCAATCAATAAGGAACATCCGTAGGCAGGAAATGAATGGTAGCTCCTTCTTCTTCTGTCAATTACTAAGGGAACTAGGAAATTTTTCATTTAAGACAATATTGATTAAAGTTTAATCAAATGTTATAAATATGCTAAATCTCCAGATCATGAAGAATAAGGTTAATGAATACAAAATATAAAGGCCATCAAAACAAATTTTAATATTTAAATCTATATCTTTCTCTTTTCCAAAAGCATAATGATGAAGACAAACCCACATTTTTATCTTTTAACTACTACTGGGCTGGATAACCTTGGACAAGTTTAAATTCTGTAGGCATCAGGTCTGCCACTGATGGCAATACTATCTAACAAATTTCTTATAAATATAAATGAAAAAGTACATATGAAGCCCTGAGTACAGTGCCTGTCTCCCTGAAATCTCTCAATAAATGTTCATAGTCATAGTTAGCTATTTTGTCAGAATAGTTCTTTTTACCTATAAGATAGTAGTAATCTCAGACTTGAAACGTTCTAATTCAGCATGCACAGTGCATATGTTATTAAAAACACCATTCTATTGAACACTCAGATATTTTATCATTGCCTTTGAAATCAAATAGTGGACGTATCTTTCCAGAACTCATATTTAGCATCAATATAGAATACTAATTTTTCTTCTTATTTTAATGGCAAAATAAGGAATATTTATAAAAGCTGACAGTTAATATGAATGTTATGTAATGACTATACAAATTCTATCTTTGAAATATTATTTTTACTAAATCTGATCCCATTGAGAAATAATCAGTATTATCACTTCAACTTACATGTTTTAAATGACATAGTTCTCATATCAAGAATGATCAGATTGATTGATATTTATGATTCATATTTAAAAGTTTTAAATAAATGGCATTATCTTAACATTGTATTTTGAGTATTTTGTACATATTTTCTTTGTACATAATTATTGCTGGCTTGGTATTTCCCTTTCAGGAAGCTGTAACAAATTTAAGAAAAAAGTAATCTCTACATACACAGGTGTGAGGTTCTGAGAAACAAACCTTAGCAGCACAGCTAGGAGAAACTACAGCCTTCAGATGGAACCAGCATCAATCTATTCAGAGAATAGTTTTAAAAAGAATATTTTTTTAAAAGGGTAAATTGAGATTTTTGATCCTGATCACATTATACCTTAGCAAACCATAAAATTTAATGAGGCTATCTCTAAGAATTAACATGTCTGAGGAGTGAGGAAAAAATCTTTATGTTCTCCTAAATAAAATTAAAAAATAATCAAGTCAGTAAAATTTCTTTTTTTGTGCTTTTGTAAGTTTGATTTTCTATATTGTAGCTGCTTAATCACTCACTCAACAAATGGTTTTATTTTTTATTTTATTTATTTTTTTATTTTATTAGTTTTAAGTATACAGTACATTTGTTAGACATTTATAAAGTTTTTTAACTTATAAACTTAAAATTTATATAAGTTTATAAAATGAATGCCCTAATTGCTCCTTCTCTCCTCTGGTTTTCCACCTAGCCAATATATTAATGCTAACTGCATTCCCTATGCCATGCTCCGCATCCCTGTGATCAACTATCAACTACTAATTTGTACTTCTTTAACTCTTCACCCCATTCTCCCAGCTGCCCAAATTCCTATCCCCTCTGTCCGTCACCAAATTGTCTTCTATATTTGTATGTCTGTTTTTGATTACTTTATTCTTTTTGTTTCTCAAATTCCACATATAAATGAAATCATATGGTATTTATCTTTCTCTGTCTGACTTATTTCACTCAGCGTAATAAACTCTAAGTCCATCCATGTCATTGCAAATGGTAAGATTTCATTTTTTTAATGGCTGAGTAAAATCCCATTGCATATATGAATCATAACTTCTTTATCTAATCATCTGTTGATGGGCATTTAGGTTGCTTCCATATCTTGGCTATTGTAAATTGTGCTGCCATGAATATTGGGGTGCATAGATCTTTACAAGTTATTGTGAGCCAATTTTTGAAATGTGTTTTGAAAACACTAGGTTTAGGACAGCGACAGAATAATAAGGTAGAAGTCGCCTGGAAATCACATAGTACTAACGTGATAATCACGTGAGAATCCCATGACAACCATGCGGGAATCACATGGCAATCATCAGACTGCCATGCTAGTATCACAACGATCACATGACTGACACACAAGAATAATGCAGCAATCATGTGACAACCACATACAATCACATGACCATCACAGGGAATCACAGGGAGATTACATGATATATGGTGATTATGTGTTGCTCACGTTGGGATCAGGAGTGCATATCACTTGGTAAAATTCACATAAACACGAAGCTGGCGTGTAACAGAGGGTGGCAGGACAGCCACCTAGATCCCCATGTCTGATTGAGAAAACTTGCTAGAAAAAGCGATAGCCAGTCAACTGCCGAAATGTTTATGATGTCACATCTGTGTCAAGCAACGTGCTTCAAGGCAATGGAAGCGCTGTCACACATTTCCTGCACTGAAAATTAGAGGCTGAGTCTGCTGTGAAGAAATTACTTTATAGCAGTGGCAATAGCTGCTGCCATTTTGCTGTATTGCAGAGAAAATGCTGAGTTGTTATGAGGATATCACTTAACGGTGGAAACAGTGGCTGCTGCAGTATTCTTGTATTGCAGACCTATGCTACAAATGTTAGAGGGAATCAATTTACAACCTGGAAAGCAAAGCTGATCAACTGAAAGAGAGGCAATTTCTGAAACGTGTTTTGAAAACTGAGTTTAGGGCAATGACAGCATAATAAGGTGGAAGTCATCTAAAAATTATGAAGCATCGATGATATAATAACATGATAATCACGTGACCGCAACACATGAATCATGAGGTTATCACCTGAAAGTCACACAAGAATCACATGATGATTTTGTGACTGCCACGCAAAAATTGCATGAATCATGTGACCACAACATGAGAATCACACGAGGAAGAGGTGATTGCCACAGGAAATCACACGGCAATCAGGTGATAAGCCTGTGCAAATCACGGTAGATGATGTGACATAAGGTGATTATGTGGTGCTTATGTTGGAATTCCGGATATATATCACTTGGTAAAATTCACATAATCAATGAGAAAAGGAGAGCTGGTATATAACTACAAAGGGTGGCAGGGACAGCCACTTAGCTGCTCTTCAATGGAAAGGTCATATCTGTTTGAGAAAACTTGCTACAAGACAGTGATAGCAGTGGCCATACTATTGCAACAATGGTCCTGTGGTCACATCTGTTGTCAGGCAACATGCAGTGCAAGTGGCTATCGTACATTTGTTGCACTGTAAATTTGAGGCCGAGTCTGCTGTGAAGAAGCTACTCTATAGCACTGGCAACAGCTGCCACCATTTTTCTATATTGCAGTGAAAATGCTGAATCATTCAGAAAATACTGAATGATTTTGGCTGCAGAAACAACAGCTGCCACAGTATTCTTGTATTATGTACCAAGGCTACAAATTTTGAGAGGGACTTGCTTTACAGCCAGGGAAGCAAAGCTGAAATAGTAAAAGTGAGGCAGTTCCTGAAACATGTTTTTAAAACAGATAGGACAGTGGTAGAATAATAAGGTGGAAGTCACTTGAAAATAATGTAGCACTAACCTGGAAATCATGCAGCATTCACATGAGCACCACAGGGAAATCACACAGCAATCATATGACCACCATGTGAGAATCATATGACTAACACGTGATTAGCCTGTGGGAATCACAGGGAGATCACATGACATACAGTGATTATGAGCTGCTCACATAGGAATCACCGGTACATATCGCTAGGGAAAAATTCACATAAACACTGAGAAAATGAAAGCTGATATGTAATAAAGGGTGGCAGAGGCAGCCACCTAGCAGCACTTCAATCAAAAGGTCATGTCTGTTTGAAAAACCATGCTTGAGGACAGCAATAGAGGTGGCCAGCCTATTGCCATAATGGTATAGAGGTCGCATCTTTGGTCAGGCAACCTACTTTAAAGTAGTAGATGTGGCTGTTGCACATTTGCTGTCTTGAAAAATTGAGGATGAGTCTGCAGTAGAAACAGCTGTGGCCATTTTGTTGTATTTCAGCAGAAGTGCTGAGTCATTCTGAGGATACCGCTTAATGGTGTAAATACTGTCCATTGCAGTATTCTTGTATTGCGGACCAAGGCTACAAATGTTAGAGAGAAATGCTTTAACGCCAGGGCAGACAAACTGAAATATTGAAAGTGAGGCAGTTTTCTGAAACACGTTTTGATAAAACTTGATTAAGGACAGCAGTGGAGTAATAAGGGGAAAAGCACTTGAAACTCACTTAGCACCAACGAGACAATAACTTGGCAATCATGAGACTGCCACGCGGGGATCACACAATGATCATGTGACCCCCATGCAGGGATCACGCCATGATCATAATTCTTATGTGACAATCACGTGTTTGGCCTTTGGGAATAACAGGGAGATCACATGACATACTGTGATTATTTGCTGCTCACGTGGAAATCACCAGTGTTTATCGCATCATAAAATTCACATCAACACTGAGAAAATGAGAGCTGGTGTGTAACAGAAGAGGCAGAGACACCCCCCTAGCTGCATTATAATCGAAATCTGTTGTCAGGCAACCTGCTTTAAGGTAGTGAAAGCATCTGGCAGCACACTTTTGCTGCCTAGAAAATTTGAGGATGAGTCTACTGTGAAGAAGCTACTTGACACAAGAGGGAACAGCTGCTGCCCTTTTACTGTATTGCAGCAAAAATACTGAGTCATTTGTAGGATACTGCTTAATGGTGTAAACAGCAGCTGCCGCAGTATTCTTGTATTGAGGACTTTGGCTACAAATGTTAGAGGAAATTGCTTTACCGCCACTGCAGAAAAACTGAAATACTGAAAGTGAGGCAGTTTCTGAAATGTGTTTTCATAAAACTTGATTAAGGACAGATTAATAAGGTGGAAGTCACCTGAAACTCACATATCATTTTCATGATAATCTCTCAGTCATCACGAGACTGTTAGGTGAGAATGATGTGGTGATCACATGACTGCCATGATCATGTGGCGATAACATGACTACCATGTGGGGATCATGGGGCAATCACATGACCACCATGGGATGATCACACTGTGATCAGGAGACCACCACACAGGGATCAAGTGGCGATCACGTGACTCCACATGGGGATCACATGGAGGAGACCACCACACAGGGATCAAGTGGCGATCACGTGACTCCACATGGGGATCACATGGAGATCAAGTCACCACCATTGGATATCTCACGGTGATCACGTGACCTCGAGGCAGAAATCATGCATCCATCACATGACAGCCACGTGAAAAATATGCAGTGATCCTGTGATTGCCACGTAAGAATTACATGGAAGTCATCAGAACTCAGGTGGAAGTTGTCTGAAACTCACATAGCACTATCGCAATTATCACTTGGCAATCACAAAACCACCTCATGGGAATCACACGGTGATCTTGTGATCTCCACACAGGGATCACGTGGTGATTACATGACCACCATGAAGGGATCATGTTACGTTCATGTGATTGCCACGTAAGAATTACGTGACTACCAGGTGTCTGGTCTGTAGGAATCACAGGACTATTCGTGGCATACAGTGATCATGTGCTATTCACGTAGGAATCACAGTGCAGAGATGGCAGATGTGTAACAGAGAGTGGCAGAGACAGCCACCTAGCAGCACTTCAATCGAAAGGTCATGTCTGTTTGAAATAACATGCTTGAGTACAGCAATAGAGGTGGCTAGTCTATTGCCATAATGGGACAGAGGTCACGTCTGTTGTCAGGCCACTTACTTTCAAATAGTGGAAGCAGCTGTCACATATTTGCTGCCTTGAAAAACTGAGGATGAGTCTGCTTGAAGAAGCTACTTTATTGTGGTAGGAACAGCTACGGCCATTTTGTTGTATTTCAGTGGAAATGATGAGTCATTCATAGGATACTGCTTAATGGTGTAAACAGCAGCTGCCTCAGTATTCTTGTATTGTAGACCTAGACTACAAATATTAGAGGGAATTGCTTTACCACCACTACAGAAAATCTAAAATAGTGAAAGTGAGGCAGTTTCTGTAACCTGTTTTAATAAAACTTGATATAAGGACAATGACAGAGTAATAAAGTAGAAGTCACCTGAAACTCACATAGCACTAACATGATAATCATGTGGTGATCATGAGACTTCAAGCGGGAATCTTGTGGCGATCACATGACCACCATGCAGAAATCATGCTGTGATCATGCGACTGCCACATAAGAATTCCTGACTATCACGTGATGGGCCTGTGGGACTCACAGGGAGATCACATGACATACGGTGATTATGTGCTGCTCACGTTGGAATTACGAGTGCTTATCATTTGGTAATATTCACATAAACACTGAAAAACTGAGAGGTGGTGTGTAATAAAGGATGGCAGAGACAGCCACCTCGCTGCCCTTCAATCAAAAGTTTATGTGTTTGAAGAAACTTGCTTAAGGACAACTATAGAGGCGGCCATTCTATTGCTGCAATGGGCCTGAGGTCATGTCTGTTGTCAGGCATCCTGCTTTAAGGCAGTAGAAGTGGCTGTTGCACATTTGCTGCCTTGAGAATTTGAGGCTGAATCTGCTATGAGGAAGTTACTGAATAGCAGTTGAAACAACTGCGGCTATTTGGCTGCATTGCAGCAGAATTGCTAAGTCATTCTGAATATTCCACTTAATGGAATAAACAGCAGCTGCCACAGTATTCTTCTACTGCAGATCTACACTACAAATGTTAGAGAGAATTGCTTTACTGCCATGGCAGCAAACCTGAAATAATGAAAGTGAGGCAATTTCTGAAATGTGTTTTGAAAAAACTTGATTAAGGAAAGTTGTAGAGTAATCAGTTTCACCTGAAAATCACATAGCACTACCAAAATAATCATGCAACGATCACATGACTGTCACATCGCTTGGTAAAATTCACATAAACACTAGGAAAATGAGAGTCAATGTATTATAGAGGGTTGCAGGGACAGCCACCTAGCTGTCCTTCAATTGAAAGGTCATATGTGTTTGAGAAAACTTGCTTGAGGGCAACGATATTGGAGGCCAGACTATTGCATAATTGGCCTGAGGTTGTGGCTGTTGTCAGGCAGCCTGCTTTAAAGCAATGGAAGTGGGGGTTGCACATTTGCTGCTTTGAAAATTCGAGGCTGAGTCTGATGTAAGGAAACTACATTGTAGCAGAGCAACAGTTGCCACCATTTTGCTGTAATGCAGCAGAAATACTGAATCATTCTGAGGATACCACTTAACAAAAAAAAAGAGTGGCTTCCGTGGTATCTTGTATTATGGACCTGAGGCCACAAATTTTGACAGGCACTTGCTTTATGGCCAGGGAAGCAAAGCTGAAATATTGAAAGTGGGGCAGTTTCTGTAATGTGTTTTGAAAACACTTTGTTTAGGACAGCAGCAAAGGGTAGAAGTCACCTGAAAATCACATAGTACTTATGCGGTAATCATGTGGCAATCATGTGACCACCACGTAGACATCACAAGGGGATCATATGTCTACCACATGGGAATCACTGGCCAACCACTTGACTGCCATGCAGGAATCATGGGGTGAACACTTGACTACCATGTAAGAATCACAGGGCAATCACGGGGTAATCATGGTACCACCACATGGAAATCATCGGCAATCACATGATTGCCACACAGGAATAATTCGCCCTGGGTGAATTACAAAGTGCAAATATGACCATCACACCAGAATCACATGATGATCACATGCCTGGCCTGTGGAAATCACAAGGAGATCACATGACTTTTACATAATGATTAAGTGGAGATCATGGGGGACCCCGGGTACATATCGCTTGGCCAAATTCACATAAACATTGAGAAAATGAGAGCTGATGTATAACATAGGGTGGTAGAGTGAGTTACCTAGCTGCCACTTTATTTAAAAGGTCATGTCTGTTTGTGAAAACTTGCTTGAGGACAGTGGTAAAGGCAACCAGACTATTGCTTTTATGGACCTGAGGCCACATTTGTTTCTAGGCAAACTTCTTCATGGCAGTAGAAGTAGCTGTCACACTTTTGCTGAATTGAAAACTTGAGTCTTAGTCTGTTGTGAAGACATTCCTTTATGGCAGGGACTATAGCTGCTGCCATTTGCAACACTTGGTTTAGAATAGTGGTAAAGTAATAATGTGAAAGTCAACTGAAAATTATGTAGCACTAACACAGAAATCACTCGATGATCATGTGACCACCACACAGGAATCATGCAGCTATCATGTGACTGCCAGGTGGAAATCACACAGCGAGCACATGACCATCATGGGGAATCTCGCAGTGATCATGTGTCTGCCACATGGGAATCACACGGTCATCATGGGAATTTCATGCGGAAATCATGTAGTGATAACATGATAAGGCAGGAATTACCTTATGATCACATGACCCACCTCTGAAAAATCACTGGGAGATCACATGATATATGGTGATTATATGACACTTAATTGGAATTACAGGTGCATATTGCTTGGCCAAATTTACATAAACACTGAGAAAACTAGAGCAGGTGTGTAACAGGGTTGGCAGAGACACTCATCCAGTTGCCACTTCAATGAAAGGTCATGTCTGAGAAATCTCGCTTGAGGACAGTGGTAGAGGCAGTCTGACTTTTCCCATTTATGAACCTGAGGTTGTATCTGTTGTCAGATATCCTGCTTTAAGGCACTGAGGCAGCTTTTGCACTTTTGCTGCATAGAATACTTGAAGCCATATCTGTGATGGAAGGCTATGTTATGCAATGGCAACAACTGCTGTCTTTCTGCTGAGTCAATCAGAGGATTTCGCTTTATAGCAATAACAGTGGCTGCTGCAAGGCTCTTGTATTGTAGCCCTTAGGTTGCAAATGTTGTGAAGCACTTGGTTTATGGCTAGGGCAGCAATGCTGAAATATTGAAAAGTGAGACCATTTCAGAAACATTTTCTTATAACACTTTGTTTAGGACAGCAGCAGTGTAATAACTTGGAACTCTACTGGAAATCACATAGCACTAATGTAGAAATCACATGGTGATCATATGACCCTCACATAATAATCATGTGGTGATCATGGGACAGTCATGCCAGAATCGCATGAGGGTTTATGCAGGTTCCATTATCTAGGGTGGGGGCAGAGGGTGGCTCACAGACCTCCCAATTCCAGGCCCCTTCCAGGCCAGTCTCCCAGGGCATTTGAAATAACAAGGCCAGCTCTTGTCTATCGCACTTGGTTACTTCATGCCTGCCGCCATGCTGATGGGTTGCTGGTGATAACAGCCTTGACTGGGCTGTGGGTTAGCAGCCTCATTTCACTGCCAGTGTAGCTTTTGTGTGTCCTGAACTAAAAACTGCAGGTCAGGACTGCCGTGTATAGCACAACCTCTATCAATAGCAGAAAACTCCCTGATCCGCCACTAGTGTATCACACAATTACCTTCCAAGCCTCAGTAAAGGGCAGACTGGAGGTACTGGCCGCCCATTCTACACTAACCCTATGCTCCTGGATTCCCCAGAAGAACCAATGCTCAAGACGCCTGCACTGTCCGTTGCCATGGTTCAGCCATTAGCTGTGGACTTGCTGCGAGGCCGGCCTCCATTGACACACTTTGACCTCCTTGGCCTCCCTAATCATGGTCGCTTCTGCATTCTATTTGCCGAGATGCCATTAGCTGTCCTCTTTGGGCCAGTGGCTGGTCCAGCCACCACTGTTTAGTCCAAAGACGAGTGGTCGCCTTTCAGTTCTGGGAATTTCAGAGCTGCCTTCTGTCTGGAATTCAGGCCTCTGCAATGAGGATCTCCTAAACTCATCCATTCATTTTGAGACTGGCTCTTTCTAGCAATTCTTCTTGCCATCAGGGGAGGGGAAATCTGTCACACTGCAAGGGAATTCAAAAGGAAAGCAAGACACTGACAGACACACAAAGCCAATTCAGAGCCTCAGAAATGAGTCTGCTGTGGATCAGTGACTAAGTGCAGTAGGGGGAGAACAACATCTGTGTAAAGGGGCTCAGCACTGGGTAGAAAATGACACAGCACGCAGTGGGCGCTGAGTATCCCACACAGCTGACACATGTTGGGATAGAAGGCAGCTCCCCTGACATGTTGGTAAGGGTGTTCAACCACGTAGCCACGCTAGGTTTCACTGAGTCCAAAGGATGGACTGTGACTGGTTTGGAGGCATCAAACCCTAATCTGGCATTCTCCGAATGACAGATTTTTTGACACGCTGCATCTTTTTTGGATGAGCTGGGATTGTTTTCCATCCTGTCACAGAGCCGCCTAGCAGACTCAAATGGAGTCACTTGAGTGTCGTTTGAAACACAGCGACAGTTCCGGTGCCTCGGTGTTTTCTGAGACCATGTCCATCAAATTCTTCCTTTGTTTTGAAAACAGGACTTCAAAAGTGTATGCTCAACTCTTTCTGAGAAGTTGGCTCTCCAGAGACGAAAGAGGGACAGGGTAATCTATTACGGAATACGGGAGTAATAAATAAATAACAGAAAAGAAGGTTGGGATGCCGCTGACAGAGGAACACTCAGAACTCTTTCTCAATATATTTAGGATAGTTCAATCTTGAAGAACAATAAACATCTTTGTGGAGAACAAAGTGTACAAAGGAGCTATTTGATCTGTTGGCCTTGGGCTAAATAAGGTTTCTTGAGGACCTGAGCGGGTGCCAGCTTTTACATAATCTTGTCCTATAGAGGCGATTCCCTCTCTCTGAAACTGTCATGATTGCTCCCCATAAACAATCCGGATTCATTAAGGGACAGTACAGGATGTGAGGCCTTCCCCAAGGCATACCCTGCTCAACAGATCATTAGGTGAACTCTTATCAGACTACAAATGAAATAGAGGTGGAGGAAGAAAAAGGTGCCAGAGAATAAATTGGTGGCTGCTGTGTGTGGTGAGGTCTCTGGGCCCACTGCTGAGATGTCTGGAATTCACACGTGATATGGCCAAACACTGGAAATGGGGGTCACCTCGCACACCCTTTTACAGGTCACTAGAAATTCCACATGTGAAGTAAAAAAGGAAGGGTGAAGGCCAAGGTAACCTCGGAGTAATGAAACTTTCCCAAGGCACTACGGAAAAAAAAAATCTGAGAGACACCACTGCTAGTCACCTTCTTAGCCACCTGGGCACTGGAGAGAGCTGTAGCCTCAGGAGGACAGGGCCTCCCTTGGTCCCCATTGGCGAGGGCGTCAGCCACCTCCCGATGACAGGAGATCCTGGCCCTGACTTGGATGCTAGCCTGAGCAGGCTGCGGATAACCCAATGGTTGTGGGGAGATAGTGTATGAAGCTCCATCTAAAGAATCTGGGCTCTGGTGTGAGGCGGTTGGGATCTTATCGGGTGCATTTCTATTCCTTACTCACACAAAGAGGAAGAACAATGCTCCCATGACATTAAACAAACATGAATTTCATAGAACTCTCATAGTAATGTTCAAGGAGTCACACATGGGAGGGCACTCACATATTTCCACTCGCCTGGATATCACACAACCACATCTCCATATCATACACATTTAGACACAGACAAACATATGCGTGCGCACACACACAGGGACAGTGTAAACGCCCAGCCAGAAACCTATTTGATCTCAGTACTTTAGTGAGGGACATTAAACAGGTGGACCACTGCCAAAATGGGTGGCAAATTGAGGCAAGCCATGGCTTTGCCTCTCAGACACAGACACAGGAGTACTCGCGAGGTCCAGGAGGACCCCCAACAGGGCTCTTAAGGCCTCCAGAAGCCTTTCCCTTTGGCGCCCATCACAGCTGGGCCTAGTGTGGTCTCCTGAGCACTGTGACTTCCTGAGCTCAGTAGGAAAGGAAGTATGTGTGGCAGCATGGCTGGCAAAGGCGAGGTGGGGTCTCGCTTGGTGAGGTGCTGGCCAGGCCTAATAACATATAAGCAAGGCCTCTGTCCCAGGATCAAGTCACTGTCTGCCCCAGCTTGGCTGGGTGGAGGTCTCAACAGCTGCCAAGGTCCCAAAAGCATGGTGCTTTTTGGGGTCTCAAGCCCTGCTGTGGGCAAACAGACTGTCCAAGCTGATGGTGGGGGAGGGGAGAACAGGCAGCCTATGTTGGAATAGGTAGGTGAGGATCACAGTGCTTAGAGCAGGTAAAAATGATGGTCAAAAGGGAGGAGGGAGGGAAAGAGAGAGGGAGGGAGAACCGGCAGCAGGGTAGTATGGAAACGTGGAGCAGGAAGGGAACGGGCTGCATAGAGGCTGAAGAAGTCGGAAGGGCCCTGGGCATGGACTTGGAAGCTGAGGTGAGAAGGAAAATGGAATGAGGCATCTGGAAAAAGAATGGGGCTGCTGTGTCAGTGGAGGAAATGAGGAGGAGAGTGCCCCAGGCCTGACCCTAATCAATTCGATGGACAACAGCTATGATCAGTTGACAGCTAGTCCTGCCTCCAAGGAGCACTGATTGGGCAACTCACCTCTGCCAATCCGTGGACTCAGAAAAGCTCATCTATCCAGTGGCCCCTTCCCGCCCAGAGTTTTCCTTGGGGTGTCCAAGTGCCCTAAGCCTGGCGGTGACTACTTTACAGAAAAGTCTAGGTAGGACCAAGCCAGAGAAGACACTCCAGGGTGGAGCGGGAGGGAGGAAAAAGTGGCTCCTGTTCACTTCCGAATTAGTCAACAGGCCTGGGGCAAGAGTTGGAATGCCGGTGACCAGGAAGTTCCGGGTATCTTGAGACGGCAAGTGTTGCGGGTTTTTGGCCTGCGTACCCAGAGGAAGCAGCGGTAGTCTGCGAACTAAGAATCGAAGAAGGTTTATTTATGGCGGCGGACTCAGAGCGGTCACTCTCCAGAGTGTGAACCCCAAACAAAGGCAGGCAGGTAGATTTTTCCATTGTTTACTTCCACACACTTGGCGGTCTTTGGTTCGCGGGTGCAGGAAAGGTAGTGTTCCAGGGAGAGCAGGTGGGAAAACTTCCTCCGGGACAGGGTAGCCAACTTAAATTTCGGTACATTTCCCATATCACAAGCACCCCGGCAGAAGTTTGGGGGTTTAGGCAGGTTCCATTTCCCAGGGTGGGGGCATGAGGGTCACTCCCAGACCTCCGAACTCCAGGCCCCTTCCAGGCCAGTCTTCCAGGGCGTTCGAAATAACAAAGCCAACTCTTGTCCTGGGGCTTCTGTGACACTTGGTTACTTCATGACCACCGCCATGCTGACGGGTGGCTGGTGATAACAGCCTTGACCGGGCCGTGGCTTAGCGGCCTCATTTCACTGCCAGTGTGGCATTTGTGTGTCCTGAACAGCAAACGTCACAAGTCCGCTACGTAGAGCAGGGCCTCTATCAGTAGCGGAAAATTCCCTGGTCGGCCACCAGTGTAGTGCACCATCGCCTTCCCAGCCTCAGAAAGGGCAGACTAGAGGTCCTGGCCTCCCACTCTCCACAAGCCCCATGCTCCTGGAATCCCCAGGGGAACCAAGGCTCAGGACGCCTGCACTGTCCTGTGCCCTGGTTCGCCCAATAGCTGCCGGCCTGCTGTGAGGCCCGCCTCCACTGCTACACTGTGACCTCCTTAGCCTTTCTAATCATGGTTGCATCTGCATTCTATTTGCCGAGATGCCGTAAGCTCTTCGCTTTGGGCCAGCGGCTGGTCCAGCCAGCGCTATTTAGTCCGGAGATGAGCGGTCGCCTGACAGCTTTGGGAATTTCAGAGCTGCTTTCCGCCTGGAATTCAGGCCTCTGCTGCTGTGGAGCTCCTAAATTCACCCATTCGTTTTGAGACTGGCTCTTTCAAGCAGTTCCCCTCGCCGTCGAGGTCAGGGGACTCTGTCAGACTACAAGGGTCAGGGCCCTTATGGTTTCGCTCACATGTAGACTTGAAAAGGAGAGCAAGACACTGACTGACAAACACACGAAGCCAACTCAGAGTCTCAGACGAGAGACCGCTGTGGCTCAGTGATTAAGGGCAGTGGGGAGCAGACAGCATGTATGTAAACGGGCTCAGTGTCTGGGAGAAAGTGACACAGCAGGCAGTGGGTGCCGAGCCACCCACACAGTTGACAGATGTTGGAATAGAAGGCAGCGGCCCTGACATGTTGGTAAGGTTGTTAAGTCACATAACTATGCTAGGTTTCGTGGAGGCCAATGGACCAACCGCGGCTGGTTTGTAGGAGCCAAACCCCATTCTGGCATTCTCCCGATGACAGATTTCGTGACACACTGGGACACTTTTGTATGCGCTGTGATCATTTTCCATCCTGTCACAGAGCCACCTAGCAGACACACTTGAGTCTCCTGAGTGTCATTTGAAATGGCGCGGGAGTCCCGGTGCCTCGCTATTTCCTGAGACCGAGTACCTCAAGTTCCTCCTGCATTCTGAAAATGAGAAGGACTCCAAAAGGGTGTGCTCAGCTCTTCCTGAGAAGTCAAATCCTCCATAGGTGGAAGGAGTCAAGGGTACTCCATTCCAGAATAGGGGCGTGAGTATTAGAGAAAAGAAAAGAAGACTGGGATGCTGCTGTCAGAGGGACACTCAGGACACTTCCTTAATATGTTTAGAGTAGTTCAGCCTCACAGAACAATGAACAACTTTGTGGAGAACAGAGCGTACTTGAGAGCAATTTGTTCTGT
Organism: Pteropus medius; assembly: GCF_902729225.1. NCBI lineage: Eukaryota > Metazoa > Chordata > Mammalia > Chiroptera > Pteropodidae > Pteropus > Pteropus medius. The sequence goes on along the minus strand of NW_024350325.1, from coordinate 11,831,995 downwards.
TGACCTCGGTCTAAATGAGGTCTCCTGGAGACTTAGGAACATGCCAACTTTCTCATAATCTTGCCCTGTCGAGGTGATTCCCTCTGTCTGAAACTCGATCGTGATTGCTGCCCCAGAAACAATTCGGATTCTTTAAGGTACAGTGTAGTATATGAGGCCTTCTCCGAGGCCAACCTTGCTCAGTGGATTGTTAGAACAATTCTTTTCAGACTTCAAATGAGAGTGGTTGTGGAGGAGAGATAGAGGAGCCAGAGAATCATTTACTGGGTATTTTGTGTGGCAAGGTCTCTGGGCCTACTGCTGACATCTCTGGAATTCACACGTGATACGGCCAGGCACTGGAAATGCAGGTCACCTCGCACACCCGTTTCCTAGGTCACTAAAAATTCCATACGTGAAGTTTAAAAGGAAGGGTGAAAGCCAAGGTAACCTTGGAGCTAATGAAACTTTCCCCAGTCACTATGGAGGAAAGCATCTGGAAGACACCAGAGTCAGTCAACTTCTCAGACTCCTGGGCCATGGACCAAACTGTGGCCAAAGGAGGACAGGGCCTCCCTTGGTTTCCAATGGTGAGCGTCTAAGCCATTCCTGAGTACAGGAGATTTTGGTCCTGACCTGTATGCTGGCCAGAGCACATGAAACTCCATGTAATGAATCTGCGCTCGGGTGTGTGGTGGTTGGGATCTGATAGGGTGTCTTTCTTTTCCTTACTTACACGAAGTGGATGAACAATGCTTCCAAATCATTAAACAAATGTGAATTTAAGAGAACTCTCATAGAAAAGTTCAAGGAGTCACACAAACGAGAGCACTCACATATTTCCACCTACCTGGATATCACACAACCACATATCTCTATCACTCACATTTAGTCACAAACACATGGACAGGTGTGCCACAAGCATGATCTAATTTTCTGATTAAGTATATTCAGATCCACTGGTGTGTCAGTGTCTCATCAAAAACATCTTTGGGAAATGGTTTCGATTTCCATAGGCATTCTAAAATATTGTTTTTGCTCATTAGGAACAGCTTGCTGAGGACACAGATTATAAGAATATTCTCACCAGGAAGATTTCTCATCACTCTTGCTGGTGACTCTACCCAAAGATCACAGTGACTTTTCTTTCATCTTGGGAAAGAAACCATGTATAGGACATCTGCTTCATGGCCGCTACTAAAAAAAAAAAAAAAAAAAAAAAAAAGGCAATGTATTGGTATCAGCTCATGCAGTCAATGAGGGTAACTTCAAGATATGAATCTCTATACAGTGATTCCCACTAGTTCTTCTGCAGAGAAAACTGGTTACATCATCAACACAGCTACATTCGTATAGGACTAAGAACTTCAATGTGTCAACAACACTGGGGTAAAGAACTTGCCCAAATCAAAAATGTATTACACACATGACAGGTAAGACTGTAATCCCTTCCTCTTCATTGTTAGAGTGCCATCTTAGGCTTCACAACATGCACCATTCTAGCATTGAATCATTGAATGGACTTCTGGATTAAGATTGCAGTTATTACAGAAATATTCCTTTACATAAGCGGAGAACTGTCACTAATTTTATACATTCTCTCTCTCCTCTTCATGGCAACAAAAGAACCACAGTATTGAAAGAACATACCACAATGTTGAGCAGTAGTTAGAATCTCTTCTGGTTGGACGCTTCCTTTCAAACCATGGCAACCAGAAACTGCTTTGTATGAATTGCCACCATGCCCATGGCCAATTTTGCTCTAATTACTCTCACACTTTGTAAATGTTGCAAGTGCCCAAGGTTGCTTCTCACACTGCAGATATCAGGTCATCTGTTAAAACAATACTTTCGGTGACGTACATTATCTATTAATCTCCTGGTGTAAAAGATGCCTTTGGAGGTACATGACCAAAAGGAAGTGTAAAGAATAAAGTAGGCGGGATGGAAAGCCAGCACCTTGAGCCTTATTCGTGAGACTGACCAAAGCTCCCGATTAAGCATATTTGGATCCCAGCTTGAAGGCTCCACCTGTAGGTCAGGGTCTCATGGGAAACATCATTGTGTGAAGGGTTCTATTTCCATATGCATTCCAATACTATTTTCCTGGTCACTTGTGGTAAGGGCTACAGGGAACACAGATTACGAGACATCTACTAGGTAATGCGTTATATCACATTCACACGTGACACGACACTCAAGTCACATTGACTTTTTTCCCTTGTCAAAAAGGAAATTCAAAGGACATGTGTTCAGGAGCCGCTACTATAAACTAATAGAAAGCTGCCACTGTATTAGTAGCAGCTCTGCAGTCTATGAAGAGGGTAAGTTCGAGATCAGGGATTGCTATACAGTGATTCTCACCAGCTCTATGGCACAGACAACTGATCGCAACCTCAACACAGCTACATTCATATCATACTGACATAGAAGTTCACTGCAGTCTGGACACTGGAGTAAAAACCTTGTCCAATTCAAATGTTTATGACACCCATGACCGCTAGGAATTGTAATCCATTCCTCTTCAGTTTTAGAGTGCCTCCTTAGACTTCGTAGCCAACACCAATTTTAGCACTGTATCATTGAATGAACTTCTGAGTTAAAGAACACAAATATTTAGAAAATGCTTCCTTTGATGCACTGCGGACTTTCTCAGAAGTATGTAGATTTTCTCTGTCCTTTTCATGGCAACAGATGAACCGCAGTATTGAAACAGCATGCCACATAGTTTATCACACGGGTGTGTATTCTGAAGATGCACTTTATTCCAAAAAACTTGACATTTTGATCCTGCTTCATAGGAATTCCAACCTTGAACCCTGCCAGTTCTGCCAAATAGCTTTCTGACTTTTTGGATGTCGGAAGCACCACATTTGCTTCACACACTGCAGATGTCAAGTCACCTCTTAGAACAATACTGCAGGCCTTTTATATTATCTGTGACCACTTCATATATAGGACGCATTGAGAACACTGCAACGAAAGGGAAGTGTGCAGCATGGAAGCGACTGAATTCAAAGGCACTGCCGCAAGCATTTTTCATCCAAGTGATCTAACTTCCCAAATAAGCACATTGAGAATCGCACTTTAAGGCTCCACGAGTGCGTCAGTGTCTCACCAGAAACATCTTTAGGAAACGGTTGCAATTTCCGTAGGCATTCCAAAACATTGTTTTTGTTCATTTCTTGAATAGGGTAGCTGAGGACACAGATTCCAAGGACCTTCTCACCAGAAATGTTTCTCATCACTTTCCCAGTGACACTACACGCAAGTCACATTAGCTATTCTCTCAGATTGCAAAGAAACCATGTATAGGCCTTCTGTTACAGGGCCGCTACTAAACACTCCCAAATTTGCCACTGTATTAGTATCAGCTCATGCAGTCATTGAAGATGGTGAGTTTGTGATCATGGGTCTCTATACAGTGATTCCCAGAAGTTCTTTGGCACTTAAGAGTCATCAATACAGCTACATTCCTATCAGAATGACCTAGAACTAACTGCAGTAAAGTACACTATTATTACCATTCTTTATTCATAGTTTTGATACATGTGTTTTTTTTTTTTCTTAAGGGTGTCTCTCCAGCATTTTCTGTAGTACTGGCTTGTTGTTGGTAAATTTCATTAGTTTATTTTTGTTTTGGAAGGTCTTTACCTGTCCTCAAGTCTAAATGATAGCTTTGCTGGTTAAAATATTCTTGGTTGTAGATACTGGGTTTTCATCACATTTAATATTTTTTGCTAAGCCTTTCTGTCCTCCATATTTTCTTTTGAGTCATTAGTTGCCAGCCAAATGGGTGCGCCCTTGTAGGTAACTAATTGCTTTTCTCTTGATGCTTTTAAAATTCACTCTTTGTTTTTAACGTTTAGCATTTTAATTATGATGTGTCTTGGTGTGAGTCTCTTTGGGTCATATTTTTTGAGACTCTCTGAACTTCCAAGGCTTGTATGTCTATCTCCTTCACCAGGTTAGAGAAGTTTTCCATCATTATTTTTTCAAATAGTTCTTTAACTTCTTGTTTTCCTTCAGATTCTTCTATGACATGGATATTTTTACATTTAATGTGTCCCATAGGCTCCTTAAGTTATTATATTCTTGCCTTCATTTGTATTGCTATTCTGGTTGGATGACCTTGGCTTCTCTATTCTCTATATCAGTAGTTTGATCCTCTTTTTCATCCACTCTGTTGATTCCCTTTAATATACCCTTCATCTCAGATAATATGTTCTTTATTTCTGACTGGCTCTCTTTTATAATTTCCATGTTCATTTTTATGTTTTTTTAAATCTTTTTGTTAAAGTTCTCACTGAAATTTTCTACACTTTCCTTAAGTTCATTAAGCCTCTTTATAACCAGTGTTTAGAACTCTGCATCTGTTAGATTGCTTGACTCCATTATTTCTGTATCTCTGTTCTGTTCTTTCATATGATTTCTGCTTCTTTGTCTTCTCATTTTGACTGCCTTTCCATGTCGTTTGTATGTACTAAGCAAAGCTCCTAAGTCTCCTGGTCCTATTAGTGTGGCTTTGTGTAGTAGGTGTCTAGTGGCACAGTCCTGAGAGAGGTTCAGCTGCAGGCCAAATTTAGTCCAAGCCTGTGCCCCTCTGGGGCAACCTATTAAGATTCAGCAAGCAATCCCCAGATGCAGTGCTTATAGTTGTCTCAAGAATCCACACCAGAAACTGAGACCAGCTGCCACCAGGGTGAGTTGGTGCTGTTCAGCAAGGAGCACTAAACTCTGTTATCCAGTTCAGATGATGTCTCAGCTATGGTGGCACTGAGTCTGCATCCTGGGAGTGAGGAGGGTTAAACAGGAAAATGGATACTTCAAACACTTCTGCTCAGGAGAGAGCCTCAACTCTGGCTCTCACTCCAACAACTCAGAGTTCCCCTGTAAGTCCCTGGTGACCCGCAAGCAGCTGACCTGAGCTGAGTCTTAAGGAAGCAGTCTTCTTCCAGAGAGAAGTTAAATGCTATTTAGTAGACAAAAATTTCCCAGGACAACAAAACTCATCATTGCATTTCTCTTTTAAAAATGAAAGGCTGAAGGGAAAAAAAATGGCATAGATGATAGAGGCTCTGTTCATCCCTCTGGCGACCAAATCAAAGTTGTGATGGAAACAAGGAGCAGCAGCAAGAAAAAAATCTCCTGGGATCTAGATGAACAAGCCATACAACTAGGGAGAAATTTAAGAACTCATCCTGCAGCAGCAGAAGGTAGGATGGGATGAGGAAGCAAGGCTGCCGGTCCAAGCAGCTGAGTGGGATGAAGGCTGCGCCAGCAGCTGCATTCATAAGTGGACATTCATGGTGATGAAACTGCCCACCAGTTTCTGAGCACCAGTGCAGATTGAGTTGTGCACAGGGGGAACCAGGGACTTATAAGGAGACATTGTCAGAGTGACGGTTGAGGCGAGATTCACTCTGTACAGAAGTGCTGGTGGTATCCATTGTTCCCTGTTGAACCTTCCCTACTCCTAGTGTGTGTGAATGCAGTGCCACTATGGTCGAGACATCATCAAACTGGGTCACAGAGGTCACTCCGCCCAAAGGATTCTCTGAAACTCCACCTCCCTCAATTCACGGCCCCATCCAAGCCACATTCAGGTGTATCCTCAGCGAGTCAGGTGTTCCTTGCTGAGCAGCATCTAGACACACACCAGAGGCAGCTGGCCTCGGTTTCTGGTATGGCCTTTTAAGGCAACGATAAGCACAGTATCTGTGAACTGCTTGATGAATCTTAACAGGTGGCCTCAAAGTGGCACAGGCTTGGGCTAAATTTGGCCTGCAGCTGAACCCTTCTCAGGACTGTGCCACTGGACACCTACTACACAAAGCCACACTAATAAGACCGAGAGACTTAGGAGCTTTGCTTAGTACATACAAACAGACATGGAAAGGCAGCCAAAATGAGAAGACAAAGAAGTAGAAACCATATGAGAGAACAGAACAGAGATACAGAAATAATGGAGTCAAGCAATCTAACAGATGCAGAGTTCTAAACACTGGTTAATGAACTTAGGGATAGTATAAATGAATTCAATGAGAACTTCAACAAAGAGATAAAAAACATAAAAATGGAAATTATAAAAGGGAACCAGTCAGAAATGAAGAACACATTATCTGAGATGAGAAGTATATTAAATGGAATAAACAAAGGAATAAACAAAATGAATAAAAAAGTGGAACAGATGACCTATACAGGGGATGGAAAAGCCAAGGACACTAAATCAGAATGGCAAAAAAAAAGAAGCCAAGAGTATCATAATAATTGAAGGAGAATATAGGACACTATTAAAGGTAAATATATCCATGTCATCGAGGTAACAGAAGGAAAACAAGATGTTGAACAGCTATTTGAATAAATAATGATGAAAAACTTCCCTCACCTGGTGAAGGATATAGACATATAAGCCCTGGAAGCTCAGAAAAATCCCCAAAACAAGTAATCCAAAGAGGCCCACGTGAAGACACGTCATAATTAAAATGCCAAAGATTAAATACAAAGAAGCAATATTAAAAGCAGCAAGAGAAAAGCAATTAGTTACCTACAAGGGAGGACCCATAAGAGTAGCAGCTGATTTCTCAAAAGAAACTATGCAGGACTGAAGGGCTTGGCACAAAATATTTGATGTAATGAAGACCCAGAATCTACAACCAAGAATACTTGATCCAGCAAAGTTATTTTTTAGAGTTAAGGACAGTTAAAGAGCTTCCCAGACAAAAATAAGCTCAAAGAGTTTATCACCACCAGCCCAGTATTACAGGAAATGTTGGAGGGACTTCTTTAAGAAGGAAAATCATGTATCAAAAACAGGAATAAAAAATGATAACAACTACATTCCTATCAATAAATACCTCAAATGGAAAAGAATTAAGTGCTCCATCTAAAAGACAGAATGAATGAATGGATAAGAAAACCAGACCCCTACATGCTGCCCACAAGACACTTAATTCGGATTAAAAGACACGAATAGACTAAAAGGAAAAGGAATGGAAAAAGATATTGCCTTGATGGACCTAGAAGGTATTTAAGTCAGACAGAGAAAATAAATACTATATGATTTCACTTATATGAGGACTCTAAGGAATAAAAACAACAAACTTCAAAAACAGACATACAAATATAGTGGACAATTTGGAGACAGACAGAGGGGAGTAGGGCCTGGGGGCCTGGGAGAATGGTGTGAAGGGTTAAAGAAATGCAAATTAGTAGCTGATGGATGGTCATGGGGATGTGGAGCATGGCATAGAGAATGCAGTTAGCATGTATATCTTAAGTTGGTGGAGGGTTAGGAGAGGGAGGGAGCAACTGGAGGGGATCATTTTTTGAATTATATAGATGCCTAACCAATGTCCTGTATATCAAAACTAATAATTTTTTTAAATGAAAAGCCACATGACCTCACCAGATTTCACTTTTCTAGATTAAGAAAACAGCACCTGACTGTAGCAAAGTACAAATACAAAGTCACAGTTGAAGGAAACTGTTATGGTTTTACATGCATTTTTGTCCTCCAATAAAATTAGAAATATAAATATCCATAGCATTTTGCATAAATATGAGTATTGATTTATTTTCCAAACTCCAAAGTTGAGTTTAAAAAACAAAACAAAATAATACGTTATTACTTCTTGAAGTTGGATTTAAACACTATTACTCAAGGATTGATAAACCAAATAACAAGACTTTCAGACAATTCTCTTTTTTAAATTTATTTTTAATTAAATTTATTGTGGGTGACATTGGTTAATAAAATTATATAGGTTTCAAGTGTACAATTCTGTATTACATCATCTATATATTCTCTTGTGTGTTCACCACCCAAAGTCAAATCTTCCATTACCATATATTTAACCCCTTTTATTCTTATCTACCTCCCCCATCCCTTTTTCCCCTCTGGTAACCACTAAGCTGTTGTCTGTGTCTATGAGATTTTGTTTATTTATTTGTCTTATTCATTTATTGCTTTTAGTTTTATATTCCACATATGATTGAAATCATATGGTTCTCAACTTTTTCTGTCTGGTTTATTTTGCTTATCGTGATTATCTCAAGATCCACCCATGTTGTTGCAAATGGCAATAGTTCAACTTTTCTTATGGCTGAGTAATATTCCATTGTATATATGTACCACATCTTCTTTATCCAAGCAGCAATTGAAAGTCACTTTGGTCGTTTCCATGTCTTGGCCATCAAGAATGTTTTCAATTTTTATGAGTAGATACCAGAAGAGAGATTGATGGGTCATATGGAAATTCTATTCTGAATTTTCTAAGAAACCTCCATACTGTTTTCCATAGTGGCTGTACCAATTTACATTCCCACCAGTAGTGTATGAAGGTTCCTTTCTCCCCACAAACTCTCCAACACTTATTATTATTTATCCTGTTAATGATACCCATTCTAATAGGTGTGTGAGGTGGTATTTCATTGTGGTTTTTGATTTGCATTTCTCTAGTAGCTAATGAAGTTTGAGCATCTTTTCACATGCCTGTTGCCCCTTTGTATGTCTTCTTGGGAGAAATGTCTGTTTAAGCCCTCTGCCCATTTTTTAATTGTATTGTTTGTTTGTTTATTTTGTGTTGAGTTGTATGAGCTTTTTATATTTAGGGGTTATTAGCCCCACATTAAAAGTGTTGTTTGCAAATATTGTCTCCATTCGGTTGGTTGCCTCTTTGTTTTGTTGGTGTTTATTTTGCTGTGCAGAAGCTCTCTAGTTTGATATAGTCCCATTTATTTATTTTGCTTTTACTTCCATTGTCTTTGAGGTCAAATTCATAAAATCCTCTCTAAGACCAAGGTTCATAAGTTTAGTACCACTGTTTTCTTCTATGCAATTTATTGTTTCAGTTCTTGTATTTAGGTCTTTGATTCATTCTGAGTTAATTTTGGTGTATGGTGACAGATAATAGTCTAGTTTCACTCTTTTCCATGCAGCTTTCCAATTGTCCCAGCACCATTTATTGAAAAGTCTTTCCTTTCTTCATTGTGTGTTTCTGGCACCTTTGTCAAAAATTATTTGCCCATATATGTGGGTTTAATTTTGGGCTCTCAATTCTGTTCCATTGGTCTGTGTGTCTGATTTTCTGCCAATACCATGCTGGGTTTTTGTTGATGTTGTTGTTGTTTTTATGGTGACACTGATTAATAAAATCCAGTTAGTTTCAGGTGTACAATTCAACAGTATACACACACACGCACATACACACACACACACACACACACACACACACACACTGCATGTGTTTCATTGCCCATAGTTTTCTTTCTGACACCACATATTTGACCCCCTTTTCCTCATCTACTTCCCTCCTAACCCCTACCCCACTATCCTCTGGTAACCACTAATCTATTTTCCATGTCCATGAATCTCTGTTTGTTTGTCCTTTTCATTCATTACTTTTAGGTTTAGATCCCACATATAAGTGATAGCATGTGATTTTCATCTTTTTCTGTCTAGCTTATTTTGCTTAGCATGATCATCTCGAGGTCCATCCATGTAGTCACAAATGGCAGTATTTTATCTCTTCTTATGGCTAAGTAACATTCCATTGTATATATGTACCACAGTTTCTTTAGCCAATCATCTATCGTAGGACGATTCAATTGCTTCCATGTCCTGGCCACTGTGAATAATGCTGCTATGAACATTGGTGTGTAAATATTTTTTTGGATATGGGTTTTCAAGTCTTTGGGGTAAATACCCAGTAGAAGGATTGCTGGATCACATGGTAGATCAATTCTTAGTTTTTTGAGGAAATTCCATGCTGTTTTTCATAGTGGCTGTACCAATTTGCAGTCCCATCAGGAGTGTATAAGTGTTCACTTTTCTTCACATCCTCTCTAACACTTGTTATTACTTGTCCTGTTGATTATAGCTATTCTAACAGATGTGAGCTGGTATCGCATTGTGGTTTTGATTAGCATTTCCCTAATAGCTTGTGATTTAAGCATCCATTCATATGTGTGTTGGCCATTTGTATGTCTTCTCAGGAGAAATATTTTTTCAGATCCTCTGTCCATTTTTTAATTGAATTGTTTTGTTGTTGTTGTTGTTGTTATTAAGTTGTATGTGTTCTTTGTATATGTTGAATATTAGGCCCTTATTGGAGGCATTGCTTGCAAACATATTTTTCCTTTCAGATGGTTGTCTCTTCACTTTGTTGATGGTTTCTTTAGATTGATGTAGTCCCATTCATTTATTTTAGCTTTTACTTCCCTTGCCTTTGAGGTCAAATTCATAAAATCCTCTTTAAATCCAAGGTCCTTAAGTTTAGTTTCTATATTTTCTTCTAAGCATTTTATTGTTTCAGCTATTAAAGTCAAGGTCCTTGAGTTCAGTTTCTATGTTTTCTTCTATGCATTTTATTGTTTCAGATGTTATGGTCATGTCCTTAATCCCTTTTGAGTTAATTTTGATGTGTAGTGATAGACAACAGTCTAGTTTCATTCTTGTGCAGGTGACTTTCCAGTTTTCCCAGCACCATTTATTGAAGAAGCTTTCTTTTCTCCACTGTATGTTTTTTTGCTTTTTTTGTCAAAAATTATTTGCTCATATAAATTTGGGTTTACTTCTGGACTCTTGATTCTGTTCCACTAGTCCATGTGTCTGTTTTTCTGCCAATACCATGCCTTTTTGATTACTGTCACTTTGTAGTGTAATTTGAAGTCAGGCATAGTGATGCCTCCAGCTTCATTCTTATTTCTCAGGATGGCTTTGGCAATTCAGGGTCTTTTGTGCTTCCATACAAATCTGATGATTTTTTGTTCTATTTCTTTATGCCAATGGGATTTTGATGGGGATTGCATTAAATCTGTGTAATGCTTTAGGTAATATGGTCATTTTAAAAATGTTGATTCTTCCAGTCCAAGAACACAGAATATCTTTCCATTTATTTGCATCTTCTTCGGTTTCTTTTAATAGAATCTTGTAGTTTTCAATATATAGGTCCTTCACATGTTTCGTTAAATTTATTCCTATGTATTTTATTCTTTTTGTTACAATTGCAAACGGAATTATTTTTCCACTTCTTTTTTCTGACACTTTGTTGTTAGAGTATAGGAACGTTATGGATTTTTGAATGTTGATTGTGTATCCAGAAACTGTACTGTATTTGCTTATTGTTTCTAGTAGTGTTCTTGTGGAGTCTTTAGGGCTTTCTATATAGGGAATTATGTCATCTGCAAATAGTGACCACATGATTTCTTCATTTCCTATTTGGATTACTTTTATATCTTTCTCTTGCCTGATTGTACCCACTAGGACCTCCAATGTTATATTGAATAACAGTGGTGATAGTGGACAGCCTTGCCTTGTTCCTGATCTTAGAGGGAAGGTTTTTAGTTTTTCACCATTCAGTATAATGTTGGTTGAGGGTCTGTCATATATGACCTTTATTATATTAAGATATGATCATATGATTCTTATTTTTTAATTTGTTTATGTAGTGTATCACATTAATTGATTTGCATATGTTGAACCATCCCTGTGCCCCTGGGATGAAGCCTACTTGATCGTGGTGTATAATCTTTTATCATTGATATTTGATAATTTTAATACAATGTGTCTTGGTGAAGGCCTTTCTGGGTTGAGATAATTGGGTGTTCTGTTGAGTTCTTGAACTCCAAGTTCCAGCTCATTCCTTAGATTTGGGAAATTCTCATCAACTATCTATCTGAAAATGCTTTCTAATCTCTGCTCCTTTTCATCTCCTTGTAGAATGCTGATTATTCTTATGTTTCCTCTCCTGATGGTATCAGCTAATTTTTGTATTTCTCTTTCATTATTTTTCATATTTTCATTTCTCTCTTTATCTTTCTGATTTATTTCTAGATATCTGTCTTCGATATCACTGATCCTTTTCTCCATTTGGTCGACTCTTTCCCAAGCTTGTATTTTATTTTTCAACTCTTGCAGTGTGTTTTTAATCTCCAGAAGTTCTATTTGGTTCTTTTTGAGGGTTTCAATTTCCTTGCTAAAGAACTCACTTTTCTCATCTAGTTGTTTTTTTCAATTCCTGAAATTGTTGACTCATTTTGGATCTCACTGAATTTTTTCAGAAGTACCATCCTGAATTATCTGTCATTTAAGTCACATATTTCTGTCTGTAAGGTTATTTTCTGGAGATTTTTCTCTTTCTTTCTGAGATGCTTTGTCACCTTGGCTATTCATGGTGTTTAATGGACTACTTATCTGCCTGGGCATTAATGGAAGTGTATTCTGCTTTTTTTCCAGAAAGAAGATTTATTATATAAATGTCTGTCTTTAGTCTGTTGCAAAGGAGATATTTTTCTTTTGGTTTCCAGTAGGTGGCGTCTCAGACTCTTGGATCCCTGCTTTGTATAAAACCTTAATAATGCCTTTTTTTTTCTTACAGATGGTTAATCATTCTCGGTTAATCATTCTCAATCTCAGTCCTTCTCAGTATTAGTGACAGTTTCAGTAGTGTTTGTTTAGATTCCCCTGGAGTTCCACGGTGTTCATCTTGGAGTATATGGGGGGAGGGGTGCTCTTAATTGGCAAATGGGGGCTGTGACAACCACAGCTGGTAAAAATCAATCTCTGCTGTCCCTACTTCTTTGCTCTCTGCCCTAGTGATTGGACTCTGCTGCTGGCCTTGTGAAGTTCACAGCTCTCCCAGGCAGAGCTGTTCAGGGAACCTGCTGCACCTTCTCCTTCCCCCTCCTCCTACAGGGAGCTCTGGCTGCTGAGAGGCAGCTTCTTTGTTTCTCCCAGTCCACCTCCTGACACTCAAGTTTCTGACCAGTGTTAGCTCCTATGCGCAGATCCCATGCTCAGATATGTTGGTGTGCAGTTTGGGTGTTCTTGTTGAGTTTAGGTGTTCAGCTTATTGTCATTTCAATTTTTAGTAGCAAATAAATATGTATAGGATCTTATTAAAATTTGAAGCATATTTGAGTACCTTAAAAAAAAAAAAAACTTCTTTCACTCTGCCATGTTTCTTCAAACCTATAATCTTTTTAATAAGTTGCTGTCTTTAGTTCGCTAGTATCTTATTTAGGATTTTCCCATCAGTGTTCATGAGAGACATTGGTCTGCAGTTTTTCTTTTGTGTGTGTTATCCTTACCAGGTTTTGGTAGCAGGGTAATATTGGCCTCATAAAATGAGTTGGGAAGTATTGCCTCCTCTTCAATTTTTTGGAAGAGTTTGAGGAGAATAAGTATTAAATCTTCTTTGCATGTTTGGTAAATTTCACTGGTGAAGCAATCTGGTCCTGGACTTTTACTTTTTGGTAGGTTTTTGATTATTGTTTCAATTTCCATACTGCTGATCGGTCTATTTAGATTTTCCAGTTCTTCTTGATTCAGTCCAGGAAGGTTGTATTTTTCTAAGTACTGGTCCATTTCTTTTAGGTTATTAAATTTGGTGTTATATACTTTTTCATAATATTCTTGTATGATTCTTTGTATTTCTGAAGTGTCTTTCATAATTTCTTCTCTTTCATCCCTGATTGTGTTTATTTGTGTCCTTTCTCTTTTCTCTTTAGTAAGTCCTTAATAATCCCTTTTAAAAAATCAATATTCAATCACAATCTTGGAGAATATAGGAGTGCACTCTGCATTGGAAAATGGGGGCTGTGGCTTAGCCTCATGTTTTGCAGCCGTGACCGATAATAATCAGCTGTTGTTTCTCTGCTGTCCCTACTTCTCTGCCATCCCCACTTCTCTACTTTCTGCCCTGGACCTTAGGCACTGCCACTGCATGGAGCTCACAGCATTCTCAGGCAGGGCTGTTCAGAGGAACTGCTGTGTCTTTTCCCTTCCCCCTTCTCCTGCAAGGAGCTCTATGTACAGTGAAATAATTTGACCATTGCCTTGTGATCCTCTGGTTGTACATCTATTTGTAAATTCATCTCACTAGTCTTTATCTGTCTTTATGTAAATTCTTTGAACTGGTTATAATATTATACTGGTTCTCTCATTAATTAGTGAATTAAAATCATTGACACATGTTCATTTTAAATTTTTTTTGAGATCTGTGATTTTAGCTTTTTTAAAAATTTATTTAACAAGAATCACCTTTCCTGGGGGATAGATTCATCCCAAAATTGAGAACTTAATAGCAAAATGGTTGAGTAGGTAATAAAAAAAAATGATGTTTGAAAGATAATTAGGAAAGATGGATTTAATAATGTAGGCAAGGGAAGAGAGGATAACTATTTCCCAAGATTGAAGGTAAAAAGATGCCTACGGATGAACATACAGAGCTGTAATGAGGAGGAGAAGAAAGAGGTCAAGGGACCTCATCCCCTTACTATCAGCTTATAAAGAGCTACAGAGAGCTTTGGTGAAATGCTGGAGAACAGTGCTACTCAAAGTATGGTTCTCACTCTGGCAGAACTGTAACCAGTCCACCCAAGATATGCACAGAAGTTGGGAGTAAGCGTTTAGTAACTTTAGCAGTACTTTGTCATTGATGTGAAATGCAAGCACATTGGACTCATCTTATTAAACAGGCCATGGACCAATTTGATGATGTTATCAAACTCCTGTTATGAGTGGAATGCAGTATGAGATGGTCACATATAATAGGTCCCTATTATACCATGAGATATTTTAAGGTTAGTTTGCCAGCTATAATCTAGAAGTGAAACATCTGGAATCCATTTCTTTCATTTACTTTTATAAGATTACTTTGTGGAAAGTGGTTACTGAAAGGTTAGAGAAAATCTTTTAAAAATATATCACCTGCATTATTTTTTTGAAATTCCTTTGAAATCTCTTCTTTCATTCCTATTAACATATTTCTCTGCAACTGGTTTTCCTACCATGTGTGTTATTAAAACAAATCATAGAAATAATTTAGACATACATTATCTTCTGTGAATGGCATCATTGTCAACATAACAATAATTTATACATACATTATCCTCTGTGAATGGCATTACTGTCAATACAAGTTAACAAAAATAGCAAATATGTTTGTCATATTAAAAAACTAAGTATTAATATATAAGACAATTATTGAAAACATGCATAGAAGTTTTTAATATTGGAAAAATGATTTCACTCATTTTTTTTAGTTATACCTGCAGAACAGCAAGAAGTTACAAATATAAGATAGAATTTTTTCATTAATTGCCTATCCACATTTTCAATAAATTTATATAATTTTTTATAATGCTTTTCTTTTTTCCTGTTTTTGGTCTGATTAAATTTATTAAAATGTAATTTTTGCTGATGTGAATAATAAATAAATAGAGCTCATTTATTTAATATATTTTAATATTTGTTTTCTTAGTAATTCATGTTTATTTATTTTAAAAAACTGCTGGTTCTCAATGGATTGAAAATTTAGAAGACTGGTTCTTCACTACAGATAGAGAAGCACTGCCTATAGATCATGTTTCTCAAACTCTGTGGGCGTGAGTCATTGAGAATCCTGTTAAAATGCAGATTCTGATTCAGTAAGTCTGGGGCAAGGGCTGAGATGTCGCATTTCTAACAAGCTCCCAGGTGATGTGAATACTGCTGATATGAGAACCACACTGAATAGAAAGGCTATACAGGAGTGGGCAACTGATAATTCTAGAAAACTTTAAAATATCATGGAAAGGATTATAGGACAAAATCAGTAAAAGCAGCAGAAATGCCCAAGAGAGGCAGAACTGTGTGGGGTACTAGTCAGCCTTTAACTTTTGAAAGAATTTTCTCACCTGGGACCCTAGAGGGCGTGAATGATAGTCTGGAAGTATTTTCACTGTTGTGCAAGGAGTCAGTTTTGTAGAAATGACTAGTGTGTTCATCAAGGGTTGCCTAGACAGCAAGCTAGATGGGACTCGAGAGGGAAAGGTTGCCCAGATTCAGCCTTTTACTGGACAGTTGGCTTCTCCCCATGTCAGTGGTAATAGGGAATGGTTATAATATTCCATGGGTCTCAAGGACATCACCTGCTCTAAGTTCCCCCACAGGCAGAGGGTCTGGTGTTCTGAGGAGTCTGTTAATGGTGGGCTAAGCAGTCTTCGTGTTCCTGATAAGACCACACTCGTCCCATAAGAAGGCAGACCCACAGAAAAGAAAAGTCTCTCCATTAAATGGAACCATGGCCTTGCTCATCCTGCTAGGTATGATCCTCATCCAGGGATAATGGAGAGACTAGTGGGCCACGTGCATCTCTGCCTCACTCTTTGATCTTTTCTTTGCTTTGGTAAAGGCTATTTCTAACCCATATCATGTAACAGTGTAGAATTCAATCTGATCTTTCTTGTATAAATAATGGCAGCCCGGAAGAAACCCTCCTGACATTTGAAAAAAAGTCAGAAAGTCTAATAGAACTATATTTAGCTGAGATAAATCTGTATAAATAATTAATTAATTACCTTGTAGAGAAATCTTTCAAAAAATGATATTTGGGGGCAGAATAAAATTAAAATGGAGTGAGTTCTTAGCAAAAATGAGAATCATCTAGCTAGCTCAACCCACTTGAAGTGGTATTCATTAAGAGGTTAACTTGTGTCATATTTTCTTTGGATTCTTACCTTCTCATTTGACTCTGGAAAGTGGTTGGGCCTTTGTGTTCTTTTACTTCAAAGCCCAAAGCAGAGGTTTCTTGGAGATAACCCCACCACTACTATCATCTCCCTGGCATTTGCTCTTAAAAGCCTAAAGAAGATTATGTTCTATTTTCCTAGGAAGGGAGGAGAAGAGTGAGTGAATGCATTTAAGGAAGAAAGTGGTAGAAGCTGTGAAAACAGAGTGGGGAGAAGGCTTCTCCCAAGTCTGGAACATGCACAGGGGTGAAGTATTGGTGACCTAAGCCCTTGTCCCTTACAACCTCTAGGGCATGATAAAGCCTTAGAGTGCAATGTCTAGATGGAACACCAAGAGTGAGTGGACACACTACAAGGAACCTCCCATCCCTGACCAAGACCATATGTTCATTCAGAAGAGAAGGATTAGAGTTACTTATCTTCATAGAAAAAGGACCTTCCACCAGCACAACTGAAGGACTAAAGATAGAAGGTCTTTTCTCATGTTCACAGGGGTGAGAGGAGTCAATCAATAAGACTAAGACTAAATTCCTGCCTCCCAGGTGCAGTCAAGGTCAGAGTTAACTTGGATTTAGAAAAATAAAAGAATGTAACAGTATCTAGTACACCAAAATTTTTGGAGTAAACTTCATATCTGCTTCATCATCACAATACAGATGATCAAACTAAGCTTTAAGATTGGAGATATAATGATTTCTCCAAGATCATAAGATAACCAGAGGCTGTTGGTTTTTTCTATAGCATGCTACTTACTTTGTTATATTTGCTTAGAGATTAGTAGGCTAAGAGGAAAATAGATTCAATCTTAAAGTCATTATTAATAATAATAATAATAATAATAATAATAATAATACTAACACCAATACCACTCTGCCAGGGGTTTTACATTTATCATTTAATCCAATTTTCATAACAACCTATGATACTATTATTATTTCAATCTTACAGAAAACTGAACCTCAAGGAATTTCACTAGGTTGTGCAAGGCTGCACTTTTATGAAAGGCTGAATTGGGATTGAAACCAGAGTCTGCACATCTAACCACCACACTATTCTTGCAGCACTTACCCACAAAGCAAGGCTTCAATAAATGAGGCCAAAAACTTTGCCATTTGTTTTCTATTTAACCAACGTGATGTATTTTAGGCTTTATGCACTGAGAGTATGCTAATATGAAATCCTATGTTCCTAGTCTATTTCAATTAGGGAAAAGGTGGAGCTTTATATCAATGGTGTTTTTTATTCTTGATATGAAATTCTTTTAGCCTAGCAGTGAAATGTGCCCAGACCTCAATTCCGTATATCACTCTATACCTCCAAAAAGTTTTCAAGCAGAGCAGGGATTTAAGCAATTGTAAACCTCAAAGAGATACTCATAGCTGAGGCACTTTGAAAACAAAACCATATTATTTTATTGTAGGTTTGGCAAATGCATTCAAAGCCAATATATTCTTTGTCTGGTTTCCAAAACCAAGGCTTTTAGCCAATAGTCACCTACGTGCCTCCAGTCTATATTTGAATAAGGCATATAAGGCTATTCAAACAAACTTTCTTCCAGAAATCTGATTCCTCACAACGACATCACTGAACAATTTCACATGGTTGTAATGAATATCATTCTTGATTTTCTGGTCTCTGATAAACAGCGTGAATGGAATATTCAGGTTCTAAACATCCTGGACGCATAACTCTTTTTTACAACTGGCCTATAATTTGCTACTCTCCCAAGTAACGGGAGTGTTATGAATTAAATATGTATCTCCTCAAAATTTATATGTTGAAATTATAATGCCCAATGTGATGGAATTAGAAGGTGGAGACTTTGAGAGTCAATGAGGTTGTAATGATGGAGCCATCATGAATGAAATTAGCGTCCTTATAAAAGAGATCCCAGAAAGTTCTGTTGCCTTCTCTTTCCACCATGCGGGAGCACATGTTAAAGCAATTTAGAAGAAAGTCCTCACCAGAATCTGACCATGCTGGAACCCTAATCTCAGACTTCCAGCTCCCAGAGCTGTGAGAAATAAATGTCTGTTGTTTATAAGCCACCCAGTGCTATTTAGTTACAGAAGTCCAAACTAAGAAATGAAGCTGTGTACCTTCATTCGCTTGGTCTTCCCTATCCATGACAGTGTGTTCTTACTTGTGAGGGAAAGAGACAGATTCCTGCTCAACAAAGGAGAGGAATCAAGATGATTTCATAGGATCTAAAGCACATATTATAAAAGGAATGAACTACCCCAATAGAAGTAGCAGGACTTTCTGAGGAACGAAGTCTGAACTCCCTGTCCCAGATTCAGAGAGAAGAAAAAGGGGCAAGTTTGCTCTGCCATGATCTCCTTCTCCCCATCATGCAGTTGGTGGGGTCCAAAAGAGCCGCTTTAGAAGATCGTTGCAATAGATCTACTATGGAATGTTACTCGGCCTTAAAATGGGTGGAAGTTCTGACACATGCTACAAAATGGCTGAAACTTGAGGACATCATGCTAAATAAGCCAGACATAAAGAAAAAATACTATATGACTCCATCTATATGAAATACCTAGAGTGTTGAAATTCATAGAGACAGAAAGTAGAATTGTGGTTATTAGGGACTAGAAAGGAGGGATTGGGGAGTTACTGTTTAATGGGTATAGAGTTTCAATTTGGAAAGATAAAACTCTGGAGATGGATGATGGTGATGGTTGCACAACAGTGTGAATGTACATAATGCCATTGAACTGTACACTTTATTTATTTTTTAATTAGGTTTATTGAGGTAAAATTGGTTAATACAACTATATAATTTTCAAGTGTACATTATAATTTGACATCTGCATATTCTATTGTATGTTTACTATCCAAAGTCCAGTTTCCTTTAGCTACCATATATTTGATCCCCTTTCTCCACTTCACCCTCCCCCTACCTCTCTATATTTGACCCACTTTACCCCGTCTACCTCCCCCTCCTCCCCCAACACCGTACTCTCTGGTAACCAGTAGTCTATTGTCCATGTCCATGAGTCTCTGTTTGTCTGTCCTGTTCCTTTGTTGTGTTTAGGTTTAGATCCCACATATAAGTGATAGCATGTGATTTTCAACTTTTTCTGTCTAGCTTATTTTGCTTAGCATGATCATCTTGAGGTCCATCCATGTTGTCACAAATGGCAGTATTTCATCTCTTCTTATGGCTAAGTAACATTCCATTGTATATATGTACCACAGTTTCTTCAGCCAATCATCTATCGTAGGACAATTCAATTGCTTCCATGTCCTGGCCACTGTGAATAATGCCGCTATGAACATTGGTGTGTAAATATTTTTTTGGATATAGGTTTTCAAGTCTTTGGGGTAAATACCCAGTAGAAGGATTGCTGGATCACATGGTAGATCACTTATTAGTTTTTTGAGGAAACTCCATGCTGTTTTTCATAGTGGCTATACCAATTTTCAGTCTCACCAGGAGCGTGTAAGGGTTCCTATTTCTCCACATCCTCTCCAACATTTGTTATGACTTGTCCTGTTGATTATAGCTATTCTAACAGGTGTGAGATGGTATCTCTTTTTGGTTTTGATTTGCATTTCCCTGATAGCCAGCGATGTTCAGCATCTTTGCATATATTTGTTGGCCATTTGTATGTCCTCTAGGGAGAAGTGTCTGTTCAGAACCTCTGCCAATTTTTGATTGGATCATTTGTTTTTTTGTTGTTGTTATTGAGTCATATTAGTTCTTTGTATATTTTGGATATTAAGCCCTTATTGGAGGTGTTGTAATTATATTTTTCCATTCAGATGGTTGTCTCTTTACCTTGTTGATGGTTTCTTTTGCTGAGCAGAAGCTCTTTAGTTTAATGTAGTCCCATTCATTTATTTTAGTTTTTACTTCCCTTGCCTTTTAGTTCAAATTCATAAAATCCTCTTTAAGTCCAAAATCCTTGAGTTCAGTTCCTATGTTTTCTTCTATGCATTTTATTGTTTCAGGTCTTATGGTCAGGTCCTTAAGCCATTTTGAGTCAATTTTGATGTGTGGTGGGAGACAACAGTCTAGTTTCATTCTTTTGCAGGTGGCCTTCCAGTTTTCCCAGCATCATTTGTTGAAGAGGTTTTCCTTCCTCCACTGTATGTTTTTGACTTTTTTGTTGAAAATTATTTGCTCGTATAAATTTGGGTTTACTTCTGGACTGTCGATTCTGTTCCATTGGTTCGTGTGTCTGTTTTTCTGCCAATACCATGCCATTTTGATTACTGTCACTCTGTGGTATAATTTGAAGTCAGGCAGAGTGATGCCTCCAGCCTCCTTCTTATTTCTCAGGAAGGCTTTGGCAATTCAGGGTCTTTTGTGCTTCCATACAAATCTGATGATTTTTTGTTCTATTTTGTAAAAAAAAAAAAAATGCTGATGGGATTTTGAAGGGGATTGCAATAAATCCATATATTGCTTTAGATAATATGATCATTTTAACTATGTTGATACTTCCAGTCCAAGAACACAGAATATCTTTCCATTTCTTTGCATCTTTTTTTATTTCTTTTAATATAGAATCTTGTAGTTTTCAATATATAGGTCCTTCGCATGTTTTGTTAAATTTATTCCTAGCTATATGATTCTTTTTATTACAATTAAAAGGAATTATTTTTTTCCACTTCTTTTTCTGACACTTTGTTATTAGAGTATAGGAATGCTATGGATTTTTGAATATTGATTTTGTATCCAGAAATTTTACTATATTTGCTTATTGTTTCTAGTAGTGTTCTTGTGGAGTCTTTATGGTTTTCTATAAAGAGAATCATGTCATCTGCAAATGCTGACAGTTTGACTTCGTTTCCTATTTGGATGCCTTTTTTTTTTCTTTAAATTTTAATTACTTTCAAGTATATAGTACATTGATTAGACATCTATATAGTTAGTAAAATGATCACCCCAATTGCTCTCTCCTTCTCCTGACCCTCCACCTAGCCAATGTATTAATTCTAATTGCAATCCTTATGCCGTGCTTCACATCCCTGTGACCATCTATCTACTAATTTGTACTTCTTTAACCCTTCACCCCATTCTCTCAGCCCTCCAAACTCCCCTCCCCTCTGTCTGTCAACAAGTTTTCCACCATATTTGTGAGTCTGTTTTTGATTAGTTTGTTCTTTTTAATCCTTAAATTCCACATATAAGTGAAATCATATGGTGTTTATGGTGTTTATCTTTCTCTTTCTGACTTAAATACCTTCTAGGTTCATCAAAGCAATATCTTTTTCCATTCTCTTCCTTTTCATATGTAGGGGTCTTGTTTTCTTATTCTTTCAGCCACTCTATCTTTTGGAACACTTAATTCTTTTCCATTTAAGGTACTTAGTGATAGGAATGTAGTCGTTATCATTTTTTATTCCTCTTTTTAATATATGTTTTTTTCTTCTTAAAGAAGTCTCTCCAACATTTCCTGTAATTCTGGCTTGGTGGTGATAAATTCCTTGAGCTTATTTGTGTCTGGGAAGTTCTTTATCTTACCTTCAACTCTAAATGATAGCTTTGCTGGATAAATTATTCTTGGTTGTATATCCTGGGTCTTCATCCTGTCGAATATGTTTTGCCAAGCCCTTCTGTCCTGCACAGTTTCTTTTGAGAAATCAGCTGCCAGTCGTATGGTTGTTCCCTTATATGTAATTTCTTTTTCTCTTGCTGCTTTTAATATTATTTCTTTGTATTTAACCTTTGGCATTTTAATTATGATGTGTCTTGGTGTGAGCCTCTTTGGATCCCTGATTTTTAAAACTCTCTGAGCTTCTTGGGTTTTTATGTCCATTTCCTTCACCAGGTTAGGTAAGTTTTCTATCATTATTTCTTCAAACAGCTGTTCAACATCTTGATTTTCTTCACTTACTCCGATCAGATGAATATTTGGAGCCTTAATAGTGTCCCATATCCGGCTTTAATTATTTTTATAGTCTTGGCATCTTTTTTTCTTTCCATTTTGTCTGAGTGTCCTGATCGGCTTTCCTGTCCTCTAGATGGGGCACGTGATCCTCTTCTTTATTCACTTTGTTTATTCTTTTTATTCCACTTAATATATTTCTCATCTCAGATAATGTGTTCTCCATTTCAGACTGGTTCCCTTTTATAATTTCCATTTCCATTTTTATCTCTTTGTTGGAATTCTCTACATTTCCAAAAGGTTCATTGAGCATCTTTATAACCAGTGTTTTGAACTCTGCATCTGTTAGATTACTTGATTCCATTATATATGGATCTCTGTTCTGTTCTGTCATATGGTTTCTGCTTCTTTTTCTTCCCATTTTGGCTGCCTTTCCGTATCTGTTTCTATGTACTAAGCAAAGCTCTTAAGTCTCCCAGTCTTATTAGTGTGAATTTGTGAAGTAGGTGTCCAGTGGCACAGTCCTGAGGGGTGTTCAGCTGCATGCCAAATTTAGCCCAAGCTTCTACCCCTCCGGGGCCACCTGTTAAGATTCAGCAAGCAAAATCCACAGATGCTGTGCTTATAGTTTCCTCAAAAGGTCACACCAGAAACTGAGGCCAGCTGCCCCCACTAGTATGAGTCTTAGCACAGAGCACCTGGATGTGGCTTGGGTGGAGTCCGAGTTGGGGGAGGAGGAGTTTCAGGGAATCCTCTGGGTGAAGTGACCTTTGTTATCCAGTTTGATGATGTCAGAGCAATGGTGGTCCTGTGTCCGCACACTGGGAGTGGGGAGGGCTCAACAAGGAACAATGGATACTGCCGGCATGTCTGTACCATGTTTGTCTCGCCTCGGTCCTCACTCCGAGAATGCCTCCCTGTAAATCCCTTGTGCCCTCTGTGCGCAACTGACTCGGTACTGGTGCTCAGAGCTAGCAGGTCCATCTCAGTGAAAATCAGCTCGTGGACAGCCCCTTTAAGAGACTTCTGCTGCTGTCGCTGCCACAACCTCCATCTCACTTAGCTGCTCAGGACCGGGTAGCCCTGCATCCTTGCCCCGTCCTACCTTCTGCCATTGAAGGGTGTTTTCTTGGACTTCTCCATAGTTGCATGGCTTGTTCATCTAGATCCCAGGCAATTTTTCTTTGCTGCTGCGCCTTGTTTCTGTCACAGCTTTGATTTGGTTGCCAGAGAGATGAACAGAGCCTATATCATCTATACCATTTTTTTCTCTCTCTGGATGCCTTTTCTATCTTTCTCTTGTCCGACTGCACTTGCTAGGACCTCCAATGTTATATTTAATAACAGATATGATAGTGGACAGCCTTGCCTTGTTCCTGAACTTAGAGGGAAGGTTTTTAGTTTTTCACCATTCACTATAATGTTGGCTGAGGGTTTGTCATAGATCACCTTTATTATGTTAAGATTCTTTCCTTCCATAGTGATTTTCTTAAGTGTTTTGTTCATAAAGGATCCTGTATCTTGTCAAAGACATTTTTTGCATCTATTGATATGATCATGTGTTCCTTATTTTTTAATTTGTTTATGTGATGTATCACATGAATCAATTTGCATATGTTGAACCATCCCTGTGCTTCTGGGATGAAGCCCACTTGATCGTGGTGTATAATCTTTTTAATATGTTGCTGTATTCGGTTCGCTAGTATCTTACTTAGTATTTTTGCATCTGTATTCATGAGAGATATTGGTCTGTAGTTTTCGTTTTTTTGTGTTATTTTTACCAGGTTTTGGTATTAGGGTAATATTGGCCTCATAAAATGAGTTGAGAAGTATTGCCTCCTCTTTGATTTTTGAAGGAGTTAGAGGAGAATAGGCATGAAATTTCTTTGAATATTTGGTAGAAATCACTGGTGAAGCCATCTGGTCCTGGACTTTTACTTTTGGGTAGGTTTTTTGATGATTGTTTCCATTTCCATACTGCTGATCAGTCTAATTAGATTTTCCAGATCTTCTTGATTCACTTTAGGAAGGTTGTATTTTTCTAAGTACTGGTTCATTTCTTCTAGGTTATTAAATTTGGTGTTATATACTTTTTCATAGTATTCTTGTATGATCCTTTGTATTTCTGCGGTGTCTGTCATCTTTTCTCCTCTTTCATTCCTGATTTTGTTTATTTGTGTCCTTTCTCTTTTTCTTCAGTTAGTCTAGCCAGGGGTTTGTCAATTGTATTAATCTTCTCAAAGAACCAGCTCTTTGTTGCACTTATTTATTTTTTCTTTTTTTTTTTAAATTTCATTTAGAATTCATTTGTTCTTCTATTTCTAGTTTTTAACACGAAGTGTTAGGTTGTTTATTTGGGCTCATTCTTGTTTTTAGAGATAAGCCTGTAATGATATGAACTTTCCCCTTAAGACTGCTTTTGCCATGTCTCAAAAGTTTTGATATGTTGTACGATCATTATCATTTGTTTCTATATATTTCTTGATCTCACTTTTTATTTCTTCTGTGACCTAGTTATTCTTCAGTAGCATGTTGTTTAATCTCCATATATTTGTGTTTCTTCCTGATTTCTTTTTGCAGTTGATCTCTAGTTTTAAAACATTATGATCAGAGAATATGATTGGTATGATTTCAACCCTCTTATATTTGTTAAGGCTTCTCTGTGTCCCAGTATGTGGTTGATTCTTGAGAATGTTCCATGTGCACTAGAGAATGTATAAGCAGCTGATTTGGGATAGAAGGCTCTGTATATGTCAATTATGTCCAATTGGTCTAATGTGTCATTTAAGGGTGTTATTTCCTTATTGATTTTCTGTTTGGGTGATCTGTCCATATCTGACAGTGGGGTACTTAGGTCCCCTACTACAATTGTGTTTTGGTCTGTTTACATTCCCTCTGCCCCAGTGGAATGTGGTTTTACTGAGCAGGGGGCATGTTCATTCCATTCCTGGAATTATGAGGTGAGGTAGGTGATGAGAGAGAAAGAGATAAAGGGGG
This sequence comes from Pteropus medius, assembly GCF_902729225.1. Lineage (NCBI taxonomy): Eukaryota > Metazoa > Chordata > Mammalia > Chiroptera > Pteropodidae > Pteropus > Pteropus medius. The sequence continues at coordinate 11,806,661 of NW_024350325.1, read as the reverse complement.
AACCAAAGTGACAGTGTCAGGGAGAGAGAGGGTAAGATTGGGGGTGTATGTATCTCAGTGTTTCTCAGACTTACCTTACGTGGAACTGCTTTTACTATTTACTGCTCAATATAGTTCCTGAAATTTTGATTACAAAGATTCTCTCTACCGTTTGGCATGACTTTAAAAAGATTTCCAGTGTTGAATCAATCACCATTTAATTATTTCAATAAGTCCCACTCTATGATAATATATTATGATGTAACCATACAACTGATGGCCAAATGGCTTCAATAGCTAAATGGTTAAAATTGTATGTGTGTATATATGTATGTGTGTACGTATATACATATGTATGTATATAAGTATGTATATATGCATGTACTTATCTCTTTTGTTAAAAGGGATCGATGATAATTACACAGATAATTCCCTAACCTTTTTGCATTCATATACATTCTCATTAGTCTAATAGACTAATGTGCTCAGGCCTATTTTTTTCTTTTAGAAGAGTGTACATCACACAGAAAGGAAAAGAACTTTAGCATGTTGGGAGAATTTCCGCAATCAGTTTTAGAGGAGACTGCTATAATGAATTAGTACATTAAAATTGGTTAATCAGATTTATCTCCTTATCTGTGAGTATACATTGTAAATATTTTAAATATATACAAAAAAAGATTTACAAATAAATCTTTATATGATGATGTTTGACATCTTGAAAACCTTTCTATCTGGGGAGAAACTGCCCTTCCCTGGGCTAGCCAAACTTAGAAAAAGGGAAGCTCTCAGGTAAGAGTGTGTCTTTGATATGTCACTACACTTCCTGTATCTGGCCAGTCAATATTCTTCTACTTTCACCCTGGGAGTCAATATTCTTCTACTTTCCTCATCCCAGGGTTAGAGACCAGGCTTTGAGTCCAAAGCCCTGAAAAATTATTCAAATTATCTAATCCTTATCTGTTGATCATGTCTTGACTTGCCTAGCAAATAAAATCTTTCTTCTTTTCTATCTTTAATATTTTTATGTATCTATTAACTTCATTAATAATGTTAATTATTAATATTATTTATAAATTTAATTAATTTGTTATAGTGTACATTTATTTCAGTTTCCTACTTATTTCTCTTTGTTTATAAAGTTGTTAAATCATTGTGTTTGTTTTCTAGGGCGGCCTTAACAAAACACCACTCACTGGATAGCTTAAAGGACAGAAATTTGCTTTTATATAGTTCTAGAGTCTAGAAGTTTCAAGTTCAATGTGTTGGTAGGTTTGATTTCTACTGAGACTTCTTTTCTTGGCATGCTAATGGCTGCCTTCTTTCTGTGCCCTCACAGGGCCTTCCTCTGTGCTCAGACTCCTGCGTCTCTCTCTTCTTACAAGGGCACAAGTCAGGTTGGATTGCAAAGGCATCACTTTAACTTAATTGCTGCTGTAATTGCCCTATCTCTGTAGACAGTTACATTATGATGAATTTAATACTAGGGCCTTAACATTTGAATTTGTGAGCAGTGATACAATTCAGTCTGTGACACTGCTTCATTTTTTTTCAAGCTCCGTGTTTTCAAACCAGTGTTTTTAAAGCTACACATTTTCTCGAGAAGACAACTGTGGCCCTATTCCATGGTTCCATGACTTTATTCTTCATTGTGTTTGTAATTCTAATTGGCAGTGCTTCTTTATATACTGTAACCCAATGTTTACACTTTGGATTATTTAGTATTGTTTGGATGCCTAATTATTTTTTAGTGTCATCTTAATTTGGCTGTTATCAGCACCTCTGTACTATGTGATATAATGTTTGTAATTACCTGAAATTTTTTCTGTGGCCAAATACACAGTCCTATTTGATAGATAATAGGTGTGATGAAGCAGATTAAAAAGTTCACATTTAGGATGAAGGTTCGATTTGTATTTACTTGTTGGTATATATTTGTATATTTAATGCATGTTATTATACTGTAGACATATTTATTTCAAAGCAATTTATTACTAAATCTACCATTCAAATTTATAGATTTAGCAATTTCTCAATTTGTTTCTATTTACATGGATTTTACACCATTTTTTTTAGCTATATATAAATTTAGCTATATACAAATCCTGTGTTTGAATTTAGTTTTTGCTTGGAATATACAACCTCTTTTTTCTTCTTTTAATATTTTTCTTGTGCATTTGGTACATTTTTAACCTCAATAACCTCTTTGCTATATCTTAAAATGGAAATAAAATACCAACTTTATAAGATTCTTCTTCAAGAGATGATTTGCATGAAATGCTTAATATCTTATGTGAGATGTTATGGAAGATCAACATTCATGAAAACAATTGTTTTTCAGTTTATGATGAGTCATAGAAACTTTGTTAGACAATATTAATATCTTATTTAGCAGCATACATTAGAAACATGGATTTGGGGGCAGCTCAAATTCTCATGAGCGCTGTTTCTGTGAAACAGATTGAGTGATATCAGGAAACTGTCAAATTTAGTGTAGAAAACTCTTCTTGTATGCATTTTGTTTTATTACAGTTTGGCTCACAAAATGATGCATTTTTTTGTTGACTGTACGTTTTGCTTATTGAAAAATATATGTCCTAGAATAGGTGGTGATTTTTATCTTCTTAACAATTGACAGTCATGTCATACAAACAATCATTTTTCCCATTATTTTGAAAATAGATTTTTATTTGTACATGTTGTTTGCTCCAAAATACTAAAATACTAATGAGGAAAAAGAGATATGACATGAAAATACATATGGAAAATCAACTTGTAATAGTACTTTATTACTATATGTATATAGTAATATATACTATATAGTATAATACTATATGTACTATATGTATATAATACTAATATGTATATAATACTAATAGTACTATATGTATAATCCAGAGTGGTGGGTCTCCCTGAAAGAAGGCTACACACAGGGACATCACTTGGCTCTCCATCCTCCTAAGTACCCCTATACCTAACATCAAGGCTACATCACTTTCTTAACATTACTACCTCTCTGCCCTTCCTTCCATCTGTTCTTTCTTACCTCCTTCATTTCACAGTTTATGAGATTCTGTTTTTGAGACTGGGAATGTTGGCAGGAGACTGAATCAGTCACTTTTTGCCAGAACAGTGCTTCCATTTCAGAAGCAGACTACACAGAAAAGTGGAGCAGTGGTTCCCTTATTCTGGGGCATCCTTAGAAATATTGCAAAGGCTCTAGAAGGCAGGTACCTCCTCTGTGCCTTCCATGCTTATTCCATCTGTTTCTGGGTCTCTAAGGCATCTAAGAGAAAATTTCCTTGAACTCAGAGGGCCATAGATACCCTCCCTGGCTTTTGCAAACAGGAACATGTGGTGCTGTTCCCCTGAGAGACATACAATATTTTCCAGAGGCTCAGACAGGCCAGAATATCCTGGTCCAGTCTCCCATGTCAAAACAGCCACTCCAGTTCTTCTGAAGGAAATTTGGAAAATTTATGGACACTCATTTCTGATAAGGGCACTGGGAATTATCTGGAAGCATCTGTCCATTTGTATTATTTTTGGGAAACTTTCATCATCCTCTTCAATAAGCTAAGCACACTTCCATAGACCAAACTCTCCATAGTCACCTCCTGGAAATCTGACCCACTTCATAAAAGGGAGACTATTTAATGCTGTATGATATCAACAGAAATATTTCTTCATAAGAAATGCACTGGTAAAATCATAAATTATGATAGTGATCATGATAATAATGATATTAGTTCTACTCATGCTAATATTTAAAATAATAAGAAATAAGGAGGATAGGGTACAGTACCCTAAGTGAATGATGAGGTCACTCTGTGGAGCCTTATAAGGTAAATTGGGATTAGAGCCCTAGGTCTGCACATGAAGTATGTTACATAAGGCAAACCTGAACAGTTGTGTGCATACCCACTGAGGACAAGCTTATGGGGCAGAGGAAGTGGGAGCCTGGTCAGGGGCCTGCCTGTAGCAGGGACATCCAGATTTCAGGAGTTGGGCCCCTGTGTATGCAGTAGGAGGGTGTCACCCTCAGTGTTCTCATAACAGCACAAAGGGCACAGCCTTCAGAGTGGTTTCCGGGATCCCTGGAAGACTTAGAAAAGTTCATGATTTCACATAACTCCCTAATATATACCCAGCACATCGTGTCTACTGTCTGGGAACTGAAACTGTGACAACAGTAAACAGATTCCAGGGAAAATTAGGCTCATAAGCAGAAGGAATCAAATTCTGCTGAGTTTGAAGGTAACATAAAGACAGATGGCACTTTATGAGTTTTTTTTGTTGTTGTTGTTAATTAAAACATTAAAATTGTCAGCAAGAATGAGGTCACGAATTAATGGGGACAAAAAGTCAGATAGTTTTGAGATGAAGAGAAATGTTAATAATGGACGGTACCCACAACTTGGATTAAAAACAAAAAAGGAGATGAGAGGGTAGCATCTGGAAATAAAAGTTCAAAATGCTTTCTTTTAATTCAAATTTCAGTTTGGGTGATACCATAACATGTTTAAATGTTAAGATGGATAAGATTGAGAGCATGTAGTTTAAAATAAAGTGTATACATGTTAAATTATAGTATAAAATTCAAACTCAAATGTAGAAATAAATTACTCAACTGGGATTAAAGGTAATTCCTTTTATATTATGAGGGAGCTAGCATAAACAATAAATGAGAGTGCAGCAATATGGTAAATCTAGTGGTTCAAAGTATCTACATCCAAAATTATCTACTTCTTTTGTGAAATAGTTCATAAACTCCTGATGACTGTGAGAGAAAAGTTGAGTGAATGGAGAATTAATGCTAACGGCAAAGGTTTGAGATGTGCTTTAGTGAACGTGGCAGGAGAAACTGACAGGCCTGACCTAATAGGATTACCAGGCACTTTTTGAGAAGTGTGTCCTTAGATGCAGTGGAATATTTACCATGTCCCCTGGTTTAATGATTTCTTCTTGAGATCCAGGAATTTTAAGCCAGAAGAGCCTATCTCCACAATCACAAGGATTTAGTTTAAATGTATAAATCAACTGTGAATGACTTAGGGGTAAAATTATTTACTATATTTCACTACAGAGTAATATTTTTATTTCCCTATTAACCAAAAATAAAAGTTCAAAATCACCTCATTTTTTTGGACAGTTAATAAATCCTTTACATGTTATTGAAAGTACTGTGTGGCTCATGCCTTAATACCAAAATTCCTCATCCTAGTAATATGACTTACTTGTCACGTGATTATTTGTATTTCAGATTTTCAGATTTCTTCATCTCTCATTTTATTTAGAAGTCTACATTTCCTAGGGAATTCTAGCTCCGTGTCTATAGAAACCCATTGTGTCCAATATCCAGCTTTATTTCCAAGCCATAAAATGTTTCCTGTACATAGAACACACTCAGAAATACCTATAAGTGAACAAAGGAATGAATGGATCTTCTTACATTACTTCAATGTTCTTACATCTTTATGCTTGAACTTTGCAAGAGGGTTGTAACTTTGTATTAGCCTGGAAAATCCAATAAAATTGAATAGGGTGGGTTCCATGCACAGAAGCCCTGTTTAGGTTAATTAGTGTCTAAATAATCAGGGTGTATCTTTGGAATGTGGCTCTGATTAGATTAACTAACTGTCTTCAGGGATAAAAGAAAATCAAACCCAGGACAGATGCATTTGCCCCTAGAAGAAGAAACTAAACGTTTCTGGACATTGGAAATAGAGGAATGGGCTGCTTCCTGTGGAACTGGTATCAAAGTCCATTTGGCGTCACCATCTCCTCCAGTTTGGGGTTCTGGTGAGATCTCTAAACATTGAGTTGTGAACTGGCCTCACTGGCTTAAAATTATGCAAGTTTCATCTTCTTTAGATTTACATCATATCAAAGTAGCTTTTTATCTTTAATTTTTATTGTATCAACCTTTATTTCACCACTCTCATTTCCAATTTTTGACTATTTGTGTTTCTTTTCCATTTTTGACCTGAATCTCTGTAATTTTAACTGCTTAACCAAGGATCATAGATCTATGCTGTCTAATATAGTAACTGCAGACACGTGTGACTATGAAATTTAAATTAATGAAATTAAGTAACTAAACATCAGATCCTCAATAGCTCTAGTCAGATTCTCAGTGTTCTGTAATCGCATGTATCTGGCAGTGACCGTATCATATGATACAGACAGAGAGCATTTCATTCATCTTGAAACATTTTATTGACACTTTATCTACAGTTTATGTTTTTATTATTTTCTTGATTGTAATTATTTCATTTTCTGCTTCTCTGAATTCATTTTTTATGTATTTAATCAAGTGATGTTCTTCATTTTATCAAATGTCTTGAGATCAGTGATTATATTTATTTTAATCATTTAAACATTAACATGTATTTAAAGCAAATAATTTCCTGCGAATATGGTTTTAGCTTTGTTCCATTTATACTTTATATAAGATAACTGTATTAAATGCTAATTTTTATAATGTACTTCAAAAAATTTGTGCCAAATTATTTAAATGACAGTTTTTACTTGTTAAGTTTTAGTTGACAGGTTATGTCTTCCGGATTGTCATTATTTTCTGATTTTTAGTTCCTTGTTTATAAGACTGTTGCATATTCCTTTTTTAAAAAGGGAGATTTCCCTCCACCCTAATACACAAACCACTTGTACGCAGAGACCATTATGCATTTTACACATAGATATGTTTCAGGTTATAAAATTCTAGAATAATTGTAAGCTTTATTCTTGTTTCACTATTTCTGAATTGCTTTGGATATAGTGAATGTTGAAAGTCACAAAAAGTTGAGCTTTGATTTGTAGTCCAGTCTGAGATGATATGTTTTTCCATTTTCACTGTTTGACATAATTTGTACTTTTTATTTAAAGCTATTGTATTCTATGATTTGTCTTTGATTTCCTGTCTGTGCATTGCTAAATTGTAAAAGGCAAGAAGGCAAAGCTGTTCCAGTTTTGTCAACTGTTCTATACTTAGCACGCAGAATTGCACTGTGGAAATTTGAGAGAGTTCACTTAATAACATCACTTTTCCAGACTGTAGTTTTGAATTGAAAAGAGAGGGAAGGGTAAGTGAGTGGATATAGATATCAGTTATTTGTACTGACAGATCGGTTAGAGAAGATAGTTTTTGTTTGGAGGAATGAAAGTCTCTTAATCTGCATGCTAGAACTAAGTAGCTATGTTCAAATGTCTGTGGAATCACCGGAAAATTAAAGGCCTGCCTCTCAATGGTTAGCAATGCCTTTCGATATAAAGGTTATGTTGAGGAAGTTCAATGCTTACTTCCCCTTGGCTCTCTAAGAAATCTAGAGAAGGAAGGGCCTATGCTGTGCAATTACCCATCCCAAAGTCACCAAAGATACACACATCCGTCTTCCTGCTTAAGGGAGAAACCAGTCAGTATATTTTCACAAGAATTAATGAATAATTTAGAACCATTAAATAGGTTCGGTTAGTTCTTCTAAAGGTTGCTATGTAGCCATGATTTTAAAATAAATTTAATTCCATTTTCTAAAATAGTTTCAAATGCTTCCATCATGAAATAGGTTTGCTTTGACTTTCTTCTCATAAGTGCCTTTTATGTTTCTGGTACAGCCTCTATGTGACCATTTAAAATTATTTTTGTTTCGTATATGTTACACTTACACAGGTCTATTCTATCTCTTGTTGTAATATTTGAGGAAGGGTTTACTGGGTTATAAGATTAAGGGTTACAGCTGGTTTTCCTGAAGGCTTTATACGCATTCTCCAACACCTCATTTTATGGAGTGAATATTGTCTCATGTTGTACTTCAGTTTGCATAATGATCTTCAAATGGTTCCTCACCTTTGAATTACAGACTACCTGGGGGTGATGCTTTAATTCTTTTGTTGTTTTATATAAGTTTTTACAAACATTTGCTAGATCCTCACTAATTGTCAATATTTGTTTTATATGTTGTATTATTTCTTTAGTGAATTAAATAAAATAATTGTTTGCTTCATAGCAGTTCCTTTGCTGTAAATAGAAGCAATATGGATTTTATGGGTTTTAGACTTATCATTCACACAGCTTTCAATTTCTCTCTAATACTTTTAAAATGTTTAATGTTGTTGTTGTTGTTGTTGTTCCTTTTAAAGGCTGTCATCCACAGATGTGATTTTTGAGCAGTTCCTCTTTTCCTTTTTCATTTCCCAATATGGCCTCTTCTCTTAATTAATTTCATTTTACTCCAGGAAGTTTTGGAGCTCTGCCTAGTCATTCTTTTTGTCTTATGTTTCCATATATATATATTTTAAATATATATTGAGATATTTTTACTAAACATGTTATAAAATTTACTCATTTCAAATGTACAACTCAATGATTTTTGGTAACTTCACTGAGTTACTAAATCAGTTTTAAATCACCAAATATCAGTTTTAAAACACTTTTAATTTCTCCAATGAGACCCCTCATTCCTATTTAATTTTAACTCTCATTCCTCTCTCCAGCCCCTGGCCATCACTAATGTAATTCTATCTTTATAAATTTGCCTTTTCTTCTGGACATGTCATATAAAGGGAATCATACAATATGTATTCTTGTGTCTTACAACTTTTATTTGACATGTTTTGGACATTCACTTATGATGTAGCATGTGTCAGCAAAATAGTTTATTTCTGAGTATTATTTCATTATATGACTACTCATTCACCTGATGCTGGGCATTTAGGGGGTTTCTCGTTTGGGGCAATTATAAATAAGGCTACTATGAGCATTCATATGCAAGTCTTTGTGTGGATGTAAGTTTTCATTTCTCTAAGTTTGATACCTAGACGTGGAAACATTAGGTCATACGGTAGTTTTGTGTTTGTTTTGAGAAATGCTAAACTATTTTTCTAAGTGGGCTTTTTTTTTTAATGGTGTAATAACATCTGTTTTTTGAAATAGCTACTTCATGGGAGGAATGATGTCATGTGTAAATAATTGCTAAGCTTCAGGTTTTCAGTTCCATGTCCATTACAAGTCTGGAAAGAGTTCCATATGTCTCATGGTTATGATCTATGCTTTTTGATTCATAATGAAACTCTGCCTTTGAAGTATATATTGATCTTTTGGTGCTTTTTACGGGGTAAGATTCTACCACTGATAGAATATCTTATGAAACTTTATATGGACCTCACATTTCTTCTACTAGCTGAAGCATATTTCATTTGATGTTGCTTGTTTTAAGTTGAAAAGTAGTAGTTATAAACTGGAAATCCTAAAACTAGACTTTATAATTTCCTCTCACAGGCAAAAAATCTCCTGGGCTCATCGCAAGATGACCTTAATTTTTACTGAGACTGGCCCTGGCTGCAAAGCCCACAACTAAGTGGAAAAGGTTTGGAAGGCACCTAAAGGGCCATCGGATATGTCTGGCAAAGAGCCAGAAAGGGACCCAACGCCAGGGCCAATTCTAAAGCTAAAATGAAATTGTTTTAGAAGGGACATCTAGAAGGAACCCTAGAGGCAACAGGACCCAAAGGGCTGGAGCCTTTTATAGGGTTGAGAAAGCCAGACTCACAGGTAAGGAGGAAGCTGTGCAAGGCTCAAGTCAGCCCTTTTATAACAATAGATCAGAAAAGAGTGGAGCCAGATCCCTATAAACATTTGCTTCACTGGTCTATTTAAATTTCCACCTCTGATCTGTTTTTATTTTTTTTATTTTTAAAATAATTTCTTTTTTTAAATTATAGTTGGTGTACAATATTATTAGCTTCAAGTGTATAACATAATGATTAGACATTTATATAACTTGCGAAGTGTTCACCCCAATAAATCTAATACACATCTGACACCATGTATAATTTATTACAGTATTATTGACTATATTCCGTATGTCATACTTTAAATCTTCATGACTATTTTGCAACCACCACTTAATCCCATTCCCCTTTTTTACCTACCCCCCAACACTCCTCCCACATGGCAACTCTCAAAATGTTCTCTATTTATGAATTGGTTTATTTTGTTCTCTGAATTCCACATGGTAGTAAAATCATACGGCATTTGTCTCTGTTTGGCTTACTCCACTCAGCACAATAACCTCTAAATCCATCCATGTTTTTGCAAATGGCAATATTTCATTCTTTTTCTTTTTTTATGGCTGAGTAATATTCCGTTGTATATATGTACTACCTCTTTACCCATTTATCTGTTGATGGACACCCATGCTGCCTCCAAATCTTGTCTATTGTAAAGAGTGCTGTCATGAGCATATGGATGCACATGTTCCTTCAAAGTAGTATTATAGGTTCCTTCAGATAAATATTCAGATTACTGGGTCTTTCTTTGTCTCTTGTTATAGCCTTTGTAACTAGTCAGAAATGAAGAATACAATACATGTAATGAAAAATCTTAGGAATAATCAACAGTAGATTAGGTGAAGCAGAGGTTCAGATCAGCTGTTTAGAAGATAAAGTAGCAAAAAACACCCAATCAGAAGAGCAACAAGAAAAAAGAATTTTAAAAAATGAGGCTAGTTTAAGGGGCCTCTATTTTGTCTAGTATAAGTATTGCTACCCTAGTTATTTTTTTTGTTTCCATTTTTATGAAATATCTTTTGCCATCTTTTTACTTTCAGTTTCTGTGTGTGTGTCTTTTGATCTAAAGTGAGTCTTTTGTAGAGAGCATATGTAAGGGTCTTGTTTTCTTATCCATTCAACTACCCCATCACTTAACTGGAGCATTTAATCCTTTATCATTTAAAATAGTTGTTAATAGACAGGTAGTTATTGTCATTTATGTATGTGTATATATATCTATATCTATATCTATATCTATATCTATATCTATATCTATATCTATATCTATATCTATATCTATACACGCATACACACATTTCTGGTAATACTCGTTTGGTGTTGATGAGCTCCTTCAGCCTTTTCTTGTCTGGGAAGCTCTTAATGTCCTTTGATTCTAAATGATAGCTTTGCTGAGTAGAGTAATCTTGGTTGTAGGTCCTTGCTTTCTCATCACTTTGAATATTTCCTGCCAATCCCTTCTGCCCCGTGAAGTTTCTGTTGAGAAATCAGCTGACAGTTTTATGAAAGCTCCCTTGTAGGTAATTGTTTTTCTCTTGATGCATTTAAAATTCTCTCTTTGTCTTTAACCTTTGACATTGTAATTATGATGTGTCTTGGCATGAGATTGTTTGGATTCATCTTGTTTGGGATTCTCTGTGCTTCCTGAGCTTGTAAGTCTATTTCCTTCACCAGGTAAGGAAACTTTCCTGGCATTATTCCTTCAAATAGACTTTTGATTCCTGATCTCTGTATTCTCTTTCTTGTACCCTTATGATGTGAACATCTGTATGCTGGATGTTGTCCCAGAGGCCCCTTAAACTAGCCTCTTCTGTTGTTTTTCTGATTGAGTGTTTTCTGCTACCTTATCTTTTAAATAGCTGATTTGAACCTCTACTTTATCTAATCTACTATTGATTATTTCTAAGATATTCTTCATTACATTTATTGTATTCTTCATTTCTGACTAGTTATTATGTATTTTTTTATTTTATTTTTTTCTTTTTCTTTGTTAAAGTTCTCTGTGAGTTTATCTACTCTTCCCTTATGTCATTGAAGACCCTTATAACCAGAGTTTTGAACTCTGCATCTGGTAAATATCTTGTCTCCATTTTATACTGTTCTTTTTTGGAGCTTTGTTCTATTCTTTCATTTGGGACATGTTCTTTGTCTTTCCATTTTGTCTGCCTCTCTGTGTTTGTTCTTATGTATTATGTAGGTCTATTAAGACTCCTGATCTCAGTAGTATTGTCTTATATAGTAGGTGTCATATGGGGCTCAGTGATGCAGTCTTCCCTATTTCCCTGAGCCAGGTGTTGTGTACTCTCCTGTTCTAGTTGAGTCTTGGTTGCTGTTTGAACATTGAAAGAAGAATTGACCTTTGGGCTTATTAGTTGTGAGTAATGGCCAGTGAGGGGCTGATCCTACAAAGCAGGATTTACTTTAGCAGAGTTCTGGTGCCTTCTGAGGCTTCCCTTTGGGTATGTGGTCCTCAGATGAAGCCCCAGGTGGTGCTCTGGCTTGGGTCACACTGGCCTCAGGGAGTAAGTCCCAAGGGTCTCCTGGGAGGGGCTACACTACAGGACAAGTTCAGCTGCAGCCTATGCACTGCCCCATGCCACCCGGCAAGAGTCCAAGCATCCCTCAGAAGGCTGCAGCCTGTGCTAGGTTTACAGGTGCCTTGAGAGGCCAACTTGGGAACCGAGGCTGGCTGCCACCAGTGCCAGATTTGGGGCTGCTCGTAAAGAGTTGTGGGGCACACTGAGGCCAAATGCTGCTTGTTTGGGTTTGTGGACCTTTGAGATATTTTAGGGAAGTCCAAAGCAAGAGCCAAGACAGACCATTTTTATGGAAAAGCTACTGGAAGCAGCTTGGGTGGGCCTGCAAATTGAGAGAAGCGGAATCTCAGGAAATCACCTGGGCGAGGTGACCTATGTTATCTAGATAGATGAAGTTCAGATGTAACTGGTACTGCATCTGCATTCTGGGAGGTGGCAGGGGTCAACACAGAAGCAATGGATTCTTCCAGTATTTCTGTTTGAGAGAAAGCTGCTCCTACAGCCTTTGCCCTGAAGCCAGACAGTTCAGTTTCTCTCTGTATCTCCATGGCACTTTTGAAGTAGCTTCTCCAGCACTGGAGCTCAGAGTGAATGAGTCTGTCCATAAGTACGTTTGCTCACGGATCATTTAAGAGGAAACCCCGACTCTCACAGCCTTCTGTCTTAGCCCACATCCCCATTGGTTTTCACAGTCAGAGGTTGTGAGGACTTCTCTTCCTGGCACTGGAATCCTGGGCTAGGGATCCCAGTGTGGGACCAAGACACCTGACTTCTTTGGGGGAATATTTGCAGCCAAGATATCTCTCCAGATTCTCAAACACAATAGGCAGGTATGGCAGACAGCCTGTCCCACATCTCCGCTCCACCTACCAGTCTTGAGGTGGCCTCTTTTGAACATACCTAGTTGTAGAACTTCTGTTCATCTAGACCTTAGGCAACTCTCAATGATGGTTGTTCTGTAGTTTAGTTTTAATTTTGATGTGGTTGTGAAGGAGGCAAGCACATCGTCTACCTACTATACAATCTTGTCTGAGGTCTCTTTTTGTCTTATCTTAAAATTTCTTACTTTCATTCTTATGTTCTGATCAAAGGCAAAGTGTTTCTTAAATCAATCTTCAATTACTTTTTACTCCTACCTCTTTTATACTTTAGCCTTATTAATAGTTTTTTGCATTGATTTTTTTCCCAAGCCATTATCATTCAGGTTAGTTAAACAACATAGATTCATGATCTTCTTTTAGAGATAAATACATTTCCGTGTTTCAACATAACAACTTCATGGATATTTTTGGATTATGGAGAGTTCGTGGGACCTGATTGCAATTTTCCATAACTTAAGGAAGATCCGCTCCTGAGGGGCTGCTTTTGTGGACCAGTTCTTATCCACTCAGTGACCTCATTCCATGCCTACTACATGAAAAGAGACATAGTTCAGGGATATCTGGGGACATTCTTGCTTTCTTCTCACAAAACCAGCCTATTGCATGTGTGTAGGGGTTCCCTGAATATCAAATAAAAATGTACATATTCTTGTCTTTCTTCAGAAGAAAATTTCCAAGGGGAAAAAATCATGTTCCATTTTAATCTGAATTTGCCTTGAAGTCAGAACCAAACACAATCCTTTGGCAAATTCCTTGTTAGCTCTCTTAGCTCTTCCTTTCCTCCTTGGATACTCTCATGTACTCTGGATAATTAAACCACTGAACTGTATTTATTGTGTGTCCTTGGGCATTGTGAATTGTCCTAGGTACTAAATACATCTATTCAGAAGGCAGATCCTACATCAATCTAGGCCTTCTCTTTTATATCTGATAGAAACTGATAACTGACATTTTAGTTTGATTGTGAAAAAGAGAAGAAATTTGAAAGAAAATATCTTAGAGATTTCTGTTTCAAGATATAAAAGACATGAGAAGATTGATTATAAATATATACAGAGGTTTCTCTTAAAGGAGATTTAATTTAAATCAACATAGTTCCCAAGAAAAGAGGAGAGAGAGGAATTCAATTGTTGACATTGGACTTAGCCAGGGACAACGTGACTTTTGAATTAAATAGTAGAATGTGAGTAACTAGTAGGTATAAATGCAAGAATATTTGTAGGTATAGGGATAAACTGAGTTACTTTGCATTAAAATGTAATTCATTTGTGTTATGGTTTGAATTGTGTACTCGCTAAATTCATATGTTGTAGTCCTTTCCCACAGTACATGAGCATATAATTCTATTTGGAGTTAAGGTCACTAAAGGAGTAATTAATTTTTTAAAAAGGTGATTAGGAAGGGCCCTAATCCAATGTGACTGGTGCCTTTAGAAGAAAAGAAAAATCAGGGCACAGACATATAGAGAAGGAAGGCTATGTGAAGACACAGAAGTTAGATGGCCGTCTACAAGCCAAGGGAAGAGGCCTCAGAAGAAATCAACCCCATATATACCTTGAGCTCAGGCTTCTAACCTACAGAAATAAATTTCTGATGTTTAAGTCACTCAGTCACTAGCACTGGAAGAATTTATTTATTATTATTATTATTACTATTATTATTTTTTTAGCAGAACAAAGAATGATTTCCAGATATCATTGAAAGCCACTTGGAGTTGTGATTATGTGTTGAGACTGTTATTGACATCTCAGTAATGTGCTCTTAGCTGCTGTTGGGATCTTGTTGAACAGATGTGACAAATAATCTAAGGGATAAGTAAATACGTCTCGGTAAATGTGTGTTGAAATGAAGGAGTGTAGGTTAAACAGGACAATAAAATAAAGAAAGATTATGATATTTAGGAAGTGGGGTCCATACACTGGAGGTTCTCATGTGGTAGAAAACCTGGGTATGAATAATTTTGTGAAAATGCAAGAAGAAAAAGACAGTCATAACAGGGTGCTTCTTTTGATTATTTGTTAGAGTTACTAAACCAGATAAAACCTAGCTTTGCTGTGTTACTCTAAAGGAATTTGAGCATAGGATAGTGACTGAGAAAAATTAAATGACAGCATTCCATTTTCTAGCTATGTCACTTTGTCATATTACTAAAAATTTTAGAACCTCTGTTTATGTCATTTGTTCAATTGGTAACTAGACTATAATTAGCATGGAAATTAAAAAAGCAAATATATATAAATCTGTAAGTACACAGTCACATGTAACACAAATCTAACTTTTTCCCTGCCCTATACTTCAGGTAAAAATGGGTGAGTTAATTATCTCTTCATGAGCATTTTCATTATTTATCTATGAAATACATTTAATTATTATTAACATGTTAGGGAAAAAATTATAGTTTACAAATGCTTTCTGCCTCACAAACACAAATGCATATGCATACATTTTCATGGATATACATATATGTGTGTGTGTGTATGTATATATATATTATATATGTAATATATATAATATATAATAAAAAGGGAATGTTGCAGCTAATAATAAATATAGAACAGGAATTGGAGAATTTCAGCTACCACTTGATGAAACTATAAGATGGACCAACTAGATTTCCTCCAAACCCCAGCCATTCTATATTCTCTGGGCATCCTTGACCTAGAAGACTGAGGCTGTACATGACAGTAACATTATTACTCATGTATGTGCTCCTGCTATTTTCTGATGTAGGGGATTTTAGGGACTAGACTGATGAATAGGAGCCATTGACTTCTCCAAATGGAATAAGTCATTGAATTGATAAACTCTCATCATAAAATAGATTCTTAGTTGCTTGGTATATAAGTCCAGGGGGAAATGAGAGCAGGAAAAGAATTAGAGTTCAGAGGGAGCCATGAGCAATAGAGAATCACTGCTAGTGCATAAGGCAAGAATAATAAAATCTGAGAAATTCACAGTATTTATCTACAGGTGGAAATCAAAATGTGCATGTGATATGAGTCAGGGATTGCTAAACTTGGAAATCAGAGAGGCAATTGAATAATTGTCTCAGGCTCATTAATATGAAATTCAGAACTTATTATGTTCTTATTTGTAAGATACCTGTATTTTGATCTTCTCGATTAGCAAAAACACTTACATCCTTATTACATTTGACCCTGGGAGAGGAAAAACATCTGCATATTATTCTCAGAGTGCATCACTCTTTTTAGTTTGTCAGGCAGCTGGAAGGGTACACCCAGATGAACACTGGGGCTTCATGGCAGCTGGGATTGGGAATTGTGTACAGGAATGAGTCTCATGGCTTCTTTCTCTATCCTCAGATTTGCCTGTGTAGTGCTTGGATTATCCATGTGTGAAAACCAAGAGAAAGACACCTGAGTTACTGGGAGTAAAAGTCCAGAGGAAGACATCTGAATTATTGATAATGCAGCCACTGGTGTGTAGGGAATGTGTCCTTCTACTGAAATTACACCCCTAGTGCCATCACATGGGCAAGTTTTTCCTATTGGCATGTATGTTCTAAGTGTAATCAGGTGGTGTTCAGGCATCTGAGATTCAATTAAGTTTACCTAGAACACTGAGATGGTTTTCATGGGTCAGGAACTCATCAATAACTAATTTTGCTAACATTACACAAATTTATAGTAGCCTCCATGAACCTTGCTTATTTCCAGAAAAGACAAGAGAACTTTTCTTTCTCTTATCCAGCCCATGGCATTATTGTCCCATAATTAACATATTATCTGTGTTTTTGGATGGAATGGGTATGGGCTGGTAATAATTGCAAGAGACAGAGATGAGTGAGGAGCATTAACACCACAATCCATCAGGGAGACAGCTACTTAAAGTCCCAGAGAAAACTGGGAATAGGAGGCTTGATCCCACAGGAATTGTCAGGCTAGGACTGTCTTTCAGTACAGTCCTCTCAGAGGGCCTTGGCTTGTGCTGCTGAACCATTTGACCTTACAGTTTTTTATGAACTCCTGTGTCCTTAGCATTGAGATAGACAACACTTACTGGTACAAATTTCTGTGTAGATCTTGTTCAGTTCTGACAAATGCTGGAGATCTCTTTAAGGTTCTCTGACATTTTAATGATTTATAGAGTAATGTCTTGTATTTAATGCAGGTTTGCTAGATAAGAAACACTTCATACATTAGTACATTAAATCTTTCAACACTCACAAGTTATTAAACAAGTTCACAGATAAGGAACCAGAGGTTCATCTAGGGAAATAATTTAAACTGATGACCATGTTTTTAAAAGTTCCATATCATGGTTATTGCATATCTTATGATGAATCTATAGAGTTACTTGATATTAATGGAAGATATTTTTCGTTATGAATGTTTAAATGAATATTTTATCATCATCTGTCTGAAATTCCTAATTATGAGATTACTGAAAAACTTTCAGTTTATATTACACCACACCTCATGTAATATTTCTTTATAATAAATTTTTATGAAGTCAGAGTGTGAACATTTCTATGAATGTATCTGAAAGGCAGATACCAACTCAGCACTGACAGTGAACTGAGTGAAACCCCAAACACAGACTAACATTTCAATAGACCCAGCTCCCCATCATTTCCTCAATGCTATCATCTCAGCCCTCCAATTCTGGACATTAGCAGGCATTTCTCTGTTTAACCTGGAATGTCCATGATGTTTTAGGAATCAGTGACCTTCAAGGATATGGCTGTAAACTTCACCCAAGAAGAGTGGGTCCTGCTGGACACATCCCAGAGAAAGCTATACATAGATATAATGCTGGAGAACATCAGCCACCTGGTCTCTGTGGGTGAGTCTATCAGCCTGGATATTATTTATTATACATGTATTCAAAATAGTTTTTACATATCCTCCTCATAATCCTCATTCAAATCCTTTCATGGTTCTTAAACTATTTGAAGGTGATTTATTTATTTAACTACACTGTTGTGTCACTCTCAATAGACTACAGCGACTGAAATTCTAAAATATAAGTGAGAACATTAGGGTAAAATTTTTCATGTTGTTATTATTTCTTGCATATATCAGTCACAAGTTATGTGTTCTAACATTTTCTTTCCCTTTAGGGGAAAGGATATTTGTGTACTTATGGCGGTTAAATTTTCACATAGTGATTCTTATCCTGATCCTCCCATTTAAAGGTTTTCCCATCATATGCTGACGCAACATCTGTTTACCACTTACATTTTTAATATTTCAACTCTGATGTTTTTTCTAATTGAAAAAGACCTTTAAAGTGTTTCTGTGGCCTATGATGTTTTATTCGCATTCGACATGCTTTCCTTAACTACCAGATTTTGAAACATACTTATAAGGCTCTTTCTGTATCTCTACATTTTCAATCACTTTAGGCATTACAAATCCCCTTCAAAAAAAAGAAATGATTTTAATGCAACAGATCAGCAAGAAGGACATTTCCTTCATCAAGCCAATGGTTAGTTTCATGGGTGTGATCCCTACTTATTGAAATTAAATACCTGGAAATGAGATAAGTTAGTAATTAAGCACAATTGTCTGAGTGCACTTATGTAAGTAAGGTGGGATTAAGATTTTTTTCAAGTAAAATTTTCGGGTAGTTTAAAATCAGTGAAGAAATTAACATGAGCCAAAATAATTACCTGAGATGTTAAAAAAGGGAAATATGATAAAATTTGTTCATTACTTAGTTGTTGAAACATACTAAATTCTTCAAAATTAATCTCATACCTCTGTATTAGGAGAAAATATCTGTACCTGCAGTACAGTAACATCACATGTGTATGCAAATAACATTGGAAATATTTTCATAGGAGACTTACTGATTAATACTCAAGTATATATAGGTAGAGAAATGAATGCATGGATGTTTGTGGGCAATCCATTAACAACTTTTCATCTTCTTCCTCAAAGCAGATATCTCAGACTCCAGAGGATCCTAGTGAATATATTGATTTAAGTGATGAATTTACTCATAGATATGCACTGACTCAGCATTTGTTAATTCACATAGAAAAGAAACCTCATATCAGCCAACACTATGGAGAATCACTTAGTGAAGACTCATTCCTTGGTGGACAGAATCAAATGCACACTAGAGGTAAATTATGTGAATGTCATCTATGTGAGAAAGCCTTCGATAATTGCTATAGCCTTAGACGGCTCGAGATGACTCACACTGAAGAGAAACCATTTAAATGTCATTTATGTGGGAAGGGCTTTCTGCAAAGCTTTGACCTTAGAAACCACAATCGAATCCACACTGGAGAGAAACTTTATGAATGTCATCTGTGTGGGAAGGTCTTCAGTCGAAGTTCTTACCTTAGTCAACATGAGAAAACTCACACAGGAGAGAAACTGTATCAATGTCACCTATCTGAGAAAGTTTTCAGTCAAAGGTCTGAAAACATGAGAGAATCCATCCTGGAGAGAAACATTATGAATGTCATCAATGTGGGAAAGCCTTTAGTCAAAGCTCTGGCCTTAGCCAACACAAGAAGATCCACATGGGACAGAAACCACATGTATGTCTTATATGTGGGAAAGCTTTCAGTCAAACTTCTGAACTTACACGGCATCACAGAACACACACTAATGAGAAACCATATGAATGTCACCAGTGTGGGAATGCCTTTTGTCAATATGCTAATCTTAGACGACATGAGAGAATCCACACTAGAGAGCAGCCATATACATGTCAGCAATGTGGGAAATTCTTCAGTCATCTTTCTTCCCTTAGATGACACGAGGGAACCCAGCACTGGAGAGAAAATTATGAATGCCTTCTGTAAATATTCTGACCTGAGAGGACATGGCCTTATACATATAATCAATGTGGAAGAAACATCAACATTATATCTTTACCATTTGGATACACTAGAGGACCCACACATTAAATACACGCTGTCTGTAAGCAATGTTAATAATCCTGCCATCAGTATACTCCTCAAGCCAGAGAAGCATTTTATATCTGAGTGGGTCCATATGCATTCTATCTAAGTGTCAAAGCTTTTAGTCATTGGACTAACCTTAGATAAAATGGCAGAACTCACACTGTAAATATAATAATATTTCTATGTTTCTAGCAACAGTTCTAAATTTTACAAATACTGGATAACTCGTGCATAAAGTAACCCATCATTCTTCATTTGTAATTGTTTATGAAATAAACAAACTTCACATGAGATTACCCAGAGGTCAGCAATCACTGTGAACAAATATTCAGCCAAGTATCAGGCTTTGTGTGCAAAATAAAACTCAGTCAAAGAATAAACACTAAAACAGGAAATCAGAAGTTAAATCCTCTTGAGGAATACCAAATATTTCTTGCAAAAAATTTTATTCTATGAAGTTATTCAACGTAAAATCATGAAAAATTCTTTATTCATAGAGCAACACCTGTGGTTTCTGTGTAGATTTAGATTGTACAAAGCACTGTCTGTGTCAGGAAGGGAAGTCCTTCATTGATCCCTTATTTATGAGTCAACCTAAAGATTCTCATCCTGAGAAGACAGTAATCCTAAAATCAGTATGAAGAAAAGTTCAGCTAGTTTTCATATCAGAAAATATGTGTGTGCATGGTAACTTTTAAAAGAATCCTTTAATATACTACTTGGCAAACATTTGAGATTGTTGAGAAAATACTTGTTTATAAAAGTGGCATGAATTGCAGGAGAATAAAGTGACTTAGCAGTATTAAATGTAGAATTTTGTAAGAAATTAAATTTTAAAAATATATCACTACTTGATGGTATTTAAACAATAACTTGTCATTAAAGAAGCTAAATGTTGATGTTCTAGTTTCCTTTATGCAATTTTGAACACACATATTCAGGTCTGTACTCCTTGGCATGTGGGTAGAAATGAAGATCTGGGGTTACACGCACCCTTTCTCTAGCAGCTCTTTCTACATACCTTAGTTCCCCTCACTCCATCAGTCTCTCTTCAAGTCTTAGTGGTGATACAATTGTAATCTTCAGCCCCATGTGCTAGATATCTCAGAATGCTATGGCCCTGGTCAGGCAAGGTCATGGGGGCAGTAACAAAGACATCTAGTCTAAAAGTTTTAGTGTCCCCTTGGTCCAGGTCTGAGCTACTGCAAGAAACCAAGGGCCAGAGAGACAATCAACTCTGTCCAGACAGTCTGCAAAAAGCTCCTTGAATTTTGTCCCAAAATCTCTGAATTGAGCTATGTGGGAGAAAGAGTAAATTCCATGACCAAACTCTACATCTTTTAGGTCGTTCCTGATTTATATTCTGACCAGTCACCCCACAGCTGTTTTTCCATCACAGCAGCCCAGAAACATACAGCTGCAGTCAGTTAAAATCCTTAACCCTCTCAGCCAGCACATAAGTTGTTTCTTTACAATTAATGCAATCTTTTTTTCCCAAGCAAAGGAAGTTTGTTACAAGGAGATTTTCCCACTTTGTCTTCAGGGATGGAAACATCCTTTAACTAACAACAATATTGAACCTAAACATCAAGAGAAAATGCTTCTAGGAGCTTCACTGGGCTGACTTGTGATATTGCCAAACTAACACAATCCACAGACCATGGGCCTGAGACCAAATAAATGAGTACAAAGATTACCGAAGTGAATATATAATTATTAATTTTTTTAATCTCCAGAAGTGATTGCACTGTAGAGTCAGGGAAGAAAAATGCCAAGTCATGTGTGAAGATGATGAACAGTTAATTCTATTGTCTGCCTAAGATGATATATATTTTGCACTCCTGCTGTAATTGAATTGAGCTGTAATTCTAAGCAACAAGAATTATGTGAGCTCTCTCTAATGGCTGAGCCAAGAATCACCTCTTCTGCCCTAATATGTCTCCAGGAGGGCAAAGGCAGGTCCAGATGCCTGCTGTGGGTGGGACTCATGCTAGAGCTGGAACTCCCTAGATTGACATACACACTCCCTTCTCAAAGGAGCTTACATCCCACTGGGATTCATCTACACGACCCTATACATGCATGCTGGGTACGTGAATTGAGATTGTGGAATTTCAGGGCTGACCACGTACAAGTATCTGAACACGGGGTAGCAGAATCACACAGCAAGATTTATTAGGGTGGCATATTGATAGCTTGACTCAGTGGAGAAGTCCCTCGCAGGATGATGCCTCCAGTGGCAACAGTATGAGGCCAACACTCAGAAAGCTAGGATGGCAAAGAAACTCCCAAGAGGAGAGTGTTAGTTTGGGGGCTCACTTGCGGAAATGATCTCTCAACCACAATATAGGGAGTATCTGAGTCTGAGAATTATGAATTAATAGCAGGAGCTTAAATGCTTTTATATTCATAGTTTGCCTTATTTATGGCTAGCGGATGTTGAGTGAAAATTCATGGTCTATGCCTAGTAGGCAGGCTTTAAATGGCTTAAAATTTACTAATTTGCACTGTGTTTAAAACAGTTCAGTTGGAAAAGTTTGACTTTAGTGACAGTGGCCTTTTGAGCTAAAGGTTCTGTCTGTTGTGAAGTAAATAACATAGCCTAATAAGCTGTACTATCTTTGGCTCATCTATAAACTGAGATTGGTCATTGCAAATGATTTGTCTTCATGTTCACTGATTATTTTTTCTCTGAATGAATCTGTTTTTTGAATCTATATATATATATCTATATATATATCTAGATATATATATAGATAGATATATATATATATTATTGTAGCTATTGTATTTGTCAGCTCCAGAATTACTATTTAACTTCATTTGATGATTTATATCTCTTTGGTGAAATTCTTGATTTGGTAAAACATTATTTTCCTGGTTTCTTTCAGTTCTTTTCTAAAATTATTTTTTAGTTTTTATTTTTTAGGCAAGGCAATCCTTGTTTGACTTCACAGACTGCAAAGATCTTGTCATCTTATAATCCCTTATTTATTTTTTTAATTTTTACACATACAGCAGCTGGTCTTCCTAGGTAGTCTCCCATCCAAGTACTAACCAGGACCTACTCTGCTTAGCTTCCAAAATCAGATGGGATTGGGCTTGTTCAGGGTAGTATGGCCATAGACTTCTTTCAGTTCCTTTTTCTATTGTTTCCTGTAGTTTTTTGAGAATCATTGGAATAGTTGTTTTAAAGTTTTTGTGTACTATGTGCAATATTTGGACTTGCTCAGATCCTGCTCAGAGACAGTGTCTTCAGTTTCTTTTCCACACTTTGCTCCTGTTCCTAGAATAGACTGTTCTCTGTTTATATTTATTTTCTCTTACATATATTAGGAGATAGCATTATTTCTCCATGTGTGATATCTACTTCAGAAGGTTTTCATTACCAAAGGACATTTTACAAATTTTATAAATACTATTACAGAAATTGATTCATGTACTCATTTCAAAAGTTCTATATAGATTATTATTTGACATACATGATGACTTCTGTGATTCTTGAAGTAGAAGAGGCCTTTCTCTGAGACAGCAGGTGGGAAACAGAGTATCAGGTCTTGGTGGTTAACAAGAAGAAGAATCAAATCAGGAGCAGCATGTGCACATATCCTAACTTGCTCTTATAAAAGAAGAGATTGTAATGTGCAACTTTTTTTCCCTAATAAAAAATAAAAAAACACTAGGGAGTAATTTTAACTTAAGAGATATCTAGATTTCCATATACATAATACCATTTATCTGTAGTTTCCCTTTGAGACTCAATATTCAATGGTCTCCATGGTATCATGTATTTATATGTTGTCTTGGTTTAATTTTTGAAGACTCAATCCGTATGTCTGATAACTCAGAATTTCTTAGTTTCATAATTATTGAATATTTTAATATAGGTTTTACTGTAAAGGGGCTTCTTTTCTCTTGGTTATGGCAAGAATTGTCCAAGGAGTTTCCCTGATCCTATTTTTTAACTGATGGGCCAACATTTGCTCATTGAGGTGGTTCCTTTTCTAACATTTCTCTCATTTTCTACATCAGTGTGTAATTAAATTTTGGATACCAATAACAAAGTGTACATGAATAAGTAGATATATTTTCATTAGAATAATAAGCTATTTCAACAGTTAACAATAAAAAATCTAATGGTTTCATTAAACAAAATAGAACTTGTCCACCATATCGTCCTAATCTTAATGGAGTTAAATATCTATTACTTACAGTATGAATTGACTTAAAATTCATTTATCAATGACAACAAATAAGTGTTTGGTAGTAAGGGATACTGTGGAAGTTTGTTGAAATGGGGAAATTAAATTTTGACAAATTTACTTTCTGCAACTTTATTGTACACAGTGTATTGTGTTGATTAGTTATGATAGAAGTGGCATACTGGCACTGATGGTTGTGCAGATATAATACATTTCTCTCTGGAATTAAGTTATTGAAAGGGATACCTCATTTATTCTAACAATCGAAACAATAATCTGCAAAATCAGAAACAAACTGATATTAAACTATCAAAGTGTATGATTTCATTTCTCTGTTTTCATGGGAATGCAGATCTAATCTCAATTTCCTTAGTGTAATGTAGTTATCATTGTTAACATTATTTCAATTTATATTATGATCACCTCATGGTCACTATGGTTGTTCATCATTATATTTATTATTACATTTTCTTTCATGGATCATTTTTCAGGTTGTTATTACATGGCCCTTCTGAGTCTCCAGACATGTTTCTAAATCACCTCAGGGACCAAGGAACTGGTCTTTTCTACCTAGAATATCAAGAGAAGGCATCACCTTGTCCCATAGCCTGCAAAAATATTCTATGTCAGTTTAGGTCCACAGGAGCATCTATTTTTGGCAAATAATGTACACAAAGGATGTCCAGGAACTTTCTGCTCTTGTTTTTTCTCAGTCCCTTATGGTGTCCATGGAAAACTAATAACCTCAATTGTAAATGTCAGAGAAGGCAACTGACCTCTGAAAAAATTCAGACATTTCTAACTCCACAAAATAAGGCCCAAATGACTGGTGCTCCTTCATTTCACTCGTACTGGCCAGCAGCACAGGATGCCAACCACCAGGAGCAATGAGCTGAGATATGGGAATGAAAATGACCAAGAGGATCCTGAGAGGATCAGATGTCAGAGCACCTGGACAGTATGTGATAATACACTGATGCTCACATGACATGAGATGCGGGTAGAATTTTAAGTCCAGCAGGAAGGGCTGGAGCTAGCCTAGGAAACCAGCCTGCCTTTTACTGAGCCACACACAAGGAGACATCTTGGGAACTAACGAAACTTTGGAGTGTGTTGTAGAAGGAAGGACAAGGATGAAGTGCACATGTCAGCACACTAGTTTCTGCTGGACAAATTTACACAGGACTTGTCGTAATCACACAGGTTCTCCAGGGCCTCAGATCTTTGCTACTGTTGCTTCTCTTTGTTACCATAGAACACAGGGATTGGTGCAACACTAGGACACTGCCTCCAGCTCAATCAGGGCATGGCAATCCACCTAGGAGGTTTCTCATTGAATTCTATCTGCTTAGTTTAATTTTAAAATCATAATTAAAATGATTTATTTCTCTCATTATTGTAATTATGTAGATAATTCATCATTATTTAGGTGATGACTGTCAATATATTAAAATACAATTTACAGAAGTGAAAGGATATGTGAAAAGTTGATGGTGAAAAGAGTGAATAATATTGTGATATTTGTACGATGACAGATGATTACCAGAATTAGTGGGGTGATCATCTTGAAGGGTACAAAAATATAAATGCACTGTATTGGGGACCTATTATCAATATAACTAGCATAATATTGTGTGCAAAACCCAATTATATATAAAAAAATTATATAAATTGTCAGGGCCAACTGGCAATCTGTCAGCTATGCCAAGTGTCAGCGGAATTGCTGACCGAGAAGAAAAGGTTCAATGGTGAGATGCCCAGTTGGAAGAATGCACAAGAGGCAGAATTGAGAATGAAATGGCAGGCACCAACTCTATTGTGCGGAGCACACTTCTGTTGGGAAGTGCAGTCTATTGCGGGGAGCACACGGTAATGTGTGAACTTATTCCACTCCAATCTTTTATACTTCCCTTCTGCTCTCCAGGAGATCGCATCACATAGCGGAGTACAATAATGGCATTCAGGCACACATGCATGATACAATAAGCTGAATAATATTTTTTATATTTTTTAAATTGGGTGTCCCATTCTTATCCATGGGCCTAGATCACAGCCATATCTTAGACCAGCAAGACCTTGGGCCAGTCAGGCCTGGAGTCCATATAAATAGTAGAAAAGAATTAGTGACAATATAAATGCCATCCAAATATTATTCGTCATATACAATCTAAGAGAGAAATGTAGAGATTAATTATAAAATACCTAAAATTACTTTAAATAAAATGATGTGATATAAATATGTAGTAGTTGGCACATATCAAAAGTTGAAAAAAACTCAAGAAAACCACTTATAATACCCTTAAAAATGTGAAAAGATTTTATAATAAAAGGTTAGGAGAAAATTTAAAAAATTACTAGTAGAAAAGAAGAGACCAAAATGTCCCTTCATTAAGAGCTTTGGTGGTGCCTCAATATTCCTCCCCAGAGCCCCTCAATCATGCACTTTGGAGAAATAGACTCTAAGTCAGAGGTCAAAAGCTGCCCAGGTGCCTGGTTCTTCCTGAACCAAGGCCTAACACTGAGGAATCGCCCAGGACTCCAGAAACATAATCACAGAGACACATCCAATTGCAAAAAAAATACAACAAGTTACCCTACCTCCATTTAGAAAAGGCCATCATTCCAAAAGTTACTGAAACATGTAAGTTTCAAAAGGAAGTGTAGATTAAAGTACTCCTAGAGTTACGACCTATCACCCAGCGGACAAAATTCTGTCGGCCCTTGCCGCTTTGAAAAAGGAGAGATGAAAGTCTGGCACCGATGGATACAGCTCAAGCCAAAAGGACCATCCAAAATTACTAAAGAATGAAGGAACTAAGTCATCAAATCATCCATCTGATTGAAAACAAAGATGGATTTCAACAAAGTGGTAAATACAGTTTTGAAGGATTTAAACAATGTGTGATGAATTTCCTTAGTGCCTCATTGGATATGGCTCCCAAGTGAGAGAAAATGGTCTCCACCATCGCTGAGACTACAAAGGACCAGTAAACTCGTACGCGGTAAACACGGTCCACATGGTGACCAGCTCTACGTATCTCCTGGGAAAGAATCACTACGATCAGATTCTGCAACATATCTCTCCACTCCATTACCTCCTATAGCTGTCCTTTGTGTACGGCAGGAAATCTTAAGATATACTTACCAGAAACATGATCAGAGAGGCTAATCCAACGGCAAGAAAAGACTCCCAGTTACCATATCACCCTTTGGAAACCATCATCCTTGCAAAAGTCCCTGAAACCTATGAGTTTCAAAAGGAAGCGTAGATTACAGTACTCCCCCAGTAAAGACCCATTACCAAGGGGATGCACCTCTGTCATGGGGCTGCCTCTTTGGGAAAGAAGGGAAGACACTCCTAAATAAGTCTGGCAGCGTCGGGTGCAACTCAAGCCAAAGACCTCCTTACCGCGTTAGTCAATTTTAAGCATAAGATTCGAGAGTCTCCGACTGTAATCCAGAAGGCTAGGAACTGAAAAGGGAAAAATATGTTGAAGTGAAGAGCTGCCACGTTTTGTCAATGAATCAAGTGGGCCGAATTTCCGAAGGAACGAAAAGAAACACAGACGCCAACTCGCCGTCTCTTCCCATCCCAACCATGGCGCTTTAAGGCAACCTTCCGTACTCGCAAGACGAAGGAGCAGGTCAGGAGGCCCCGTGCTTGCTTCCTGTCCACACTGGGCTGCACACAATGCCCAGCCCCGGGAAGCCCGAGAACCCACTGCGCCGCGCGCTCCTGCTGAGACGCTCCGACATTTTTCTTAGTCCCGGCTGCGCGTATGACTGTCTGCACAGCAAAGCCAATGGGAATAATCCAAAGAAAAGAACCCGTCCAATTCACAGTCGTTTTCCAAATCCCCAAAGCAAGCTGGATTCCATGTTCGTAGGAACCAAGTATAGTGCAATCCTGGAGCACGTGGATGCATTAAAATATCATTTAGTCGGGTGGGAGGATATGTGACAAGCCGAAGGGGAAGAGAGTCCTTAAGATCGTGATATTTGTGCAATGACAGGCGATGACTAGCATGAGAGGGCTGATCGCCTTGAAAGATATCAGAATGGCGACACACTGTAATAGGGACCTGTGACTGGGATGATATCGAACAGCAGCTCTACTCATGTAGGAGAAACATGTCTATAGACTGCAGAAAAGGTTGACTGACGATATCCCGGCCTCCGCCCCCAACGAACACGCCGCCCCGTTCAATCTAAGGGAGACTTGAGAGTAGCACGAAACACTTCTAAAGTTGCCTGAATCGAAAGGATCTGACTCATACATCACTGATCGTTTGCACATATCCAGCGTTGGGGAAAGAAAACAAATTCACGGTTAACCGCTCTTAATACTCTTGCCTATCCCAACCGACTTTTGTTTGTTTGTTTGTTTGTTTGTTTGTTTTTTCCTGATAGGTTGAGGTGAAAAACGAAGAAGTGATAGTGAAGAGGACGGGACCAAAATGATGCACGGCGGGCCCGAAACGTGTACAATTCCCGCCGTCCACCGGGACTCTCCTTCAGACTGCGCGGGTTGAAGTCGGCCCTGGGAGATGGTCCCGAGAGTGAGTGCAAGGTCCGCTGCGTCCAGTGAAGGCCAGCGGCGGCCACGCTGGGCGCATGCAGCCCTTGGGAGCGGGGGTGTGGGGGGTGGCCGACGGAGGCGGGAGGCAGCTGCGGGAGGGGCGGGCGTTGCCCTTGCCGCCTAGGCAGGAAGGACCTCAATCGGCGAGTCCGGTGGGGCGGGGCGGGGCGGGGCGGGGCCAGGACTACAGGGCCCGCCCAGGGTCACCATCAGGGCGGATGGATTCATCAATAATAAAGGAGAGGCCGAGGATAAAGGCAACGGGGTTGCAAAGCTGCTCAAATCGTGAAAAGGGGAAACAACCCAGAGGGCCAAGAGTCTTGACAAAGGGAGCCTCTCCACCTGGGCTAGCGCCAGTGTCGGGGCACCCGGCGCGGGGCTGTTATTTATCCATTAGCTAGGAAGGACTCGTTGGACCCTGGACAGCGGTCGAAAATGCCCGAATGGCATGATTGACGTTTCCGGTGCTACAGGTCTCTACATGAATACGAACTCAGGTGCCTGACCGCACCCCTGGCCAGAGAGATGCCTAGTGGAAGAGCAATGGGAGAAAGAATCCAAATATCACCCCAGAGGAGAAGAGGCCCACCGAGCACGGCCCAGTCCCTGCCCATGCACCCGAAGGAAAAGACCGAGACGCGGGAGCAAAGAGACTTCCGTGTGTCCTCATGGAGACGTCTCAGAGACAGCGACTTGAGTCACGAGGCAAAGTGCAGAAGGAGCCGGGTTCCGAAGGACCCATATGGTCGGACTCTTGTCCTCGGGATTTCCTAGAGCAGTCCGCTTCCCAGAGGTCTAAGAGAGAGCGGCGGCGGACCGGGCGTGCAGTGAGGCGTGGAAGGGCAAGTAGCGTTTCACAGAAACGGAGTTGCAGTAGGCAAGCGTGCAAAGCATGGGAGGTGGACGCGGCTGCTGGTTGCAGCCCACTATGAGTGCGCTTAATGCCAAAGATCTGCACACGCCAGCGGACTGCCATGAGACATATTCTCGGATGCGACTGTCGCCCATTCCAAAGCCTCGACGTGCAGGAGGGGACAGACATGCACACACATGTTCACTTTCCTCACCGAAAACGCCGAGTCGTCGTAGGATGCGCAGGCGCCGGTCTCGGCGGAAAACGCCTACGGATGGCAAAGGCCCAAGGGGAGGACATCCTTCAAAAGCCGCTGGGATTCCTGGGATCGGGCTAATTGGATGGTCACCTTGTAGAGGTCACGTGACCTCGAAAGCGCTTAAAAGTCCACCCAAAGCCGGAAACCACCCCAGTGACCCATCCGCAGTCACGGTGAGAGCTGCATCCCGTCCAGCGGGCCAGTGCGGCGCTTCCAGCACCAGCCTTTCTGAGAACCTGCTGACAGACAGAAGGAGCACAGCTGGGTATCAGGTGAGTTTCCTTTGCGAGCGGCCCTCAGATGAACCCTCAGAGAAATGAGACTCTAGGACAACTAGGTATAGCCATGTGGCTTTGGGCAATGGGCCAAGGAGTCTGTCGTTGCAATCATGCCTCTGAGCGGAGAGTCTGGCAAACTCCGCCTTCTCCAGGCTCACTGTCACCCCAGGAGTAGCTCCAGGGGGAAATGGGCCCGGGCACTGTGACCCGTGTGGGCCGGTGGGTGAGTAGTTGCTGGGTTTTCCTTATGGGCAGATAAAGCCGAAAGAATGGATTTGTTGGAAAGCACCGGTTCGAACAGATCCATTTCACATGGGTGAGAAGCGAGTTGCAAATGGGACAGTGATGCTACACAGGTGGAAAAAAGTCCAGTTGAGACCCTCAGCTGGCAAGCTTCCGGTCAGGCAGAGGCAAAGGTATTCTTTCTAGGTGAATTTGCATTTGAAAATTGCCTCTGCTTCTGTGGAACGGGACATTGAAATCTTCCAGAGGGGCGCATCCTTTCTTTTTGCTTTGGGAATGCGTGTGCCACAGGAGACAACGTAGTGTTAATGATGGAGTGAGTCTGAGGGCATACTGTCTTTCTCTCTCCTCCTGGGAGGTGTTGGGATAGACTTCAGCAACATCTCTTAAGGCAGTCATTCGTGGATGCCCACCCAAACCCTTCGGGTGTGCCTCGGGTGCCTTGCCTCAGAGTCCCTTTCTGGGCGTAGGGGATCACGAGGCGATGGTCAGAGGTCTGGGACTGTGGCATGACGGGGTGAGGAGGGTGTTTCTTCTTCGTGGCCCTGAGGTCCCTTCTTCCACCCGTGGAGGATGAGGCGCTTGAGGGCCTTTGTTTCCAATTCATTGAAAGTTCTCGTTGATTTTGTCCTCAGGAATTCCCCTAATCCGCGGCTGAGAAAGAAGGACGCGAAACCCCGGCGAGGTGTGGCAGATGGCGGGCGGAGACCCGCAGCGCTGGCCCCGCAGACTCCAGAAAGGGAAGAAACCACAGAGGGCAGTAATGGCGCACAGGGCTCCCCCAGCAGAGGAGGAGGATCCCAGGGTGAGGAGAGGCTTGGCTCTGTCTAGGACTCAGGGGAGGGGGCGGGGCGTGGGGGCAGGGGTTTCTGCGACCAGGACGGCAGGGACGGAGTTTGGAGAGGGCAAGTTTTGCAGACCTGACACGCTGGTTCCGTCCCATCCGAGGCTCGTCTGCCTAGGGACCCCTTCCCCAGGCTTGGGCTTGGGGACGCCCCCTTCATATCTTCAATATCCTGGCACCTAGAACGCCCTGCGTTTCTGTGCCCTCTCCATGAATCTGTCCCGTCCCCCGCGCCCTCGTTCACCTGTGAAATCTGCCCGTGATTTATGCTGACTCGCTTCCCTCCTCTCCCTCTTCCCCCAACAGGTGAAGTGCAAGGACTGCGGAGCCTTCGGGCACAAGGCACGCTGCCTCAGTTGCCCCATGAAGCGTTGGGCAGGGGCCCTGGCCCCCCAGCCCCGGGGTTTTCATAAGATGAAGGAGAACTTAAAACCATGGACTCCCCGAGAACTGCGGAAAGCAGGGCACTTTCACGACGATGACACGGAGGAACCGAGGCCAAGGTGAGCACTGGGGGCCGTTAGAACCAATCTTGGGCGGGTGGGGGGAAATCTCCAGAGCTCTTGTGTTCCGCTCCATCTCTACACCGTGTAGAGCGCCATCTGCAGGCAACGACTGGGACAGACGGAGATTGCTAGAGAGACGGGGCGGGGCTGGGGGGGGCGGCGGTGGCGGGAGTGGGACAGAGAGAGAGAAGGAGAATAGGAGCCCTGTGTCGTCCTCCAGGTGTCCCATAGGACAGCTCGTTCTCCTCCTGGAGAATCACTGAGGTGTGGGGAGTGGCGGGGAGGCAGGGAACATCTTCCGACTCTGACAGGCAGGTAGTCAATTGAGTCCAGATGGAAGTCCTTCATGTAGAAACCGGGAGGCCTCCCTGGAGTGGGGGATGGGTCTGAGGTGAGGGAAAGGCCAGTTGGGCCAAGGCACAGGGCCTCATTCCAGTTCCCACACCATAACGGGGAAAGGGACCGGGCTGCTGCAAGATTTGCCCGCCTTGGGACCAGAAATGCAGTGGCTTCCACCTACCGCCTTTCGTTCTGCAGGCCCGACGCACGGCAGAGACAGGCTCTACTCCAGAGATATCCCATGAGACCCCAAGCGAGGCCACGGCCAAAGTGGAAGGACCGGACCGAATTCTGTGACTATGTGAGGGTGAGTGCCCCCAAGTTCTGGTCTCTTTTTCGCCCCGGGTTCACCCCGACTTGTTCAGCAACTTTCTGTGAGAGGGAATTGTAACAGTTCCCTCCTGACCCACGTCGGTCCCGAGGCCTAGTTTCGGTGGTAATTTTTCCTCGGCGTCTCTCATTGTGCATTATGCCTTGGCGTGTGCCAACAAGATGCTGGTGGAGGGTGTGGAAGTGATCTCATTCGATGCTTCCGGAAGGTGGACCTCTTTATGGAAATCAAGGGCCTCGAAGTCCCGACCTCTACTTCCAAATGGGCCCTCCAAGCTCCTCGGTCCTCAAAATGCCTTACAAAAGGGCACGGTGGTCTGCGTCCCTCCCCCAGGGGAGCACATGACAGAGCTCACGGCCACGTCCCCTTCCCGGGCGACGTCTGTGAGACGGTTCATGCTTTGTAACCTGCTGTCAGAAACGGGATCCAGGGTTTGTGGTCCCTTCTTCTGTGCTGAAGAGCAGCGAGGTCGAGGAGCTCGTCCTGTGCAAATCCACTGCTGGTCCGCCTTTGCCCGTTCGAGTTTCCTTTTCAGATCTTAGATTTTTCTGTTCTTTCTTGAATTCTAACTGGTTCTTGAGCTGAGGAAATTCTGACGTGTGATCTCTGTGTGTTTCGTTCCCCTACAGCACCCACAGAGGCCGAGGCCCGTCCACACGACCAAGAGGAATTGTGTCCTGGACAGCGCTCTCTCAAGCGGGCGGCCTGTCGGAAACCCAGACGTGACCTGCACGGCACCTTCCCCGGAAGAACCTGAATGGAGCACGTTTTCGCCTCCAGGACTCAATAATAAAGTCAGCATCAAGGCGCCAGGCCAGAGAGCTGCCCAGATCTGCATCCAGACGTGCCAGAGCCCCCGAAAGAAACCGAGACTCGGCCCCTGCCAGACTCCCCGGAAGAGCTGGCCGGGACCGGATCTGGGGCTTTTCCAGACTCTCCAAACTCCAGCTAGTGCGACGGCAGCCGGACTATCGTTGGCACCTCAGGCGACCGGGAGGAACCTTGGCCAGGTGCAAAGCGTTGACTTCCAGCCACCGCACAAGGGACCTGTCCTGAAGGCTGTGCAGGCCTGCCTGGCACCCCAGCTCGTGCCGATTGACCAGGTTCCGGGCCAGCTCCTCAGAATGGTCTTCACCAGATTAGACAGCGGCCGGTGGAGCTCCAGGTTCGTGACAGCCCCCTCATTCGCTCCTGCTCAGGAGCCAAGCCCTTCTGGTCAGAGCCCTCCCATCTCAGCGAGGTCGGAGGGACCGTGTGCCCGCGCCCCACTGAGTGTCCTCTATGACGACCTCCAGCTTTCCTCCTCCTCTGAAGACAGTGACGGCCAGTGAGACCCCAGGGGCAAGGAAGACCTGTCCTCCAGCCCGGGTCCGTCTGGAGGTGATCTTTCAACTGGGGAGGGGAAGCCACCAGGAGCAAGTAGGCTGGTTCTGCTCAATGGGCGACTTGCCAGCTGTGCTGGGTGTCCACTAGGGGAAGCCGAGATCATACGTGGGGCTACACGCGAGCAAAGGCCGCACTGTTTAGGCTAGGAAGTACGAGTGATCTTTCCAATAGTAGGTTTTTAAGAAATTGAGGTTCGTGCTTCTTGAACTGGCACGTGAAGTGTCTTTTGACTTTAATTTTATGTTTTCGATAGAAATTGATCCTAAGTCAGTTTGCCGAAGGAACCTTTAAACTCTACTGCAACTAGGAAGCTATGTGACGATTCTGTACCTGGTGTGCCAATGTCTGACTTCGGGGCTACCGTGGAAGGGCCCACCTACGTGATCTGCTTAGAAGGCCCCACCGCGCACCCGTCCTGAGATGAGGCTGTCAGACCGTGGGAAGATACTTCTGTGGAAATCAGGATGCGTAGCCGTCCTCCGGTTTTGCGCATTTGGTTTCTGAATTGCCTCATGAACCTTGTGTTTGACCATGTTCTTTTGATAGTAATAAAAACCTGTCCAACCTGGCCTGTCGTGTGCTTGGTTTTCATGGGTGAGCGTTTCCGAAAAGTTTCCAAACCACGATTATTCCTCCCCGGTGGTTTCACTGAGAGAGAGGAAAGGGGGTTTTGGTAGGCCCGCTGGCTTCCGAGAAACACAGAAGCTGAGGCGCGCCCAGCCGCACTGAATCAACACGTGCACACGGGCCACGCGTCCAAGTGAATCTTGTGGATGCACAAGTGAGAAGAGCTTCGTGGTGCAGGCCATGTCTCCCGCCGGTCCGCACCGGAGCGGGTCGCTGAGCTGTCGCAGACAGGCGATCCTGAATCGCATGCGACGAGACACAAAGACCCTGTGTCTTCTTGGAGGCCTGGATGGGGGCGGGGGGGCGGTTGGGGGCCGGGGGCCCGGGAGGTCTTCAAAATTTTGCCGGCGACCACGTCAGGGACCGGGTTGCTTGAGAAGCACTGGAGGTGCGGGTCGAAGGGCACGCCTCAGTCACAGGCTCCCTACGTTCTCTCACTTCGAAAGAGCTCGGACTAAGCGTCAAGACAAGTGCGAGAGCTCTGACGAGACGATTTCCTTAGAAGGACCGCATGAGCGCTCCTTCCTCCTACCCTCCCGCAAACATTTCCTGCTGCAATCCTAGGACGCCCATTTCCGCTTCCCGGTGAAAAGCCAGATGGCTGCATTTTCGCCCTCTGAGGGGAATCAGCATGGCCATTTACATCTCTTCGGATCGTGCTGAACACCACGTTTGCACTTCTCAGGATTTACCTTGTTATGATCATCGTCTGGATCACGGGTGCTCTTCATGACGCTGTGGGTGATTCTCCTACTTCCTGTCAAGTAACACGGTGCTGCCGGTGCTCACGCAGCATGGTCCAGACCAAGCTTGTAGTCCCCTCTTTTCTCCTGGGAGCCCCGCAGGTCCCTCGATTCCTCCGCACTGCTCTTCCCCCAGCCCACTTCTGTGCACGCCATCCTCGCAGCCCCGTGCTGAACCGACCCTGGCCGGTCGGGATCGGCGCCTCCCCAACGGTGACCGCCAGGTGCCCTCCTGCACACCCGGACTCAGGTCCCCTGTGACTTTCCCACTTCTCTCCGCACCCATCACATGAGGTCCGGCCCCAAGTGCCCTTGAAAGCCCAGCACTGCTCCTTCCTTCCCTGACTGTCTTCTCTTGTCCTTGTCAGCCGTGGTCAGAGTCCCCGGTGCCTTGCCTCCCCGACTCAGGGCCCTGCTCGCCTTGCTCACCCTGCTCCTGTGCACGGACCATGGCTTTGCCCCGCCAAAGCTTTGGCCCCAAGCTCGGGTACCTGTATATTCCCTTCGTCTCGGTCAGCGACTGCCACCTCCCCAACTTGTCCCGGCAGCCTTCGGTGCTTCACTTTCCCTACATGCCCCTCCTTTCTGATCCTTCGGCGGGGCTTCCATGCCCGCAACCCGGGGCCCCTCAGTCCTGCCCTTCCCGGGAGCAGCCCCTAACCAGTCAGACTTCCACAGCTGCCCAGCTGCCTGCCTCTTCCCGCAGCGAGACCTTAGACTGAGGACTCTCCCGGAGCTCCAGAAACAGGATCACAGAGGCTCATCCGACGGCAAGAAAAGACTCCCAGTTACCATATCACCCTTTGGAAACCATCATCCTTGCAAAAGTCCCTGAAACCTATGAGTTTCAAAAGGAAGCGTAGATTACAGTACTCCCCCAGTAAAGACCCATTACCAAGGGGATGCACCTCTGTCATGGGACTGCCTCTTTGGGAAAGAAGGGAAGACACTCCTAAATAAGTCTGGCAGCGTCGGGTGCAGCTCAAGCCAAAGACCTCCTTACCGCGTTAGTCAATTTTAAGCATAAGATTCGAGAGTCTCCGACTGTAATCCAGAAGGCTAGGAACTGAAAAGGGAAAAATATGTTGAAGTGAAGAGCTGCCACGTTTTGTCAATGAATCAAGTGGGCCGAATTTCCGAAGGAACGAAAAGAAACACAGACGCCAACTCGCCGTCTCTTCCCATCCCAACCATGGCGCTTTAAGGCAACCTTCCGTACTCGCAAGACGAAGGAGCAGGTCAGGAGGCCCCGTGCTTGCTTCCTGTCCACACTGGGCTGCACACAATGCCCAGCCCCGGGAAGCCCGAGAACCCACTGCGCCGCGCGCTCCTGCTGAGACGCTCCGACATTTTTCTTAGTCCCGGCTGCGCGTATGACTGTCTGCACAGCAAAGCCAATGGGAATAATCCAAAGAAAAGAACCCGTCCAATTCACAGTCGTTTTCCAAATCCCCAAAGCAAGCTGGATTCCATGTTCGTAGGAACCAAGTATTAGTCGGGTGGGAGGATATGTGACAAGCCGAAGGGGAAGAGAGTCCTTAAGATCGTGACATTTGTGCAATGACAGGCGATGACTAGCATGAGAGGGCTGATCGCCTTGAAAGATATCAGAATGGCGACACACTGTAATAGGGACCTGTGACTGGGATGATATCGAACAGCAGCTCTACTCATGTAGGAGAAACATGTCTATGGGCTGCAGAAAAGGTTGACTGACGATATCCCGGCCTCCGCCCCCAATGAACACGCCGCCCCGTTCAATCTAAGGGAGACTTGAGAGTAGTACGAAACACTTCTAAAGTTGCCTGAATCGAAAGGATCTGACTCATACATCACTGATCGTTTGCACATATCCAGCGTTGGGGAAAGAAAACAAATTCACGGTTAACCGCTCTTAATACTCTTGCCTATCCCAACCGACTTTTGTTTGTTTGTTTGTTTGTTTGTTTGTTTTTTCCTGATAGGTTGAAGTGAAAAACGAAGAAGTGATAGTGAAGAGGACGGGACCAAAATGATGCACGGCGGGCCCGAAACGTGTACAATTCCCGCCGTCCACCGGGACTCTCCTTCAGACTGCGCGGGTTGAAGTCGGCCCTGGGAGATGGTCCCGAGAGTGAGTGCAAGGTCCGCTGCGTCCAGTGAAGGCCAGCGGCGGCCACGCTGGGCGCATGCAGCCCTTGGGAGCGGGGGTGTGGGGGGTGGCCGACGGAGGCGGGAGGCAGCTGCGGGAGGGGCGGGCGTTGCCCTTGCCGCCTAGGCAGGAAGGACCTCAATCGGCGAGTCCGGTGGGGCGGGGCGGGGCGGGGCGGGGCCAGGACTACAGGGCCCGCCCAGGGTCACCATCAGGGCGGATGGATTCATCAATAATAAAGGAGAGGCCGAGGATAAAGGCAACGGGGTTGCAAAGCTGCTCAAATCGTGAAAAGGGGAAACAACCCAGAGGGCCAAGAGTCTTGACAAAGGGAGCCTCTCCACCTGGGCTAGCGCCAGTGTCGGGGCCCCCGGCGCGGGGCTGTTATTTATCCATTAGCTAGGAAGGACTCGTTGGACCCTGGACAGCGGTCGAAAATGCCCGAATGGCATGATTGACGTTTCCGGTGCTACAGGTCTCTACATGAATACGAACTCAGGTGCCTGACCGCACCCCTGGCCAGAGAGATGCCTAGTGGAAGAGCAATGGGAGAAAGAATCCAAATATCACCCCAGAGGAGAAGAGGCCCACCGCGCACGGCCCAGTCCCTGCCCATGCACCCGAAGGAAAAGACCGAGACGCGGGAGCAAAGAGACTTCCGTGTGTCCTCATGGAGACGTCTCAGAGACAGCGACTTGAGTCACGAGGCAAAGTGCAGAAGGAGCCGGGTTCCGAAGGACCCATATGGTCGGACTCTTGTCCTCGGGATTTCCTAGAGCAGTCCGCTTCCCAGAGGTCTAAGAGAGAGCGGCGGCGGACCGGGCGTGCAGTGAGGCGTGGAAGGGCAAGTAGCGTTTCACAGAAACGGAGTTGCAGTAGGCAAGCGTGCAAAGCATGGGAGGTGGACGCGGCTGCTGGTTGCAGCCCACTATGAGTGCGCTTAATGCCAAAGATCTGCACACGCCAGCGGACTGCCATGAGACATATTCTCGGATGCGACTGTCGCCCATTCCAAAGCCTCGACGTGCAGGAGGGGACAGACATGCACACACATGTTCACTTTCCTCACCGAAAACGCCGAGTCGTCGTAGGATGCGCAGGCGCCGGTCTCGGCGGAAAACGCCTACGGATGGCAAAGGCCCAAGGGGAGGACATCCTTCAAAAGCCGCTGGGATTCCTGGGATCGGGCTAATTGGATGGTCACCTTGTAGAGGTCACGTGACCTCGAAAGCGCTCCCAGTGTAAAGCCAGATGGCTGTGTTTTCGTCTTCTGGGAGGAATCAGCATGGGCATTTACATCTTTTTGGATCAATTACTGAAGTGAACCAAATTTCCTAAGCAAGGTATAGAAACAGAGAGGCTAAATCGCTTTCTATTTCTATACTAAGTGTGTTGCTTTAAGGTAAACTTCTGTGCTTTGAAGAGAAATGAATAGGTCAGGAAGCCTTGTACTTACCTTTTGTTCACTCTAGGTTACAAGCCTTACCCGCCCCCCGGACCCTGAGAAATTACTCTGCGGTGCACTCCTGCAGAGTCGCTCCTTTACGTTTTCTTCCTCACTGCGTTTGTGACTCTCTGCACAGCAACATCAAGCAAGTAATTCCATGAATCAAGCCGTCCAATTCATAGCAGTTTTCTAAAACAGAAAACAAAGCTGGATTTTATGTTCAAGGGACAAAATATAATGTAAACCTCCAGCACATCGATGCATTAAAATATCATTTAGTCGGGTGGGAGGATGTGTGACAAGCTGAAGGGGAATAGAGTCCTTCATATTGTGATGTTTGTATAATGATAGATGATGACAATTGTCGGAGGGGTGATCACCTTGATAGATATAAAAATGGCGACGGACCTGATTAGGCACCAGTGACTGGTATGATATTGTACCGGAACTCTATCTATGTAGAAAAAAATTATATGGTTAGTGGAAATGATTAAGCAAACAGCATTGTTCGGTATGCATCATCAACTTACATAGTGTATCTACTTGAAATTTCTTTCCTAGTGTCTTCATTTTGTTGAATTGGTCTTTAATTATGAGTCTTGTAGGATTTAAATCATTTGGTGTTTGATTATATTTAAGTTTATTTTTTTCACAGATTCTAATTTTTTCAAAAAGTTATTTATTTATTTTTTTTAGGCGAAGCAAGCCTTGGTTGACTTCACAGAGTGCATTGACCTTGTCAGTATACAATCCCTTGTCAGTTTACAATCCCTTATTTTTTTTTATTTTTTACAACTACGGAACCATCTTCCTAGGTGGTCTCCCATGCAAATACTAACCAGGCCCAACCCTGCTTAGCTTCTGACATCAGACGGGATCTGGGTTGTTCAGGGTGGCATGGCTGTAGACAAAAGGTTAATCTTTTTTACAAAAATGCCTTAGTGTGTTTGGGACACTTGGAAAGGTCAGCTGACTTGTATATGTAAATATGTTTTCACTGAATTTTGAGTTTTGATCAACACTTGTAAAGTATCAATACTGCATACAGGTTTAGAAGGTGGGCTTTTGACAAGCTTCTGCAGTTTTATAAGCTTCTGTTTCCTTAGCTGTAAAATGAGGTTAAAGTTAGTGTCTATTTTACAAGGCCGTTGTGAAGATTAAACTAGATTTTTCAGATAAGTTTAGCATAAAACTTTGCTCATCACTATATATTAGCTATAAGGGAGTGTATTGAGGGGGTACATGACAGCCAAGCAAAAGCTTAGAAGACAAAGAATAGAACTATAATCAAGAGGAAAGATTTATCTCTGAAGGGCACAGTCTAAGGAATAAGGAAGCAGTAGTGCAATTTGGAAGATTGTAAGAGGCATTTGGAAGATGAGCGGGGAAGAGGAATTTTAAGACGAGTTGATTATCACAAAATGAATGCTAAAAAAGGGGAAATTGGCCTTGCATTAAGTATTCATCTATTTTCAAAGTGGATTCTTTAACAAAAACAAAATATATCATATTAACCATAAGATGGCAATATATGAACTTTAAGTAACATGTAATAGCTTCATTGTTCATTATTGTATCTCAAATGTGATAGATATCATGTAAAAGAAAAATGTCAATTATTGAAGTCCTTGGGGAAATTTGCTGTACTCAGTTTTTGCTAGATAGTATATAACTGAAATGTTAATGCATTATTAACTTTTGAAAAATCAAGTGTAGAATTTTTTTCAAAAAGTAATTTGTTATAAGTGGAAATGAAAAAAAAAATCATGTCTTCTTTCCACTGGTAAATCTTCAGAATATAAATTATTAAAGAATGTAGTGATTTGTACAATATTGATTTTCCTTCATTCTTCGTGTATTTGTTGCATTTCTTAGAGAGGCTTTTACACTATTATTTTATCTTTTAATTTGTTTTTGACCAAAATTTTCATCTTTTAATCTGGTTTCGAACAGAATTTTTTTTTTGGTAGATATAATAAAAATGGAGATTTAATTTTTTTATTTTACTAGAGGTAGTTTAAAATATTTACATAATTTTAACTTTCACCTTTGAAAAGCCGTATTTTGAATTTTTGATCTCTTTTGGAAAAGAATTTGCTTTTGATCAAGGAAGTTTTCTTCTATCTCTGGGAAGAAATGTTTCATGTCTACATATTGAAAGTTTATTGTAACTTGTACTGTTTTTGCTTCAGGTTATGTTATTGCAACAAGATTAACATTAATATTAATATTTATTGATATTTCACAGTATTGTACAGATTAGATTCCACTGTTTGTCAGCCTTGATAATCTCCCCCAACACACACTTCAAGTGCCAATGGTTTCTAATATAACTTGTGGTCACAGTGAATAGTCCTAAAAACAGAAGTTATATTGTTTCTATTTATTGTGGTCTGTTGGATCCTGAGGATGAGGATTAGTTTTATATATTTAAAAAGTTGGAAGTTTGTACATTTTATTCTGTGATAATTAGTCATTTCATCAAAAGTCATTCCATTAAATTGGTAATCATTAAAAGGAATGTATTTTTTTACACTAAACTTTTATAATTTGAGAGCATGAGGGAAAAAATAGAAGTAAGCATTTTGGTTCTAATTTGTTTTTAAGAAAATAGTAAGTGAATACAAGGCAGTTGTGCAGTTTAGCAAAACTCAGCTTAATATCATGTTTTCATCTTCACATATTGCTAGTATGTCACTGCAGGGAGTTTCAAAAGCATTTCCTTTTAACTGAAAACAAACACATACAAAGAACAATGATCTGGTTTTCAGTGAATGGTTCTTTAAAAAAGTTCAGATTCCTAAAAATTTATGGTTATCATCTACTTCACTACTCGTTCCCTTTTATTTAAAAATATTTCCTTTTCCGGCTTGTGTTTTTTAAAAAAATATGATTTTTTAATTAAATCAGTAGCATATAAAAGAAAGCAGTATAGTCTAAGAAATTAATTCTTTGGAAACCTTTGAAAATTTTTGGTAACTTTTGTTTATATGTACAATAATGAAATACTGTTTAGGGGTTTAAAATTTAGTGGGTCTAGAATCTGTTATCATTGGACCATGAAAAAGTATTTTGTTTTCCTTTATACTTTTAAAATAGAACTTTCAATTAGGTGAGAGATGTAAAAAATGGTAGCGATAATGGGAAACAAAGGGTAATTTTGGTCCAAGAAATGGGCACTCGTGGCAACTCTGAGCCATACTACAGTTTCACCTCAGATTGCCTGATCTTTCATTTCAAAGTTTCCCTTCATTAAAAATTTCCACACCTTAGAAAGTCTTTTTTTCCTCCACTTTCAACCACACTGATGATGTCTAAATATATGTAAAACTAAGTTATTTGCTCTGTGTGCCTAGGTAGCCAGTAAATTTAAGAAACATATGATATGTCTGAACATTGGAGTCAAAATAAACTTTTAAAAATAGATAGTATGTTTTGGGCAAATTTTGATGGTAAATTGTGATAATATGTCTAAAGAGCAGGTTTTTTTAATGTAGATGAAAATTCTTGGGTATTTTTGGATTGCAGAGTTGTAATTAACTTCTGAGAACTAGATATTATGGCCTTATGTGAACAGTGGGACATCATATTTTAGACTAGCAGAGTACTGAAACCTGAAGAGTAGAGGATTTTCACGTTATGTTGCTTTTTACTTTTACCAAATCCACTGCTTTTTTTTTTATTGCCTCTGCCCCTGTGATTGAGCCCAAATCTCATAATTCTTTCTTATGAGGAGTGAAAGTATATACCTTTAGATTGAATTTTTATTGTGATAACTTTTTTCATATTTTTTTTGTTTAAAAACATTAT
The DNA here is from genome assembly GCF_902729225.1 of Pteropus medius. Classification (NCBI taxonomy): domain Eukaryota; kingdom Metazoa; phylum Chordata; class Mammalia; order Chiroptera; family Pteropodidae; genus Pteropus; species Pteropus medius. The sequence continues at coordinate 11,764,233 of NW_024350325.1, read as the reverse complement.
TGTTTGAGAGAGTTGTGTAAAGAAGCTTCAGATGTCTTGCTTATCTTAGAAATTGCATGAATACTTTGATATAACCATTAAGAAGAGCAACAACTATTTTTCAAATAACTTGTTTCTCCTAGGTATACCTTAGATGAATTCCAGAAGTATGGTTGCCTGTGTACTTACTGATGCTCTTAAAAAAGAGGACCTGGGAGGTAACCTGGACTGTTGAAATGCAATCCCATGAAACTCTGAAGTATAGTAATCGGACAATATTGGTATATTTGATGTTTTTCTGAATGAAATCTTTATGAACATTTAGAGTTTTTTAAAAAAATTGTTATTAGATTTGTAGAAGGTATATTGGCTTGGCTCCATCAAGATACTGCTTCTGAAAAAGAACACCTTGAAGCTCTCTTAAAGCATGTTAACTACACAACGTGGATCCTCCAATTGTTATTACTAATGCCTAAATATAGAAAATAACATAAGACTTCTCTGTTTCTAGTCTTATTATTGTCCTCTTCATGGAGAAAAGTTCTCTATACCTACAAGGTACAATAAGCATCTTAATCTTCTTCTAGTTTTCTCCTTTTTCTACTGATAAACTTTCTTCTCCATCACTTTCATCCTGTCACACATTTGTTCACACTTTTATAGTGGACCTTATCACCTTCCATGTCAAGCCTGGACTCATCCGCTTCACTTTTAAGGCATTTCTGGAGTGCCTTTGTATGTATTATCCCAGATCTTCCATGTCACAGAACTTTAAAGGTGAAAGGTGGTGTCATCTTCATTTTATCGGTGAATAAATAGGCTGAGTGACTTACTTAAGACCATTAAGCTACTAATTCGTTCATTCCTTCTACCCAACTCATTTTGTCATTTTCATGTGACTGTTTTAAAGTTTTTAAAATAATTATCTACATATTAAAGGTACTTAAAATTTTGGTCTCAATTCCAAGGAAGAAAAATGGCTAAATTTTTCAGTCACTGATATCTTTTGTTCATAGAATTTCAAATCTTTGTTGTAGATGAGTGTTGTAGAGGGGTTAATGGATAATTAAGATGTTCTATTTTGGGTAGAAAGTGAAGAGAAACATTCTGACTGGTCTCACCTCTGTTTTGCATAGCTTGGTGCCATTTCATTCTGCCGGGGAGGCCAGTGTACAAATTGGTGGCAAGACTTAAGTTCCTCATTTTTAATTCTTTGGTACCTATGTTAGATTGGCACAAACTCTGCACTTTTTAAAGTTGTTTTCTGTTATCTTAATTACCCAGTTTAAGAGATGTATTTTTTAAAAGACGTTTCAGTAAAGTTTCAGTAAAGTTTATGTGAGAGGCAGTGTTAAAGGTGGGAAGAAAATAGATTGGAGTTAGATGGAATAGGTTATTCTATGGGAATGGTTTAATTCTTCTAAGCCTCGGTTTCACCATCTGTAAAAATTAAAGTGGTTTTAAGCAGTAAATGCCAAGTACCCAATCCAGAGCGTGATTAATAGTTGGTATTTAGTAAATGTCAGTTTTCCCATTAGATTGCAAAATGTGGTTTACATTTTTATATCTTCAGCTTATGTTTTCAGCCTCACTGCCCAGAATAAGATGTTTGTAGAACAAATGCTAATACATCTTCACATCACTTTCTTCAATTAATATATTTTGCTGCCTTTAATATACTGAGTAAATACATGGACTCATATATTTACTTTTTCATTTTATTAATCAAAAGCCAAATAAATTAACAGACCTCTAGAGTCAGATATTAACATAATTAGTAATGTCCTAAAAATATGGAACTTAATAAAATATTATCAAGGTTATTTAAAATTTTTGTTATGTCATTAATCATATGTATTATTGTTTTTTTAATGTATGTAAAGCAAAGTGTAATATGGAAAACAAATTTTCAGTTATAATTAATTGTAGGTGTTAAAAAATATTCAGAAAGTTGTTGGGCATATCACTGAGGGTGTATGCAGCCCTCTCAAGGTAAAATATTTTGTTTTTATATATGTTACATGGTATCTGGTTAAATTATTGCCTTATCGTTATGAGTTTAAAGATACTGATAACAGTCTATGGCCATGCCACCCTGAACAAGCCCAATCCCATCTGATCTCGGAAGCTAAGCAGGGTCGGGCTTGGTTAGAACTTGGATGGGAGACCACCTAGGAAGACCAGGTGCCATAGGTGTAAAAAAATTAAAAAAAAATAAGGGATTGTAAACTGACAAGGTCTGTGTAATCTGTGAGATCAACCAAGGATTACCTCGCCTAAAAAAAAAAAAAGAAAAAAAAGAAAGATACTGATAACAACTTGAATTAAAGCTGTAATTCTGTCAAATTAACACATTGATACAGGATAATAAGAAACATTTTTAAATAACCATTTTTAATTTTATCTCTAAGAAAAAAATTTGAAATATTTTGCATATATTGACATATTTTTCACCAATTATGTTTCTTATAGTAATTTGTTAATCAGTTGAGAAAATGTCTATTAAGTTGAAATAACGAATTTTATTAAAAACATTCCATTTACTTTATTGTTTCAAGTATAGTAATTTTTTATTATAGCAATATATAATGATAAATCCAAAGATAAAATAATAATATGTATGTGTTATTATCAATACTATTTACAGTACATGGAACAGAATTTGAAGTCAAACTTGCATTAGAATTCCCGTGTTGCCACTTAACTGTGTTCACTTGCTCAAATTGCTTAATTCTTCTGCACTTTAATTTGCTTATGCTGAATCTGTATATTAACATACCTGCCATCAGGGGTTGTAGGGATTAACTGAGAAAATTGTGTAGATGAAATACCCAGTTCCTGGCATCTACTAGGCCTGCAACAGATGTTATTTTTCTTTATTAGTATTTCCAGAATACTTTAACAATTGTTAGTTTACTCTTCCCTGTTGACTGACTTCAATTTACTCTACGGAAATTGAAATCTGGAAGTTTTATGATTTATTCTTACCAAGAACTAAATTATAAAGTTAATATATGTTTTTGTTGTTTCTAAGATTTTCTTTAGTATTTTGTCTCAGGAAAGGAAACCTCAGGTGATACAATCTGTTGACAATTTTAAATATTACTATTGTAAATATTATTATTAATACTCACAAATTTAATTATTACTATAATTTAATCATCTTAAGGCTCATTTGCATATTCAGTAAATAAATAGCAAACTATTTTGAAATTATTTTATTTATTTCTCTCAAATGAAAAATTTAATTTCCATAGTTTGGTTTTTAGACATTTATACTTATATAAATGTTGCTTGTTTTATATACTAGCGGTTACTGAAAAGATAAAAGAAGAAAAGAGAGAATAAAAATAAGTTTCTTTTTTTATATTTTCCATACGTTTTTATAACTACATATAGTTAAATGAAATTCCTACTCATTTTGAGGAATACATTATATTGTATCTGCCTTACCTTCCCCTCCCCCCTTTGTTTATGGTATTATGTTCCTTATTATCCCTTTTTTTTAAAAAAAGTAAATTGTATAAACTGCGGTTCTATAATGCTAGAGTTGGAATGGACCTTAAAGTTTCCTGTCCTGGTCTAAGTAAGAAACGTTATTAAATTTAAAAATGTTTAAAATAACACCCGTTGCTTACATAAAGAAATTATATACTGAAGTCTGCCTTTGTTTTAAAATGTACTTAGAAACTCTCATTTCACTTTTCTTAAATGTATATACCCAGAAAGGTGTTTATAACAATTGTGGACCATTATTGAGATTCTCTGGGAAATTTTAATGTGAGATATCAAAAGGTGAAGAAGAAAACTAATAATCAAGCAAAGATCTTTTTATTGTAAAATGAACAAAAATCCTTTTAGTTTCCGAAGTGACAGAAATCTTAAATATTTCCATATGATAGCAATATTCATTGCATACTCCAGAGAATATTTAAGAGATGTTTACATCAAATTAGCTGGGTGGTGATGTCTTACATGATCCAAAAACTCTTCTCTTCCTCTATGTACTCATAGAAAATGCTAATTTATTTTAATAATTTTCTTTCTATATTACCTCGTTTGGCTATGTAATATTCTTAGTAATCTAGTTGTTAGCTGAGAAAAAAACTTGAATATTTTCTTTTGAAATTATAATTTAGAATATTTTTCCTAGTGATCTGTTTTTAGATTCCATTAATATATTTTCCCCCCTTAATTGATAAGCAGCTAAGCTTTTCATAATGGCATAAACCTATTACTTTACAGATATCTTTACTCCAAAGTTGTAGTTAGAAACATCAGAATTAATAGACTCAATCTTTGTTTTACAAGTCCATAGATGAAATGATCTTTCTTTTATGTGAATGTTCTAGATTGATAAGATATTGCCAGCCAATATTTAAATTTTATCTGTTTTAATAAAAAATTTAGTGTATTACATGCTGCCAACCTTCTTAAATTATGATGGGTTCTACGAAAATAGGTGTATATACAAAGATAGATGGCATGGAAAAAACTGAATGCTGTATTGTATGATACAGTCATAGTGCCCTCAGTTGCTGATGTGTACTTTGGAACAAATGTCTACCCCAAGCAGCTGTGTATGATGTAAGGCAAAGGAACATCATTATCCCTTTCAGTCCTCTCTCTCCCCTTGTCCTCATCCCCATAAACACAATTTCTTCCACTTTCTCCTGCTCTCTTACTCTTTGCTTTCTCTCTAGTTCTCTCTCTGGCATTGGCATGAAGAGCTGCTGTTCTTTTTTTAAAGTTTATTTTATTAGTTTCAAGTATGTAGTACATTGGTTAGACATTTACATAGTTTATAAAATTATCCCCCTAATTGCTCTTTCTCTCTTCTGGCTGTCTACCTAGCCATCACATTAATGCTAACTGCATTCCCCATGCCATGCTCCCTATCCCTGTGACCATCTATCAACTATTAATTTGTTCTGTCTTTTATCTCCTACAGAGATTGTTGTCAGATTGCCTGCAGCCCATTTTGCTACTTTTAATTTCTGCTTTTATCATCTATGCCACTTCTAATATAGTTACAATTTATTGGGTACTTATTATGTGCAAGGGACTGTTCCAAGCACTTTATAGCTGAACCATTATTCCTATCGCTACTTTTAAGCTCTGCTAATGATTTTTTTCTCCACTGCCATCACCATTATAATTCCCAGTTAGTAGCTGCTGCCAGCCCTTCTTGAGTCTCTTTTACCCTTTTTACTTTCTTATTTTTATTTTTTCTATCTCTTGTTTTTTCCATGACTATTGGCTTTTGCTGGAAATGGTCAACCTCTTATATAACCTTCATAAGAGACCATGGCAAACTAACAAATCTTGGTGTCTATACTTAAATCTCCTGATTTTTCAACCTTTCTCTGTTGTTTCCATTGAAACTGAAAAAAGGCCATTTTTCCTCAAAACCTTTGTGTGTGTGAGAGAAGAAATGAATGTGATTTTTCTCTCCCTTTTCTCTTTTTCCTTTCTTCTCCTCCCTTCCCTCTTTCCTACTTTCTTTCTCAAGAGAGTTGAAGAGTATTTTTTTCAATGCTTGAAAATTACAGAAGACAGGTTACCAGATAGCTAATATGATGTTATAAATCTTTAGAGAAGAGCTATCTGCTTACAACTAATATCCTTTACATTTTGCCCTAATAATTACATTAACATTAAGGAAAGATCATTTTGAAATAGAATAAATAATTTAAGTCTCTGTTGAAGTCTTAGAAAGAAATTATAACATAAAAATTATGGTTTTTAAATTCAAATGCTATTTATGATTCATAATATTGTGATAGTTAGCTGGACTAATACCTTATGCCAACAGATATATCAGTTTTATAAACATATTAATATAAAGGTCAATAAATTTCTATAACCTGAGAGATTTTTGTATGCTCATATACATGCATTTATATCTAAGAGGTTTTTGTATGCTCGTATGCATCCATTTAGAAAGCTTATTTTAGCAAATCACATTTGTTGGCATTATGACATATTCCAAAATCTAAGTACAGAGAAACTTCAAATTTCAAAAGCGTTTATTAAATATTTATATTGTGCATGTACTGTTCTGCCAGATGCTGCAGAGGTGTAAAAGAAGCATAAACCACAATATCTGTGTTTAGAATCCTGTTAGGAAATAAGACACAATATAAGCAGAAGCTTAAGAACAGGTATAATGTAGTACGTAAATCAGTACATGTAAGTGTGGTTTAGATTAATTAATTAGAAAATATAAAATAAGAAAATAGTCATTGAGGGGTAGATTTAATTAGAAAAGATTCCTAGCAGTTAATCTTGAGACCGATCAAGTTGGTCTTGAGCTAGATCTGATAATGCCTTGGTAGTCTTATAATTAAATATGTTGGTGCTAATTTAAGATTTGTTTGCTTTCTTATACTCTAATTAATGTTTTAAAAATCTGGGTATAATAGTTTAAAGATAAAACTTCTTTTATTGTTTTCCGAATATTTGGTGAGAGAGCAATACATTTTCACTGAGAATCTTTTTTTAGGTAGGTAATAATTGCTTTGTGATTTAATGCTGAAGTAAATTCCATTATATACTGGTGAAACAAACTCAAAACGATCTCATCATTGTATTGATTATTTCTGTTAACAATTGCCTTGAGCCAAATTCTGTAGGTAACAAATCATTTTTTGTGGAGTATATGTGTTAAAATGTTTCTGTTTTTTTTTTTACTATTCCCTATGATTTAATATTTAGAAATTATTTAGAAGAAATTTTGTGACTTCTGCAATAATAAAATTTTATCAGTTTAATGAATAATATTTATAACATAATGAAGAAATGTTATGCTTTTAAGAAATGTTTAATACTTTTCTCACATGTTTTAATGTTCAAATTGAACAAATAATAGTTGCTGAACCTGGGATAGTTTTAATATGTAAAATTTCTAACCTCCTTAAATTTTATTGTAATACAGTCTAGTAAGTGGAATGGATAAATGTGCTTGTTAAATTTATATGATACCTCATTTCAGTTAGAACACAGTGTAAGATATTTTTTGTTTGTTTTCACTATTTGTATGACTAAGTATAATTGTAGAATCTCCAAGTGAATGAATGAACCACATGAATCATTATATATATTATATGTGCTATTATTTGAGATCCATCTTTTCCTTTTGTCTTTCTTCTCCAAACATAACTTTACACACAAACATAAGCACACGCACAACTGATATAGCAGTATAAGTCTATAATGCATTAGTAAGAGATCCATAGCACCTAAAGCAACTATATATTATACTCAGAATAGGGCATAATAAGTAAAATGTACTATTCTGGATGGAAATAACATAAATTCTTCTTTAACATTTAGTTTTCCATTAGTGACAAAATAGAACCATAGCTTCACCTTCCCTAAATAAAAGTACTTTAGCGTTTGTAAATAAGAGCTATTTTATCTGATTAGAAACTACTTGTCTCATTTAAAATATAATTTTTGACTCTAAAATTTGCATTTATTTTCACTTTGCATATATCTGTTGATAGTATACACTTGAGTTTTATTATAACAGTCACTATAAGATAATATTATATGTGTACTTGTTACAACAATGTCCTTTCAAGCTTTATTTTTAATAGTTTCCATATTAGTCAATTAAAAATGGTTAAAACTTACTTTTTATCTAGTATGAAAGTATCAGGAATAGAAGGCCAGTTGTTAAAATCCAAGAGAATTATTACAACTAACAGATCCAGGAGAGGGGCAGGGATCACTAGCTTGCAAAGCACCACAAAAGTATGTCAATGATGTTATCTTTCTCCTAGTGGCTGAGATTAACCACCCAGAACTTCACAGCTAAGAGAGATTTCAGATCTTATTTCTAGATTTTCAAACAAAACTAACAAGCCACAAACTGGTCAGATATAGGCTTTGAGTCAGTCCTCTAAAATTTTAGATATAAATTTATTATCACTTGCCATGACTCAAAAGCAATAAATTAGGCTTCTTAAACTAAGAGAATGATACATACTTAGAAAATACAAGAGCTGAAAGCAGCTAACATATAACTAATGCTATATTATGTAATGACAGTGTTAAAATAATTTTTAAGTTATCTGTTTAGTAATACCCATTTAATACCTATTTAGTACTGTATCATACTTATTAAATGAAGATAATGATAACTCATTTTCTAATGTAGAAAATGCTAAGAATAAAATCATTTAGATTCTGAACTTGATAGTAGAGTTTTTAGGTTCTGAGAATTATTTCTGTCTTTGAAGATGATAATTTTGAGGATAACAATTAAGATCTTTTGATACATTTTTTAATGTACATTTTCTACTTGTTCATACATTTTCTCATTTAGTCAATTAAAAGTTCTAGGTGCTAAGGAAACAGCAGTGAATAAGTCAGAGTTTAAACTTACAATCTAATGGTGGAGACAAACACGTATAAAATAATTTTAGATAGTGGAATAAGGGCACTGAGGAGAAATAAAGCAGGAGAAAGGAAGTAGAAAGTATAGGGAGTGACCATGGGTGAGTAGGTGTATGTGTATGCTACTATTTTTAAAGGCCTTTTGGCGGAGGTATTTAAACAGAGGCCTGAATAATGTGAAGTAGTTGGGATTGAAAGGATATTGGAGAATAGTGTCCTAGGTAGTATACTCTTGCCCTGAAGCCAAGGAAAAGCTTGCATTGTAGAGGATCAGAGGAAAGCCAGTAGTTGGAAGGGAATGGGTTGAAATTAAAGGGAGATGAAATCACAGAGGTAGGCATAGGCCAGATTGTGTAGGACTTTGTATTTAGACTTTGTGCTGAGTGGGTTGGGAAAGATGTGGGAGGGTTTTGAGCTGATTTATGAGTAAGGTGATTCTGGGTACTATGTGGATAATGTAATGTAGTGAGACAGAAAGGAAATAACAAAGGTATTTATGAAGCAGTTTGTGGTTCTAAACAGAGATGATGATGAGTTAGACTGGGGAATAGTCTTGGAGGTGATGAAAAGTAGTTAGTTCTAGAGACATTTTATGTTATAGCCAATAGGATATATATATGGACTAGATGGGTAAGATGTGAGGAGTCGAGGATGAATTGCTGGCTTTTTGTTAGAACAAGTAGATGAATAGTATTGTAATTTGCTGAAATGGGGAATGCTGGGCAGGAACAGGTTGATGAGAGTGGGTGGGTGATGAAGAATTCAGTTCATTTTTGGCCATGTTTGATTTGAGGTACCTATGAGTATACAGTATATGTTGAGTAAGAAGATAATACAGAGAAATCAAGGCTGAAATTATAAATTTGATAGTTTGCAGATGTAGTTGATATTTGAAGCCATTAGGACTAGGTAAGATCACTTAGGAGGTGAGTGTAAATAAAGGATAAGGGTTGAGAACTGAGTCTTGAGAAACGCTAATAATTAGAGGTTGAGAAGAGAAGAAACTCACAAAGAAAACTGGGAAGGAATAGCCAATGAAATTGGGAAAAAATAGGGGATATGCAAGTCCTCAAAAAATGTTGCTTCCTATACATTAAAACTGCTGGAAGATAGATTGTATCAAAAAGAATTAGTAGACCACAAAAGAGAAGATGTGGAATCCAGGAAACAAGAAATCCAGCATGATTTGATTGCATTTCCTTTCCTGTAAAACTTCTTTCTGTAGTTAAAAACTGCTTGGTTTTGTACTTGCTTGCTTATTACTATTTCAGACCCAAACTATTGAGTGGACTTTACATTTTCTCAGTCAAGCACATCAAGTAATCTCTCCCAACTTTTTTCCCCTCTTCCATCCCTCTCGCAGTTTTCATTCTCCTTCTCCAATCTTGACTGTTTACTCTCGAGGACTGCTGTGTGGCTGTCACATGGCATTTTGTCTCCTTCACAGGCCTGTTCATTTCCTTGTGTTGGATTCCTTGGTCAGCTCTGGATAGTATTTACATGCTTGTAATAATATAAAATTGAATATTTATTTACCAGAACCCTGTGATATAACTGTATTAGAAAGCTGGGGAAGATGAAGTTTGATATATTGATGTAGAGAAGGAGCATTGTGTAAGAGAATTTAACTCTTATCTTCTATATCAGAGATTTGTATATAATACCTAAAGTTGAAAAATCAAGTAATAGGAATATAAGCAAGTTGGGTAGAAATATGAAAAGAAATACAAGAAGGTAATATATATATATATATATAAATGTTGAATCACTGTGTTGTACATCTGAGACTAATATAATATTGTAGGTCGACTATACTTTTATAATAAACAAACAAACAAACGGAAAGAAGGAAAAACAAACTAGAAACTAGGAAATGGTCTTCAGAATATGACAAGCTAGATAACTAATGGTCGAGTGATAATGATGATAAAGACTGGCCTTTGTATCCACTGTTTTCGAGGAACCAGAATGGGCTCAATGATGACTGGGCCCTGAGTTCAAAAAAAATTAGGCAGAGAGCCCTAATGGAAAAACAAACAAACAAACAAAAAATCATCAAGTATCGAGCCCAGTTACTGGTACCTTGTGAGTACTCAGTAAACAATAGTAAATTCTAAATCTGAGTAACTGCAAAATATGGTTGATAAGTCAAATTTTTAAAAATGAATGATATGAATGTATCTTGATATCCAAATTTTTAATTAAAATATCAATTTCTATTTGTATTCATTCAGTTTTCTTCCTCTCTTGCTTGATGTGTCATACTTTTATTCAGAGCCATGCTTACTTTATTGTGTGGATAGACAGACATGTTTGGGAATTTCTTCCAATTTATTTTGGTGCTTAGCTTATAATATTTTTAACTCAGATATTTTACTTTTTTAAAAATACAAATATTATGGGGCCCTGTTTAAAAATTTGTTTTCATCTTGCCATTTGCTTTATATATTTTTAGACTGATAATTTGCTTTGTCTGCATTAACTATATAAGAATTTTTCCCAATATGTTTTAGTTTCAGAATGTATTGAAATATGTAGCATTAGTTTTTGCTCGTGTATCTTATGTAGCATATCATTTCTTGGTAAATTTGGCGTATTTTTTGCTTGCTATCTACTGTTATTTGTTTATGCCTTTATATTTATCTTTAGCAGTCTAAAAAGTTTTTTGTAGGTATAAGATGTTATTGTGCCTTTAGAAATTATGGTTTCTTACTGGATTACAGTAAGAAATTATAATTTGATCAACAAAAGATTTTTTCCCCTAATGACACATTCTAAAATAGCTTTCAGTACATGAATTAGAAAAAATAAAATTGGGAATTGTTTTATATACATGCTTGTCTTACATCCTGGCAAAAATGGGAAACCTCGTTTGATGGGTCTAAGAATACCTTTGTAATAGCAAATTAAAATTACAGAATGTGCTAATAGTTATTTCAAAATATTATCAGATTTTTTGTAATTGGTCTAAATGTATTTCTATTTAAACAGCTGTATAAAAATTGAGAAATATTATAATGTGTAATGTATGGTATAACAGTTTTAATCAAAAGAAAAACTGTATTAATTAAATTTAAATGTTTTATCAAGAGAGCTATTGATGGAATGGCTTCCTTAAAGTTAAAATTAGATCTTCTTGGATAAACAAGACATGCATTTATTGAAATAGAGGAAAAATAGAAATATGGGTTTGCATATTATGTGTGTCATTCTAGACATGTTTGGGATAAACATATATCTCAAACATGTCTATCCATACAATAAAAACCCACTGTTTTTCTAGAAGAGATTGTGAAGTATTGAAAACATAGTAGGCTTTTTATTTGCTTGTTACTTAGCTCAAAAGGGGGAAAAAAGCCTATTATTATTATGTGAAACTAGAGTAATTGTTTTCTATTCACAGGTTGTATTCTACATAAAAACTTTTATTTAAATTTAGATATTTCTATAGAATTCTACTCAGTTAAAGAATTGAATTGTTTTAGCCTGTTTCACAACCTGAAATATTCTTCGCTTTTAATGGCATTGTTGGAAATAGTGCAACTACATTGTTGACTATCATCGAAGAAATGCATTTGTAAAAGCAAAAAAAAAAAAAAAAGAAAAAATCTTCAGTAGTTTGAGGCTTCATATAAGTAAATTAATGGATAAGGTATGTTTGAAAAATGCAATTTTTAAACTATGTGAATGTGTGTCTTTCACATTTAAAAATATTGTTTTGCTGTTTTTACATTGGTGATGATTTTTTCCCATTTCATACAATGTTCTTTTGAGTTCTTCCTATCAACAATAAAATTCATTTTGAGATAGCTTACTGGGTCTAGGTTTACAATATGTGTTCCTGGAACACTGTAACATTGAGTCATAATTGGGGTTAGAATCTCAAGCTCTAGTTTCGCTACCATTTTTCTGTAACCAAAAATTTATAATTAAATCAAACTTAAACTATATTTAAGTCAGGGCTAAAATGACATACAGATTGCAAAACTGGAACTGCTACAAAATGTTTTTTTTCTAAATGGCTTATTTCTATATTTGCTCTATGATAGTGAAGCTTTGTCCTTATAAAATTTATGTTCCTTTGAGTTAAATACTATAATTATGAAAACAAATAAGATAACTCCCACAATAAAATCAAATAAACAACAACAGATATGTTAAAGAGTCCTTTGAGAGCTAGAGTTTTAAATTGTTCTGTGTATTGTGGCAGGAATGAAAGGAATGGGTTTATAGTGATCAAATCCTTTTTTATTTTAGTTTCATTATTAAAAACTCAGGTTTTTAAGGGATCCATCACAGGCACCATGACGGCTACTTCTCTTTTTTAAAAAAATATCATACTGCTGCATCTAATAGCTTAGTTACATTAAGCACAGATTTTGTAATACAGTGTAGAATAGTCAGTAGCAAACCCATCTAGAGTATCTGGTAAATTTTTACATTTCTAAACTCAGAGAAGCCTTAATAGTAGTTTGCTTTCTAACCTCCAAGCATACTCAAATTCTTTTGGAAAAGCAATATGAACCTATGGATTTGGAGTATTTATTTTATTTATATAATTTTACATATATATACACACATATATACACACACACACATATGTATATATATACATACACACACATATATATGTTTATGTTTATATGCATTTTTATTTGGACACAATTTAAAAAATTACTTGTATGTACATAGACTTTGAATGTGAATGAACAAACATGTACTAGCTGATGAGAGTACCAAAGCAAACAGTCAAGGTCTGTTGGCCTCAAGTTGCTTCTCTTTTAGTATAAAATAGTCTAAAAAATCAGTAGTTACTACAGAATCATATGTCTTATGAAAGACGTGTGCCCAAGGTGCTTTGCTAGCACAATACGAGGAGTATATGTAGTAATCTTCATATACTCCTTTTCAGGGAGGGAAAGAGGCCAGGTAGCGAATAGGAAAATTAGGGGAGTAACAAAGTATGTTTTAGGAAGAAATGTGATCTAAGGCAGAGACTCTGGAAAAAGCCAAGAAGGAACAGATTTTTGAGGGCTAAAGGTAAATTTTTCAAAATGTGGCGAATGATTGAATGTAAATAAGAAACAATTCCTAGATTACCAACCTGAGAATATTGATACTAATCACATGTATTTAGAATACACACAGAGGATAAAATTTGGGGATAAAAATGATGATAATGTTTAAGTTAAACAAGTTAAGATACTTGTGTAATATCCTTCTGTGAACTGTCTAATCTAATAGGGAGCTATACATTAGGATTTAGAGAGTTTGCATATAAAAGATAGCTGAATCCATGTGTTTGTATGAAGTCACTAGGAATCATGTTTAAGAGTAGAGCTCTCAGGACACAGGGTTTTGAGAAACACTAACGTTTAAGAGAAGAAAAGAAACTCACTCATCGTATTCTGAAGGAGGGTGTTTGGAGAGGCAGGAGTAAAAGGAGGAATTATTTGAAGACAATATAAATTAAGGAAAGTGATTTTAAAAGAAGTGGAAAACTTGAATGTATGTAGGGAAGGAAGAAAGGTTATTAAAGAATTTGGTGCTAGACCTACTTCAGATTATATAGATAGCTTTATACACATCTATAAACAAGGAATACTTCCCCAGAACACAGAAAAAATACTGAAAGCTTCCCAGTTCCTATTAGTTGGTATAACATTAATATAAAAGCCTTTTTCAAGAGAGTACAAAAATGAAAACCTCCAACCAGTAATTTTTTAAAGTTTTTTTCTTAAGTAAAAATAGTTGAAATAACATTAGGTCAAACCTGGCAGTATATTAAAATCAAATATGTATTATTCCCAGGAATACAAGAATGCTTCATTGTTAGGGAATATATTAAATGTTTCTGTGTTAATTAAGATAATTTGATATTATCATGATATTTAATTAAATTGTTTGGAGTGGAAAATCTTAATAAATAAAAAAAGTAACAATACTTTCTTCACCATATAAAAATAAATAAAACTAATAGCTAAATCACAACACAAAAGCTTTAATGGTATGTTCTACTTAAGTACAGAAGGAACAAGACAAGAATGCTTGCCAATAACCTTTTAAAATAATAGAAAGACCAAATTAAAAAAAATGAGAGATATAATATTTAAAGGTAGAAGACATTAAATTATTTGTGGATGTTATGACTGTCTACTTCAAAACTCAAGAGGACTAATTGAAAAATTGTAGAAATAGTAAATAATTTATAGTAGTAATCAATGGCAAGATCAATATACAAAAAATAAATAATTTGGGGAGAAATTACAAAGTAGAAAGCACCAAAAACCTATCTTTCCACCTAGACAACAATTCCACTTGCAGAATTTGTCTAATGTAACTATTTTGGAACTCTGGAGTTTATTGAAGGCTTGAAATTTCTAGAAGAAGGCTCGAATAGTAAATTACAATCAATTCTGGTCAATTTTAACTCTGATCATATTAGCAACTACCTATATTCCCCCTTCTTCTTCCCCCTACCCTAGCCTCATGGCAGACAGATGTACAGTTTCAATCTATTTGTTTCTTTAGATCTACTGAGAATCTCATATAGATAGCATATAGTTGTATCATGTGTTTTTATCCATTCTGCCAATTTTTATCTTTTGATAGGAGCATTTAATTTATTACATTTAAAGAGTGACTTACTTTGTCATTTGCTATTTATTTTCTATATACCTCATAGCATTTTCTGTCCCCCATTTCCTGCATTACTGTATTTTTAAGTTGATGTTTTTTTTATAGTGAGTAAAACACTTAAATCTTTTTCTCATTTCCATTTATGTATATTCTTTAGCTATCTGTGGGTATCATAGAAATTATATTAACAAACTAAACTTATAACACTCTAATCTGAATTTATGCCAGCTAACTTCGATAACATACAAAAACTCTGCTCCTTTGTAGCTCTGTTCCCACCCTTGTTGGCTGCTGAGAGAGCAGAGGTGGCTATATTAATATCAGACAAAATACATTTCAAGTCAATAAAGTTTAGAGGAGATAAAGAAGGACGTTGGATATTAATAAAAGGTTAATGCAGCAAGAAGATACAACAATTATAAATATTTATATATGATAGACTAGCAAAATACATAAAGTCAAAACTTACAGAATTGAAGGAAGAAATACAGATCTAAAGTAAGAGTTGGAGACCTCAGTAACCTTGTTGCAATAATAGAATAACCATACAGAAGTTAAGTAAAGAAATAGAGGATTTAACACAATAAATCAATAAGATCTAATAGACGTAAACAGAATATTCTACCCACAACAGCATACACTTTCCTCTCAAGTGCACATGAGTCATTTATCAGGATAAATCATAGTTTAGGCCACAGATTAAATTTCAGTAGATTTAAAAGAATAGACATACAAATTGGATAACCTAGGTAAAATGGACAAATTCCAAGAAATACTACCAAGAAAGCTACCAAGAATAAATCATGAAGAACTGGAAGATTTGAATAGATTCATAATTAGTAAAGAGATTAAATTTATAATAGGAATCTCCTCTAAATAAAAGTTCTAGACCTCATGACTTCTCTGGTGAATTCTAACAAACATTAAAAAAAATAATAAACAAACAAACAAACAAATATCAGTCTTTTCAAACCTTTTCAAAAAATTGAAAAGGAGATAATACTTTCTAATTCATTCTAAGAGGCCAGCATTTCCTTTCCCTATTACCAAATACAGAAAAAGACACTACAAGAAAAAAGTATAGACCAGTATTCCTTATGGATAGTGATACTAAAATCATCAAAAAAAAAAATACTAGCAAATCAAATTAAGGAGCATATTAAAAGATTATATACCATGACCAAGTGGGATTTATTCCTGGAATGCAAGGATAGTTTAGCATATAAAAGTTAATGCAATTACCACTTTAACAGAACAAAGGAAAAGAACCACATGATCATCTCAATTGATGCAAAAAAAAAAAAAAGCATTTGACACATTTCATGATAAAAACAATAAATAAACAAGGACTAAGGAAAAACGAGCTCGACATAATAAACACCATACATGAAAAACCCACAGCTAACATTATACTTAATAGTGTAAGATAGAAAGTTTTACCTTTAAGATTGGGGCTAAGGCAAGTATGCCCACTTTCACCACTTCTATTCAACATAAAACTGGAAGTTCTAGCCAGGGCAATTAGTTAAGAAAGAGAAATAAAAAGCATCTTAATTGGAAAAGAAAAAATAAAATTATCTATGTTGCAGATTATATAATCATATATGTAGAAAATACTAAAGATTCCACCAAAAAACTGTTAAAACTAATAAATAAATTTAGCAAAATAGGATTCAAAATCAACACCCAAAAAATCAGTTGTGGTGGCGGGGAAAAAAAAATGGCTTAGGTGATAGAGGCTCAGTTCATCCCTCTGACGACCAAATTGAAATTGTGACAGAAACATAGAGCGAACAGCAAGGAAAATCACCTGAGATCTAGATGAACAAGCCATACAACTAGAGAGAAATCTAAGAAATCATCCTGCAATGACAAAAGGTAGGACATGAGGCTGTCCGGTCCTGAGCAGCTGAGTGGGATGGAGGCAGTGGCTGCTGGTAGCTGCAGATGCTTCTTAAAGGGGCTGTGTCTACGAGCGGACTTTCGTGGTGACAGACCTACTCACTCTGAGTACCAGTGCCAGTTTGGCTGCTCAGGGACTTACAGGGAGACACTAAGTTGTAAGAGTGAAAGCCCAAGCAAGACTTACTCTGTACAGAAGTGCCCGTGGTATCCATTGCTCCCTGTTGAGCCCTTCCTGGTCCCAGTGCGCAAACACAGTGCCGCCATAACCTAGACATCATCATCGAACTGGATAACAGAGGTCGCTCCTCTCAGGGGATTCCCTAAAACCCTGCCTCCCCCAACTCATAGCCCCATCCAAGCCACATCCAAGAATATCCTTAGCGAGTCAGGTACTCCTTGCTGAGCAGCACCTAGACTCATGCTGGATCCAGCTGGCCTTGGTTTCTGGTGAGTCTTTTTGAGACAACTATAAGCACAGCATCTGTGGATTGCTTGCTGAATCTTAACAGGTGGCCCAGGAGGAGTAGAGCTTGGGCTAAATTTGGCCTGTAGCTGAACCCCTCTCAGGACTGTGCCACTGGACACCTACTCCACAAATCCACACTAATAAGACCAGGAGACTTAGGAGCTTTGTTTAATACATAGAAACAGACACAGAGAGGCAGCCAAAATGGGAGGACAAAGAAGCAGAAACCATATGAGAGAACAGAACAGAGATCCAGTCAAGTAATCTAACAGAAGCAGAGTTCAAAACACTGGTTATAAAGATGCTCAATGAACTTTTAAGAAATGTAGATAAATTCAGTGAGAACCTCAAAAAGAGATAAAAAACTTAAAGATGGAAATGGAAATTGTAAAAGGAACCAGTCTGAAATGGACACATTATCTGAGATGAGAAGTATATTAAATGGAATAAATAAAGGAATAAACAAAGTAAATAAAGAAGAGGCTCAAATGACCTATTCAGAGGATGGGAAAGCCAATCAAGACACTCAATCAGAATGGCAAAAAAAAAGAAGCTAAGACTATAATAATAATTTAAGGAGCCTATGGGACACTATTAAAGGTAAAACTATTTGTGTCATAATGATACCTGAAAGAAAACAAAATATTGAAGAGCTATTTGAAGAAATAAGGATAGAAAACTTCCCTAACCTGGTGAAGAAAATGGACATAAAACCCCAGCTCAGAGAGTCCAAAAAAACAGGAACCCAAAGAGGCCCACACTAAGACACATCATAATTAAAATGCCAGAGGTTAAATACAAAGAGAGAATCTTAAAAGCAGCAAGACAAAAGCAGTTACTTACCTACAAGGGAGCACTCATAAGACTGGCAGCTGATTTCTCAAAATAAACCAGGCAGGACAGAAGGACTTGGCACAAAATAATTGATGTGATGAAAATCCAGGATGTACAAGCAAGAATACTTTGTCTAGCAAAGCTATCATTTAGAGTCGAAGGATAGATAAAGAGCTTCCCAGACAAAAATAAGCTAAAGGAATTTGTGACCACCAATCCAGTAGGTTGTATCTTCTTGTGATTTTCAGATATTCTTAACACATTAAGAATATTAACTGTCATATATAGTATAGATGTTTTGTCTAGGTCATCATTTATTTTTTAAATTTACCTATAGTATTTTCTGACATATCACTTTTAATTTTTATACAGTAAAATCTAACTTTATTTTTTATTATTTTTCTCTTGAGAGCATTCCATACTTGAAAACTTCCCCACAACAAGAAAATACATTTAGAATTTAATATATGCTAATGTTAGCAACTATTGGTAGGAAAAGTTTATTTAATAAATTCATTTAAATTATGTTCTTTGGTCTTTCAGTGGTTTCACTTTTATAACAAATTTTTAATCTGCCTGACCTTTTTTTTTGTCCATGCTTGGAAGGAAGGATCTTATTTATTTTTCCCAAATGGTTATCTATTTATTTTATTATTTTTACACACAATAAAACTACTAGGTCCTTATATATTTCATTTCTCTTGTCAAGTTAAAATTAAAGCTGCAAGAAAATAGGAAAATATAACAGATAACAAAAGGCAAGTTTTCAGGATAGCTTCTTCCAGTTAAAACCTAGAACTGAATAGGATAAAATAGGGAAAGGTATAACTATAATTTGAATATCTTAAGTATCAATTATTAGCCTATGTGAGTTTATAGCAATGAATAGGTTTTAACTATTTTTGTTGTTTACTGTTGTCATTATTATCAATAATTGGGCCATATTTAGAGATTTTTTTAACATTAAATTGAGATTAAAATATGATTCTGTTTACAGCTTATATATTACTTATATCTATAAACATTTCAGTTTTCTTCTAAGAATTATCAAATAGTAATGTTCCATATTTTATATTCATTATATCTTTCTCTTATTCTTCATCTTATAAATGTTAATTTCTAAATGGGATTCTAGCCTTATGAAGAAAACACTTATTGAAGAATGGTCTTCATTAGCAAAGCACCCAAGAAGAAATTTTTGTTAACAGAAATTTAACATAGTGGATAGTGGATAGTAAAATTGTGGATAGTAAAATTGGATAGTAAGTGGATAGTAAAATTGTTAAGAAGAATAGTCTTTAAAAAAGGAATGGCTTTTAAACTTATAACCATAGATGAATTCTTTTCATATTATTCCTTCTGTGCTTTTAAAAAGACATATTTGGGAACTAATTCTTTATCTAGTATGAAAATTCGAGGACATCACTTAATTGAAAGATGTACCTTTTCCCTAACAAAGCAGTTTGAAGCACTTGAGTATTCAAATAAGTGAACTTTCTCCCTTATCAAGCCCTCCTGAAACATTCTAACTGCAAATCTAAGAAAGTCTAAGGGGAATATATATCTATACTGCAAAAGACACATGCCTTATCAATTTGAGCGAGTCAGACATTTTCTAAACTTCTTTTTACTATAGTAATTGTACAATTCTAATTTTAAAAGATATGGTACATCATAAATGAAATTCATATCAGATTAATAGTAGTCAAGATTAATTTGCCCAGCCTTCTGGAAATAAAAATCTTAAATGAACCTTTAAATAAATTGTGATTTAAATTCTAGGATATGCTTATTGTTTAAAATCGTTTTATACTGTTCAAAGTGGAGTACATGAACCAAGAGCGTGGGTATCACCTAGGAACTTATTAGACACGCAAAACTCCCATGCTCCACCCCAGACCTGCTGAATCAGAATATAGATTTAACAAGATTCCCTGACTATGCATATGCAAGATAAGGTTTAAGAAGTTTTGTTCTAGATGAATATTTTGAGTTTCACATTATGCATTACAAATAGTTCTGCCAGGAAAAACAATAAAAAATAATGTGTGTTTGGCATCTATGGCCAACTTCAGGTTAATAAATGTAGAAGAAAAGATCAAAAATAGATAGGAATAAGAAAGAGGGAGATCTTTATTTTCAGCACAAAAGTTCAGATTTTCAACTATTTTTTCCACCAGTGCGTAAAATTTCTATTATTAGCTGGAGTAGTGGCTGAAGTAGCAGTGATATTATTAACACTCTCCTCTCCCACTCACAACACTCTGAGGATGCCTCTGGCTCTCATTTGCTGGTTTCCAAGGAAGTAGAGTGTGAATAAGCTGGTATTTGCTGTACACCTTAAAGCTTACAAGAATTTCTACATTGTGATTAGTGTTATATATGCAGTTCATAGGGTTTGTTCATTTTCTAACAATTGCTACAATTTTTTATAGAATCTCTAGATCACAAAACCCACTAATTCTACTGTTTGAGCTCCACAGCACTAGTTGTAGATACAAAAGACATAAGGTCAACAGGAAGTAAGCACAGAAATGTGTTGGAGAGACTTTAAAAGAAAAAGATTTGTATAAAGTTTAATGATTAGAAATTAATTTCAGTTACTTAAATGAAATTAAAATGATAGAAGGATATTAATTAGATATCTCTTTAGTTTTTCTTTCTATTATTTTTACAACAAAACTATAAAATCATAAATCATGTTTCCTGACAACTGTCATACTTTTTACTTTACTCTAGAGGTATGATTCTGACCTGTTGCTGATCTTATGGATGTGTGTAAAAGCACCTCAAAGAATGGCAGTTTGTTGAATGAAGTGAGTTCAAGTAGTACTCATTTGTATTATTTACCATATGCTCTCACTATGGCAGGGTGTGACTTTCGCTTTAAATTTGCACAACTTTTTAAAGACCTTAATTCAAAGGAATGAAAAGAGATTTTAACTTTCTGGCATATGTGTGTAAGATTTCTATCCTTGGTCTTCAGTTGTGATTGGCAGTTTAAAAACTTGTGAATAAATTTTTGAAAGATATTCTTTAAGTTGTTTCCAAAAGCCGGTATAGTATAGTTTATAATGTAGAAGAGAAAATTATACATTAAACATTTAGGATCTTCATGATGTAGTGTGTGTAGTTACACTAAAGGTATACTCCCCATCTAGCTTCCCTAGAGGATTTTTTTTTTCTATTTATAAAAGGTACTAGGAAACTGAGATACACGTTTCCCCTGGTTTATGTGTCTGCCTATTTCTATTTAAAGCTGCTAGATTGCTGGCAAATTTACTGATTCATACTTAGCTAAAGATTCCACTGAATAATCTTATATATGAATAGCTTCTGTTCATTTATATGTTATACCTGTATATTTTAATTAAATATCTAAAGTTATGAATACACTTATTTTATTAAATAAATATTTAAGTTTATTTTAAAACATGAAACCACAAAGAATAAAATGACGAATCCATTCTTTGTCACCTTGAATTAACCGTTATTAACAGGTTGTCATTTTTCATTCAGTTTGGGGGACAGAGCTTGCTGTATAATTTTTGTAAAATTGATATAATTTTAAAGAATTCAAATTTGTTAACAGAAATTTAACATAGTGGATAGTGTTTAAATTTCATTATAAAGAATTCAAACCATGCAGAAAGCACAAAAGCAAAAGTTTTAAAAATTTTCCACTTCGAAATAACATTAGTTAACCATTGTTGCCATCAGATAAGTGACAGTCTAGATATTTTTTTAAATTGAGTGAATGGATAAAATCACTTTTATAAAGATGACTTCGTATTTTGGAGTTTTTCTTAGCTCAAATTTATTTAAATTTAATAGAAAAGGGAAACAAAACTGAAGGAGGTGTAAAACTTGAAATAAATATTTCTTTACCACAAGAGAGTATTTTTTTCTTCAATTTTGTCAGTTTTGACTTCATGTATTTTGGGGCTCTGTCGTTAGATGCACATGTGTTTATAATTGCTGGAACTTTTTGATAATAAACATTTTAAAATTTCTTTTGTTTCTAGTAACATTTTTCCTTAAAATCTATTTTGTCTGAAATGAGTAAAGCCACTCTGGCTCTCTTTTGGTTAATGTTTGCAAGGTATATCTTTATCCATCTTTTTTTACTTTCGACCTATTTGTATCTAAATTTAAAATGTGTTTCTTGAAGACAGCATATAGTTGGGTCATTTTCTTTTTTTCATTCATCTGCCAGTCTCTGCTTTTTGGTTGGCATGTCTAATCTGTTCACATATAACTTAATTGCTGATAAAGTAGGATTTATGTCTGCCATTTTGCTATTTGTTCCTGTGTATCTTAGTGTTTCGTTCCTCAGTCCCTCCATTACTGCCTTTTGTGCTAAGCAAGTATTTTCTAGTACACTACTTTAATTTCCTTATTGTTTACTCAAATATATGTGTGTGTGTGTGTGTGTGTGTGTGGTAAATGTGGCGATATGTGTGTAGTTAGTTCATTATTTTCATAGTGGTGTCATGGGAATTACAATTAACATCTTAATTTATAACAATCTAATTTTGATTACTACCAACTTACTTTCAATAATATACAAAAGCTTTGCTCCTATATAGTCCAATTATCTTCTTCTTTTATGCTATTGTTTGTTACAAATTATATCTATTTACATTATGTATTCACCAATATTGATTTATAATTATTGCTTAATGCAGTTATCTTTTAAGTCAGGAGAAAAAAGATATTTACAAACAGAAAGTACATTAATACTGTCTTTTATGTTTACCTATGTTGGAACCTTTACTGGTGTTCTTTATTTCTTTGGGAGAATTTGAGTTACTATCTAATGTCCCTTCATTTCAATCTGAAGGATTCCTTTTAATATTTCTTGTAGAGCAGTCTTGTTAGTAAGAATTTATATATTTAAGTTTATTCTACTTGGGGTTTATGAACTTCTTGGATATTTAGATAATTTTTTTAAAAATCAAATTTGTGGAGTCTTCTGCCATTATTTCTTCAAATAGTCTTTCTGCACCCCATCTTTATTCTGAGATCCCTATTGGACTTAGGTTGATAATGGTGTCCTACAGGTCTCCAAGGCTCTGTTAATTTTCTATCATTCTTTTTCTCAGATTGATCAATTTATATTGATCATCAAGTTCACTGACTACTTATTCTGCCTGCTGAAATCTGCTGGTGAGTGCCTGTAATGAATTTAGTATTATGCTTTTCAACTCTAAAATTTCTATTTGGCTATTTTTTAAAATCATTTCTATCTCTTTATTGATATTCTCTATTTAGAGAGACATTGTTCTCATGCTTTCATTTAATTCATTAATGTGGTTTTCTTTAGATCTTTAAACATATTTAAAATAGCTGGTTTAAAGTCTTGGGCTAGTAATTACAGTGTCTGGGCTTCCTCAGGGAAAGTTCCTATTGATTGTTTTTATTCTGTGCATGGACTATAAGTTTTTGTTTGTTTCACATCTCATAATTTTTTGTTTTTATTGCTTTTATGAAAGAGGGAATATTTTCAGAGGCCCACACTTTGCCATTCTTGCTGGTCACTTATGTATTATAAACTTCTATACATAAAACATTCTTAATATAAATCCTGATCTTTTAAAATTCTTTTGCCTTTTCATCTACCTGACACTAGACTATAGTCTGTTACATGGACTTCTAAGTATTAGATTTTGTTTCACTTACAAAATCTGACTATTATAAATATTATGAAAAAAATGTTTTTGAAAAATTTACAGGCACCTCTTCTTGGCTATCATGATGTCAACAAGTAGGAATAATGAACTTGGCATACTTTCTAGTTAGTGCCAGGTATTCTACTTAGTAGTTTAGATGCAATAATCCCATTTAATTCTTCAGAATCCCTCTGAAGCTTGGAGAAGTAAAATAATGTAAAATTAATCCAAAGTGTAAAAATAACCTATTTTTTAGTTCTAGCATTGACTTTTTCTGTGAAGTGTGTGGCCCATAGACTAATCTCTTAAAAATCGCATGGAGTGCTTGTTCAAAAGTGGACTCCTAAATCTGGAACCTATACATACTGAATTAAAATCTTTGAGATTTGGGGCTATACTATATGCTACATATACTATATACTATATACTATATACTATATACTATATACTATATACTATATACTATATACTATATACTATACACTATATACTATATACTATATACTATATACTATATACTATATACTATATACTATATACTATATACTATATACTATAGCTGAAGAAGTGCTGGTCTCTGTATTGCTTTTCTCCTATGACTTGGGCTGAAAAACAAAACAGAAGCCATTTGAAATTTGTATGAAAATATAAATCTGCGATTCAAAGACCATTAAGTTGACTGACAATGTTTTGAATTTTAGAAGTACAAATTCTTTACTTCTAATTGTGATATGTTAATTCTGAGATAATCTAACAAAAAACTTCTGTGTCACTTTCAGTGCTGATTAGTATAATGTAAAATAAGCTATTGATAAATTATTGATTTTCTAGTACGCCAGCCAATGTTTTACATCTTTTGTATGTATTATTTTACTGTGAATTGGCATTTATGTATACCACCTGATCTTGGACCACTTTCTGCATTAAATCAGACACTTGTGTTGTTGCATGAAGTTTTGGCATCTCGTGATTCTTCACAGAATTTTCTGAGGAATGAGTTGTACCATTAGATGCCCATTGAGCTGATTTCGTGCAAGTATGTTGTAAATTTATTTTAATAATTGCTTATTGCTTCTCTATTGTACATTCTTTTGAAATTTTGGCATTTTATGACCCATATATTTTGAAGATTTCTCTCATTGATTTTTCCTTCAAATATTAAACCAGTTCTTTTAAATTTAAAAGTATTAAATTGTGCACATTTAAAAACTATTATGATTATTAAACCATTTAATCTTTTTCTCATGTGTTTCTGTAAGTTGGCCTCCCTCCAATTAGTTTGGCATTCATTCTGAAGTGCTTTTAACCCAGGCCTGTATCACTAATTAGAAAATAAAGAATGAAGTTAATCTTATTTTTCATTTATAGATTTTATCATGCGTCTTGGATCCTTTCCTCTCGAAGTGCAGTGTATCAGCCAGCAATTTAGGCAAAGGTGACATAGCCACTTTTATGGACATTTCACTATACATGATGAAGACAACATTAGCTATGTTTGAATTTACTGACAGATGTCTGGAGATGCTACAGCTTCAGGTAAATTTGCCATAAAATTATTGCTCACTGTGATAGAATCTTTTTTTCTATACGTGATCTCAGTTACTGGTTTCATGACCTAATTCCTATAAATCCCTTTTTATAGTCTGATAAAAGGCCACACACACACATTAAGTATTTTAGGTCTTTTTGGAGAAGTCAAAATATGTAATGGGTAAGATATTATATTCAAATCATAGTATGTGATGGTAAAACTAAGCTTTTCTGATTAATTTGAACAATTATTTTGTACGCAGATTTCAGTTTCTGAACTGTGAATAATATATTTTTCAATCTGTGTAACTAGTGCAGAAGGCGTTATAGAGGACAGACATATTTTTATCTATGTGTAAACCAGTGTTAGGCAAAACATTACAATTTGTTATATCAATCACTTTAGATCTTAAATCAAATGGTATCATTTAAGAGCTTGTAAAATGACCAAAACAAAGTCTTCTATAAAATTTACCAGATATTTAGGTTCTGATTTTGAAATACTGATTTTTTGGTAGATATAATTAAAAAAAAAAAAAAAACTCTGAATACACATTATCACAAGCATATAAGCAATTTGGCTGTGGCTATAATAAAAATTCATTTGTAACATTTTGGGATTTTCTGAGGAATGAATTTGATACATCTAAATTTGTGATGTTTTTTTCTAATTTTGAATTCCTTTTTTAAAAATAAATATAATGAAGTATGATTAATTTTCCTTTATTGTATAACTTTTTATATACAATTAATAAAACAGTTTTTAGAAAAATTATTAGTTTTTACTGCACTTACCACTGATTCCAAATTCTGTCATTTGTCTAAATCTTTTCTCCAAATTCTGTCATTTGTCTAAATCTTTTCTCAAGAGTTCAGATATATCAGGTATTTATCAATCTGTTTTATCACTAATTACCTGCATTTCTTAAATATTCCATAGACACGATTTTGCATTTCAAGAGGATAGGCCCTACTGTGTAAGTGCTTATTAAGTCTTAACTTGCATTATGCTTGCTGATAGGCTGTTGATCAGTGCTAATCTCATGGACCAGCCCATAGTCAGTCTGAGAGAGGACTATACAAGAATATGAATATTGGAAGGCATGGTTTATTAGCCCCCAAAATAATAGTTTACCTTGTTGATTAAAATATCCTTGATTTTCAGACCTTTCCTATCAATCCTATTAATAATTTTTCACTCTTACTTAGCTTCTTCCAATATTTCAAGCAGGAAGTCCAGGCTAGTCAGATTCTCTTTTGTTTGTAGTAACCTATTCTACCCATCTGGAAGCTTGTAAGGATTTTCTTTTGAGTTCAGATAGTTCCTCGGGATATTTTTTAACATGTCTCTTTTTCCATCATTTTCACCTTGGACTTTTCGATCTGAAGATTCAACCCTTTCTTTTGCTCCAATGTTTTCTATTATATTTAATTAATTATTAATTTTCCATGTGTGACGTTTTATATTCTGAAGCTCCTGTTCTTAGTTGTCTTTGTCTCCTAAATCTGTATTCTAATTTCTTTTTAAATCACTTTAATCTATTTCTCTGATGTTTATTGTGTATTACTTTTCTTTGATTTTTCATTTAGATACTAAGCATTTCATTAAATGTTTACATTCGTACATCTTGTTTTTCTGATTTCCAGTAACTCCAGTAAATAAAGACTCTAATGTACTTACCTGGACATTCACAAAAAGTACTCTGTGTCTTTCAATTGTGTCACCTTGGGAAAAAATGCCTGTTCGGATGATTTAGATGGGTTTCCTCTTAGAACCTACTCATCTCTTTTAAATCAGTTGTAAGTTTTTTTTTTAAGGGAAAGGGCTCAGCTTTTGGAGTTATTTGGACAACGGCAAGTATTAAAAGAGTAACAGCACAGTTAGTAGTGTACTGTGTCACTGGCAAACAAACTTGTAAAACTGAGGGGATTTTGGTGAGGAATAGAAGGAAGACCTCCAGACTCTCAGGTCACTAATGGTTAAAGTAAGGAGGCAGAAGACTTCTTTCCACTAGGGAATACTTCAACTCATCAGGGTAGGTCTCTTGTGTGGCTTCTGACTCCTTTGGTATTAGGTGGTTTCCCCCAAAGACCACACAAAGCAGCTGAGCACATATAAATCATTTCTGCTAGCTGGGTCTTCTTAGATAGTTCCTGAACCTGAAATCTCTGACCAATCTTTTGCTGGGTCCTCAACTCTCTCCTAGTTGTCACAGAACTGCTTTCTCCTCAAGAGAACTTACTGCCTCAGGCTCAATGGGATTTACTTCAGACTTTCCCAGATATTATATTTAATTGGTGGAGTCAGTTCAGCAATTTGGGAGGGTGAGGAAATGAGTTAATCAGGATCATAAGGCCCTTATTTTCCTAGAATTCTTCTTAAGTATTTTATTTGACACTGTTGTTGTGTACTAGTGTTTTTGTTTGTTTGTGTTTTGCTTATTATCAACCTTTAAAAGAGGGGAATAGAAGCTAACTCCTCAAACTGTTAAAGGACATTTACAAAAAACCAACAGCTAACATTAAACTTAATGGTGAAAAACTGAAATCTTTCCCCCTAAGATCACAAGCAAGATAGGGATGTCCACTCTTGCCACTTCTATTCCACATTGTACTAGTCAGGATATTTAGGTAAGAAAAAGAAAAAACAGGCACTCAGATTGGAAAAGAAGAATTAAAACTATATCTATCTGCAGATGACAGGGTCAAATATACACATAATCTTAAAGAATAAAAAAAAAACTATTGAAACTAATAAACAAGTGTAGCAATATTGCAACATAGAAAATAAATATACAAAAATGTGTTGCATTTATACATATTAGCAATGAACAATCTGAAAATTAAGAAAACAATTTTATTTACAGTAGCAGCACAAATAATAAAAGACTTAGGAATAGATATAACCATGGAAGTGAAATACTTATCCACTGAAATCGAAAAAAGACACCGATGAAAGCAATTTTTAAAATCCATTGTCATGGATTGGAAGACAATACTGCTAAGGTGGCAATAATCCCCAAACTCATATACAGATTCAATGTAATCTCTATCAAAATTCAAAATTTCATCTGCCTTTTTTTTTCAAAAATGGAAAGCAGATTCTAAAGTAAATATGGACATATATAGAGGAAAATGAATAGCCAAAATAATCTTGAATCTTCCCAGTTTTAAAACTTATAACGATGCCATAGTAATTAAAACAGTGTGATACTGGGATAATAGACATATAGTTCAATGGAATAGAATTCAGAGTTCAGAAATAAACTCATATCTGTTGTCAGCTGATTCTTCATAAGGCTGCCAAGACCAATAATGGGAGAAAGAATAGTCATTTTAGCAAACGATGCTAGAACAACTGGAAATTCACATGCACAGGATTGAAGTTGGACCCATATCTCATACCATATACAAAAATTAACTCAAGATGGATCAAAGATCTAAATATAAGAGCTAAAACTATAAAACTCAGAAGGAGATATAGGTATAAAACTTTGTGACCTTGTATTAGGCAATCAATTTTCATATTTTATATAATATAAGTTTAAAAATAAATATGTAAATAAAAAGCAGAGTCACATAATAAAGTTAGATACTTGGCAGCAAGTCGATTTTCATGTTTAATTAAATATGCTGTTTAAATGATATTAGAGATAGGCCTACATATCATTATCTTAGGGCTATAATTGTATTTATGCACAACGATCTTGAAAATACATATTTATTTCTTCTCAAAGAGAATGTACTTTTGGAGATAGATAATATTGTTACTTAATTTTACAGATCCAAATATAAAATTACCATAAATTAGTTAAAAAATGAAATAATAATCATATTGATAACAGCATTCTACCCAATCAAATTCAACTTACATTAATGCCAGTGAATATTAAAAATAGAAACTTTCTTAACACTGATAATTTAATAAGCAAAAATAAATGATACTAAGCTTATAAAAATGAGCTGAATTGGAGAAAATTTTTGATAGGGCCAAAAGCTTGTGTTGCATATGAAATATTTGCTTGCTTTGAAGAGATATGTCATTCTTTGATGAAATGTTTTGTCATTGAATGTTTTAAACAGTGAAAGTCCAAACCAATCTAAGATTTTCAAAGTTTATAGCTTTGCTACCAGAAAATTAATTTACTTAAATATTCTATTTTCATCAATGTCAAGATCTGAAATTCCATAGGAACAAGCTTTAGCTTTTTCCCTGCTAAAAGCAAAATGACAAGAAACAAGAGTAATTTTTCTTGTGCAAGCCAGCATCAAAAGTTGGGTCTCATCTGTATGAGTCTAGTTTGCAGGATTCATTCATACAAGAGCCGGCGACCATTTGCTAGCTAGGCCTCAGATGGAATATAAAATGGAAATGAGGATTAAACAGGAGTAGAAAATGCACTTGCCTTAGAAGCCAAGTTTTAAAAAGGAAACAAAAAATTTCATTAGTGTTTCACTAACTGGATTTAATTTTGATTTTGTGTGCCGATTGAATTTGACTTTATTTTATGCTTATTTTCAATTTCATTGAATTTTTCTATCTTTATTTCCTTTCTTCTACTTTACTTGTTATTTTCTTTGTTCTTTTTTCTACTTTCTTGAGGTAGAAGCTTATATCATTAATTTTCAGATTTTTTTCTTTTGTGATATATTCATTTAATATGTTCATCTCGATTTCTATCTTAACAGAGACTTAGCTATATCCCTGGTTGTTTTTTTTTTTAAGTTTATTGGGGTAACTTTGGTGAATACAATTATATAATTTTCAGGTGTACATTATAATTAGACATCTGTGTATTCTACTGTGTATTTGCCACCCAAAGTCCAGTTTCCTTCAGCTACCATATATTTGATCCCCTTTACCCAATTTACCCTCCCCCTACATCCCTATATTTGACCCCTATTATCCCATATACCTCCCCTCCTCCCCCACTCTCTTCCCTTTGGTAACCACTAGTCTATAGTCCATGTCCATTTTACATTTGTTGCTTTTTAAGTTTATATCCCACATATAAATGATATCATGTGATTTTCAACTTTTTCTTCTGACTTATTTCACTTAGCATGATTATCTCGAGGTCCATCCATGTTGTCACAAATGGCAGTAGTTCATCTCTTCTTATGACTGAGTAATATTCCATTGTATATATGTACTACAGCTTCTTTAGCCAATCATCTATCATAGGACACTTCAGTTGCTTCCATGTCCTGGCCACTATGAATAATGCCACTATGAACATTGGTGTGCAAATATCTTCTCGGATATGGGTGTTCAAGTCTTTGGGGTAAATACCCAGTAGAGGGATTGCTAGATCATATGGTAGATCACTTATTAGTTTTTTGAGGAACCTCCATACTGTTTTCCATAGTGACTGTACCACTTTGCAGTTCCTCCAGTAGTGTATGAGGGTTCCTTTTTCTCTGTATCCTCTCCAACATTTGTTACAACTTGTCCTGTTGACTATAGCTATTCTAACAGGTGTGAGATGGTATCTCATTGGGGTTTTGATTTGTATTTCCCTAATAGCTAGTGATGTTGAGCATCTTGTTGGCCATTTGTATGTCCTCTAGGGAGAGTGTCGGTTCAGGTCCTCTGCCCATTTTTTGATTGGATCATTTGTCTTTTTTGTTGTTTTTGAGTCATATGAGTTCTTTGTATATTTTGGATATTAGGCTCTTATTGGATGATTGTCTCTTTACCTTGTTGACGATTTCTTTTGCTGAGCAGAAGCTTTTGAGTTTGATGTAGTTTCATTCATTTTTTAACTTTTACTTCCCTTGCTTTTGAGGTCAAATCATAAAACCCTCTTTGAGTCCAAGGTCTTTGAGTGTAGTTCCTACGTTTTCTTCTATGCATTTTATTGATTCTGGTCTTATATTCAGGTCCTTAATCCATTTTGAGTTAATTTTGGTGTGTAGTGATAGACAACAGTCTAGTTTCATTCTTTTGCAGGTAGCCTTCCAATTTTCCCAGCACCATTTATTGAAGAGGCTTTCCTTTCTCCACTGTATGTTTTTGGCTTCTTTGTCAAAAATTATTTGTTCATATAAATATGAGTTTACTTCTGGACTCTTGATTCCGTTCCACTGGTCTGTGTCTGTTCTGTTGCCAATACCATGCCTTTTTGATTACTGTTGCTTTGTAGTATAATTTGAAGTTGGGCAGAGTGATGCCTCCAGCCTCATTGTTTTTTCTCAGGATGGCTTTGGCAATTTGGGGTCTTTTATGCTTCCACACAAATTTGATGATTTTTTTTTTTTTTTTGCTCCATTTCTTTAAAAAAATGCCAATGGGATTTTGATGGGGATTGTATTAAATCTGTATTATGCTTTAGGTAATATGGTCATTTTAACTATATTGATTCTTCCAATCCAAGAACACAAAATATCTTTCCACTTCTTTGTATCTTCTTCAATTTCTTTTAATAGGGTCTTGTAGTTTTCATTATATAGGTCCTTCACATGTTTCATTAAATTTATTCCTAGATATTTTATTCTTTTTGTTGCAATTGCAAAGTGAATTATTTTTTCCATATCTTTTTCTGACACTTCATTATTAGTGTATAGGAATGCTATGGATTTTTTTATTTTTTATCCAGAAACTTTACTGTATTTGCTTATTGTTTCTAGTAGTCTTCTTGTGAAGTCTTTAGGGTTTTCTATATAGAGAAGCATGTCATCCAAAAAGAGTATTTCCTATTTGGATGCCTTTTATATCTTTCTCTAGTCTGATTGCACTCACTAGAACTTCTAATGTTATGTTGAATAACAGTGGCAATAGTGGACACCCTTGCCTTGTTCTTGATCTTAGAAGGAAGGTTTTTAGTTTTTCAACATTCAGTATAATGTTGGCTGAGGATTCATCATAGATGGCCTTTATTATGTTAAGTTTCTTTCCTTCTATACTGATTTTCTTAAGTGTTTTGTTCATAAAGGATCTTGTATCTTGTCAAAGGCTTTTCTACATCTACTGATATGATGTGTTTCTTACTTTTAAATTTGTTTATGTGGTGTATCACATGAATCAATTTGCATATGTTGAACCATCCCTGTGCCTGTGGGATGAAGCCCACTTGATCGTGGTGTATAATCTTTCTAATATGTTGCTGTATTCAGTTCACTAGTATCTTATTTAGTATTTTTGCATCTGTGTTCATGAGAGATATTGGTCTGTAGTTTTCTTTTTTTGTGTTATCTTTACCAGGTTTTGGTA
This sequence comes from Pteropus medius, assembly GCF_902729225.1. Lineage (NCBI taxonomy): Eukaryota > Metazoa > Chordata > Mammalia > Chiroptera > Pteropodidae > Pteropus > Pteropus medius. Next base: position 11,731,592 of record NW_024350325.1, on the reverse strand, counting down.
TCAGAGTAATATTGGCCTCATAAAATGTGTTGGGAAGTATTGCCTCCTCTTCAATTTTTTGGAAGAGTTTGAGGAAAATAGGTATTAATTCTTCTTTGAATATTTGGTAGAATTCATTGGTGAAGCCATCTGGTCCTGGACTTTTAATTTTTGGTAGGTTTTGATGATTGTTTCAATTTCCATACTGCTCATTGGTCTATTTAGGTAGTCCAGTTCTTCTTGATTTGGCCTAGGAAGGTTACATTTTTCTAAGTACTGGTCCATTTCTTCTAGGTTATTAAATTTGGTGTTATGTACTTTTTCATAGTATTCTTGTANTGTAGTTTTTGTGTTGTTTTACCAGGTTTTGTATCAGAGTACAATATTACCCCATAAAATGCCAAAGTATTGCCTTCCACTTTTTGGAAGAGTTTGAGGAGAATAGGTATTAAATCTCTTTGAATATTTGGTAGAATTCACTGGTGAAGCCATTTGGTTCTGGACTTTTACTTTTTGGTAGGTTTTTGATGATTGTTTCAACTTCCATACCACTGATTGATCTATTTAGATTTTGCAGATCTTCTTGATTCAGTTTAGGAAGATTAGATTTTTCTAAGTACTGGTCCATCTCTTCTATGTTATTAAATTTGGAATTATATATTTTTTCATAGCACTCTTGTATGATCCCTTGTATTTCTGCAATGTCAGTTGTAATTTCTCATCTATCCCTGATTTTGTTTATTTGTGTCCTTTCTCTTTTTTCTTCAGTTAGTCTAGCCAGGAGTTTGTCAATTGTATTAACCTTCTCAAAGAACCAGCTCTTTGTCGCATTTATTTTTTCTATTTTTTTTTTAATTTCATTTATTTCTGGCCTGATTTTGATTATTTCTTTCCTTCTGCTGACTTTAGGCTTCATTTGTTCTTCCTTTTCTAGTTCTTTAAGATGAAGTGTTAAGTTGTTTATTTGAGCTCTTTCTTGTTTTTAGAGATAGGTCTGTAATGATATGAAGTTTCCTTTTATGACCACTTTTGCCGTGTCCCAAAAGTTTCGATATGTTGTACGATCTTTATCATTTGTTTCTATGTATCTCTTGATCTCTCTTTTTATTTCTTCTGTGACCCAGTTATTCTTCAGTTATTCTACTGTGACCCAGTAGAATGTTGTTTAATCTCCATATATTTGTGTTTCTTCCTGATTTTTTTTCAGTCGATCTCTAGTTTTAAAACATTATGATCAAAGAATATGGTTGGTATGATTTCAACCCTCTTATATTTGTTAAGGCTTCTCTGTGTCCCAGTATGTGGTTGGTTCTTGAGAATGTTCCATGTGCACTAGAGAAGAAGATATAAGCAGATGTTTTGGGATAGAAGGCTCTGTGTACGTCAATTATGTCTAGTCGGTCTAATGTGTCATTTAGGGATGTTATTTCCTTATTGATTTTCTGTTTGGATGATCTGTCCATATCTGACAGTGGGGTATTTAGGTCCCCTGCTACAATTGTGTTTTGGTCTGTTTCTCCATTTAGTTCTGTCAGTAATTGCTTTACATATTTCGGGGCTCCCTGATTGGGAGCATAGATATTAATAAGTGTTACATATTCTTGGTGCATGATTCCCTTTATCATTATGAAGTGTCCCTCAGTATCTTTATCTTTTTTAGTTTAAAGTCTGTTTCATCTGATATTAGTACTGCTTCTCCTGCTTTTCTCTGAATGCCATTTGCTTGAAATATCATTTTCCACCCTTTCACTTTGAGTCTATATTTGTCTTTGGAGCTGAGATGTGTCTCCTGGAGGCAGAATATGGTTGGGTTTCGTTTTTTGATCCATTCTGCAACTCCGTGCCTTTTTATCGGTGAGTTCAGTCCACTTACATTTAGGGTGATTATTGAAATATGAGGTCTTCTTATAGCCATTTTATGTTTTACTTTCTAGTAGCTCTGTGTTTCCATTGCTTCCTTGTCCTTGTGTCTCTGTTTTCTTTATTTTGGTTGGCTTTTGTGGGTTTTGCCTCTGGTTCTTCTTGGTTTATGTTATTACTAAAGTTCTTAATCTTCTCTGTGTGGTTACAATTATGAATATGTAAAGGATAGTTATATATGTACAGTCAACCATTTTCTTCTGCACGTGCCTTATCTCCATTCCTCTTTGCGAATTTGGATCTTTGAATTCTCCCCTTTTCAGTCATTGTTATCTCAATTTGTCCCTATGTATGCTGAACGTTCATTACTATCTGGTTATAACAATTCTCTTCTTATTATTTAAACTTATAATGTCTTGTTCTTAGTAAGAGTTTCACTCCTCTGCTTCTAATTGCCTGATAGTCACTTTACTCCTAGTCATGTATTTTTTTTGTCATTTTGTTTTAGGTGAGCTGAACCCTTTTAGTATTTCCTGTAGTGTAGGCCTCGTAGTGGAGAATTTCCTCAATTTTTGTGTGTCTGGAAAGGTCTTAATTTCTCCTTCATATCTAAAGGAGAGCTTAGCTAGATACATTATTCGAGGCTGGTAATTTCTCTCACTTAATAGTTTAAATATTTGATTCCATCCCTTTCTGGCTTGTAAGATTTGCACTGAGAAGTCCGAGGATAATCTAATGGGTTTTCCTTTATAAGTTACCGTGTTCTTCTCCTTGGCTTCCCTGAGAATTCTTTCTTTGTTGTTGATTTTTGATAATTTTAATACAATTTGTCTTGATGAAGGCCTTTTTGGGTTGAGATAATTGGGTGTTCTGTTGATTTCTTGAATTCCAAGCTCCAGCTCATTCCTTAGATTTGGGAAATTCTTGTCCACTATTTGTCTGAAAATGCTTTCTAGTCCCTGCTCCTCTTCCTCGCCTTCTAGAATGCCCGTTATTCTTATGTTTCCTCTCCTGATGGTATCATCTAGTTTTTATATTTCTCTTTCATTATTTTTCTTTCTTCGGTTTCTCTCTTCTTCCTTCTGATTTATTTCTAGATTTCTGTCTTCGATTTCACTGATCCTTTCCTCTATTTGGTCGACTCTTTCCCAAGCTTGCTATTTCATTTCTCAACTCTTGCAATGTGTTTTTAATTTCCAGAAGTTCAATTTGTTTCTTTTTGAGGATTTCAATCTCCTTGCTCTGCTCTTCTAGGTTTTTTTTTTCAGTTCCTGAAATTGTTGATATGACTTGTTTCGGAATTCACTGAGTTTTTTCAGAAGTATCATTATGAATTCTCTGTCATTTAAGTTGCATATTTCTATGTCTTTAAGCTTATTTTCTAGAGATTTTTCTCTTTCTTTCTGAGATCCCTTGTCACCTTGGTTGTTCATGGTGTTTAATGGACTATTTCTTTGCCTGGGCATTAATGCAAATGTATTCTACTTTTTTTTTTTTCTGGAGAGGTTTATTATATAAAGGTCTCTCTTTAGCCTGATGCAAATAAGGTGATTTTCTTTTGGTTTCCAGTAGGTGGCATCTAAGCCTCTTGGATCCCTGCTTTATATAAAGCTTTATAATGCTTTTTTATTTTCTGATAGATATTTAATCATGTTTGCTTCCCTCATTTTTAGTCCCTGTCAGTGTTAGCAGCAGTTTTGGTAGCATTTGCTCAGATTCTCCTTGAGCTCTGTAGTGTTTGATCTCAGCGGGCATGGCGGGGAGGGCCCTGTGGGTAGGGGATTGGGAGCTGTGGCTCAGCCTCCGTTTTGTAACTGTGGTTGGTGAAAATCAACTGTTGTTTCTCTGTTGGCTGTTTCTCTGCTTTCTGCCCTGGTGACTGGGCCCTGGTGCCAGCCAGACTTGGGAGCTCACAACTTTCCCAGGCAGGGCTGTTCAGAGAACTGGCCACTCCTCCCCACCCCCTCTTCCTGCAAGGAGCTCAGGCAGCTTTGAGAGGCAGCTTTTTTACCACACCCAACACCTGGAGTTCTGACCTGTGGTAGCCCTTGTGCATAGATCTCACACTCAGAAGTGCTAGAGTGCAGTTTGGGTGGTTTTCGTTGAGTTTTAGATGTTCAGCTTATTGTCGTTTCAAGGGGAGAGATCTGTGGATGTCACTCATTCTGCCATGTTTCCAAAGATGTCATATTTTCATTATTTTTCACTTCAACATATTTTCTAATTTCTATTGTGATTTCTTCTAGACACATGAATTATTTAGAAATGTATTTCCAAGTATATGAATATTTTCTAATTATCTTTTTTTACTGTTGACATCAAGCTTAATTTCACTGTAGCCAGAAAATATATATAGCATAGTAACCCTTTTAAATTTGTTCATATTTACTTTATAGTCCAGTTTATGATCTATTTTAGTAATTGATGCTTCTTTTATACTTGAAAATGATGTGTTCTGTATTTATTGGGTATTGTGTTCCTGATGTGTTAAGAGGATATGTTTTGTTGATGTTTTCAAGTCATCTATAGCCCTTCTGATATGTGGTTTCTGTGTTATATTAACTACTGAGATATTTGTTAAAATTTGTAACTATGATTATGGATTTATTTATTTTTATTTTTGTTAGTTTTTGCCTTATATGTTTTGAGAATATGTCTAGATATTTAAATATTATCCATTGTGACTTTTTCTTTGAAGCATTAGTTACTTAGAAGTATGTTATTTGTATTTTGGCTATTAAGACTTTTAGGAAGGGAATGAGGCAATAAAATTTGTTTCTTAAACAGAATACTCAATGATGAGGATAGATTTTCTTCTGTCATACCCCTTTGATGTTTCTCTGTCTGTGTCCTACTCTACAGTTATAAAAATAAACTGTAGACTTATCAACTAAGCCAATCACTGATATATGAGCTATTGGCAACTCTAATTGCTTTGGTTCCATGATAAATTAAGCTAAATCCTAACAGCATATTGAGATAACATTCATATTATTAATTTCTACCCCTTCTCATCTTCTCTCTCAAATCCTGGTTGGGATGACTTAGGTTCTGTGGCTCCTGGATTTTAAATACTAGAATATGACTTTAATTTCTAAGAGATCTTTGTATCTTATATACTAGAGATAATCTGATTTCATTAACTGAAATGACCTTCTCTTAAAGTAAGTTATGCTCTAATCACATTAACAAGTATAAGCAAGTATGTCGCATTGATTTCCAGCTTCCAGTTTTTGAGATAGTAAAATGTGAATCCTTTTTATCACCGAATGTTGCAACATTTCTTCTAGATAATTTCTTTTTTTCCATCTATTTATTTATTTATTTTTAATTTTTTTTTTATTATAGCAACATTGGCAAACGAAATCCAGTAAGTTTCAGGTGTACAATTTAGCAGTAAGACACACACACACACACACACAAATATATATATGTACACATATACATACATACATATATACATACATACATATATATATATGTGTGTATATATATATATATACACACACATATATATATGTATGTATGTATATATGTATGTATGTATATAGCATTGTGTGTTCACCAGCCTCTAGATAATTTCTTAAACAAAATAACGAGGCAACTTTCTTGCTTATTGGATATTCAGCTGTTTATAAAACTACCCATAATCTGAATTATAAACTTAATGTAACAATCAGTTTGGTTTATATCCAATAGGTTCTGAGAAGTTTTCATAGAATTTTGGTGGTCGACAAATGAATTATTGGAATAAAAATATCACAGCTTCTGTGCTGTGTGCAGATACTTACTGAGTGTGATGAAGGAATTATTCTAACAGAGCAATTAAGCCAAGTGCCAAAAACATTAAGGCTCACATGCTGAGAGCCTACAGGGAGGATTCGGTTATAGGATTTAGACACCAACCCCTGGCTCACTTACCAGAGGGTGGCACTCCAGACTTCCTGATATTCTGCCAGCCTAGCTGAGACTCAACAGCTACCACCAGCCACTGCTAGCTTCTAGATTCTCTTGCCAGTGCTCTGTGCCCGAACCCTTCTTACCCATCTGCCTTCCATCTGCCTTTCACTTGAGAGGTGGGTGCACAGTTCAGGGCACTGTACAAGTTGAGTTGTGACACTCAGTTGACACACTGCATTCACCTTTACTGTGCCTCCACCCCCACAGTCTCTTCTTCAGCTTGGCAGCTTGATAGAAAAGGGTTCCCAAATCCTGTTTCATAATATTTCAGGGGTTCCATTCAGAGGCTTCTGGAGTACCCTGAAACTCAAGGAAACTGAGCATTGTGGTGGAATAGGGAAGTTCACTCACGGGATTGTGGACAATCAGACTCCCCTAGCTTGCATCCAAAAAAAATCTGGTGAACAAGAGTAGCCTTTATAACTCCAAAATTCCATCAAGATGAGCTGAAATCTGGTTCTGTCATTTCTTATCACCCACCCCATCTCACAACCTGTCCCTACCCCCAAAACAAAACAAAACAAAACAAAACAAAATGAAACACCAGAGCGGTGGAGTTTCTTAACAACTTGATTTTTATCCAGAACTGAGACTCTCTGTTTGTTAGAGCTAAGTATTTGTTCCAAGATTTTCTAATTCTGTGGGAACTTGAATCACCACCCCTCCCCAAACCCCCACAGACGAAGCAGATGGGGATCTTGTAGAGGTTCAGAAGTCCAGGACTTGGACAGCTTGACAGTTCTACTTGCCAGGCTGAATTGCTTAGAATTAAAAAACTTATCCTCCTCCTTTTTTGCACTTCTGAACTTATCCAAGGAATCAAAAGGATATTTATTCATGCATAGAAACCAATTTGTCCAAGTAAGTGAAAATCTGCATTAGAAGTCAGGGGCTTACCAGCAGAGGTGAGTCATATAGGCTGGTTAGGGCAATGAGGCAAAAGCAGTATTCTACATACAGGTTAGGACTGGAGTGTGCAACCCTCTTCTCTTTCCCTTTCCTCCTCGATTTCCTGTCTCTGCCTCCTTGCCTGAATTGTGCCTATAATAAACACTCCTGGACTGCAAGATTCTGAAACAGGTTTTGGATCTTGTTAGTGACACTGACACCAGATTGCTAACATTTATCTGCTTTCTAATATCGAAAAGAAAATAATTCATTCGTCTTGACATTTTAATGTGAGAGTTCTGAGATGAAATTTAACTTTGATTCTTTCATCCTAAGTTGTGCTAATTGCCAAGTTGAGTGCATGTTAGAAACTTCAGAACAAAGTAAGGTATGACCACTTGGGGTAATAAGAGCTCAGTTATTTTCAGGAATAACTTTTTTCTTAAAACTGGGATTTTCCTAAAGCTGGGATTTTTCTTCCTTTAGGAGCTCTTACATGAAGTATTGGCAATTTGGGGGATTGAAATGGAGGTGGCAGTAGCAGGAAGCATTGTAGTTGATGCACACCTGTGAGGAAAGAAAAACATTTTTCTATGTGTTGATGGTGAGGGCATTTACTGACTCTAACCAGAAGTATGTTTGTGTGGATACTTCCAGGGAAACAAGGGAAGATGTCACTTGGATGGACTCCCTTACAGCTTGGCAAGAACTTGTGCTGCTGCTTGGGATTATTCCTCTTGTAGTCATTCTCTGATTTTTAGATTTCCCTGTCACACAAGTGGACAGCTCCAATTCCAACTCAGAGTTCTGCCATGACAGTAACCAGGCATGAAAAGTGCCAATTGTACAGTTTGCTTTGGTAGACATGCCAGAGTGAGCTCTGGAGACAGTGAAAGGACAGAAAATATCTTTCCTATACAAGACTTTGAGTTTTGTTTTCTAAAATAGGGACTCCCCGACTGGAGATAAGACCTGGTTACCATCAGTCGTTCTGAACTCTGATCCATTATTGTGCGAGAGCAGCCATGAGTGGTGGGTTTCACAATCATTCAGAGGTCTCCATTAGTCACCAGGGTCTCCTTTTATGGAAGTGGCACAGTTGGGCACTCTCTGATCACTCCTGCTCATACTCATTTATACAATTTTGTTTCCTTGCAGTTTAACACACGTATCTATCTCTTTCAGGCTCACACACAATGAGATTTAGTAACCCATTTTAATGAGGTAATTATATTTTAACTCTCTATTATATGCAATTATCCACTCAGTTAAATTGTCTCAACTGAAATGCTTGGTGTTGATGTCTCACTGGCACTTACTTGCTGGTCCCTAGGGGCAGCTGGGCTGCTGGGCCTGGAACACTGAAACTCTGACACTCCCAGTGCCCCTCTGCTCTCCACAGATGGCTTAGTGCTGCCACAGGCCAGAGACAATTGCAATTTCTGGCCCACATAATGGAGCCCTTGATTGCTGTATGGGTGGCCTAGATTTTTCTCATCTGCTTTGCTGTGCTAGAAGTGTTGTTTTTCTGGGTCCTAGAACCCCAGGTAAGCCTCCAGCTTGGAGGGGCCAAGAAGACTTATTTGGATAATTAGAACCATGAAATTTGGCCTAGGGAGGGTTGGCAGGTAGCGGATCCTGCATGGCCATCCTACATTTGCAGTTTAGTTCTAATAGTAACTTTGGAAAAGAAGGTTTTAATGATGAGATATCTACTTCATTCAAAGTAGTATATCTGATTTATACAGTAGTATATCAAACCAATCATCTATGGACTTACAATTCAACTTAATAATTGTAACATCCCCAATCTTTTTTCATCTACCCATGAGTATTTACCCCACCTCTACTTACTCTCAGAGGGAGCCATTTGCTTAAATTTTGTCCATGCCTTTTACTTGATTTCTTAAAAGTTTTATCACATATGCATGTACCACTATTCATTATCATTATTTGTTAGTTTTCTTTGAGTTTTATTGAAGTGTCATTCTATAGGTAGCCTTCTGTAACCTAATCTTCTCCACTTAGTGTAATGTTAAAGCTCCATCTCTGTAAATGTGTATAGTTGTGATTCATTCATCTTCATGGATGTATAATATCCCATTATGTGACATCTTCCTGTCAAATAAACGTTTGGACTTTTTCTTGGTTCTTTTTTTCTTTTTGTTTTGACTTATGAACAATGCTTTCATACCACTCCTGTGTATGCATACTAGTGCAAATGCATGAGAATTTCTCTGTTTTGGAGTGGAATTAATGTGTTGTAGAATATGAGAATGTTAATGAGTATAATAGTGTGATAAATTGTTTCTCAAAGGGGCTAAATTCATAGTCCTCCAGCCAGAGAATATTTTTTGAAATTATCCAGATCCATACAATATTATGTCCATGGTGACATAATTATTAAGAACAGTAAATATGAATTCCATATGTTGGCTGTGGAATCTTGGAAAAATTGGTTGCTCTCTCCGAACCTCAGTTTTCACATCTGTAAAGTAGACATTATTAATTGCAGTAAGATATATATTTGTTTTGAGAATTAAAATTATCTGTGTAAATCCCTAAGCACATTACTAAGCACATAGTTGTGTCCAATAACTATTAGCAATGGTTATTTTATGTTAAAACCAGAGTTAAGAGTAGGGGAAATATTTGAGTTCAGTACCTAATATCTAGTGGTTATGCTGGCAAACTCCTTGCCTTATGAAAGTGCAACATCCTCCAACAGCTCAGTGCCTTAATGTTGCCAAGTGTAGCTAACCAAAATTCCTTGTACCGTTGTTTAGGATATTTGCTACTTAGTACCATCCTCAATTTAAATCTGTCTTGCAAAGAAAATGAGATCTCAATAAAATACCAAAAGGTATAACCATTTTCAAGTTTTTATCACATGTGGAAATTTGGTAATTTACCTAATTAATACCCACCACTACTGCTGTTATCTTATACATGTTAGTCGGGTTTCTCTTTGGGCTTTCAGTGGAATGCCACAGTCTTCAGAGTCCCATGAGGTATACCAAGGCTTTCTCACATTGATGGAGCAGTCCTTGGAGACAGCCAGTAGTGATGCTAAGGATAGCAACATTAGTATAGGGAGTTTACAAAGCATATTTCTGTATGGTCTAGTATTTGCCTCCCTACCAAGATCCTCAAAGTTAAATGATATTTCTGTTTTCATTTATAGAGATAAGTAAACTGAGAGTTAGAAAAAATGAACTGATTTGTCATGTGACAGAAGCTTGATTCAAGCCCAAGTCTTCTGTCATTGGATCCAACGTTTTTTCCCCCACTACCTTACTCTATTTTACTGTATTACAGTATGTATTTATTTGTTTTTCCTTTCTAAATTATTTAATATAATCCACTTGATTATATAAAAAAAAAAGAAGAAAAGAAATCCATTTGTGTCTCCAGAGGTGGCTATAGCCATTAGTCTATACTGAACAAAGTTCACTGTCATATTTGCTTTAAAGTGGAACAGTTCAAGGATTAATTGTGAAAAACTTATTCATAATGAAAAAACTTTAAGACTACAGGCTTTAATATCTCCCAATCAAGTTTAATTACTGAAAAGTTTAATAATAACTGAAGTATATAGTTACTGTATTCTTTATTGATGGGAGGCTTTTGCACGAGAGCTTCTGCTGCCTACAAGACTTCCCTTGATAATATTAATCATCTTTTTAGTGTTCACTTTCACTAAAATAATATCTGCATTCTCTGGAGCTCGAGCATTAGCTGCTCCTCATTAACTGCTTCTCATGTCAAGTAATGGTAGTTCTAATTGGTACAGGCATGAGTGTGACTGCAAACAGCCACCACCCACACAAGTGAGCAAGCTTCTACCGTACCTCTTAGGGTCATTCCATGCAAGGCTGACGGGTGAGAATCACCCCAATGCCCAACAACTTGAGGCCCATCTTCTGAATATCACTCAACAAGTTACACTTCCAACAGCCTTTCTGGGTTATTTCCCACAGATAATATAAGGCACTTGCCCCATTCAAGTCATGCTGCAAGATTTTCAGCACTTACTTTGTACACTGTGTTGCTACCAGACAAGATCAACAAGTATGCTTGTTCCAGGGGCACGAACATAATGTGGGGATGAGCCTCAATCTTTCCTCAGGTCTCTCCAGAGAGATCTTGCTCTTCTGCCCTGTCTTTTCACTTATCATTACAGTGAGCTTGTGACCAGACCCTGGAGCACAGAGGTGAAGAAGTGCATTGGTCCAGGTTTTGATCTCATCTCTGCAGGAGGACAGTCATGATCTCACCCCTGATTTCACTCCCTTGAGGGAGTCAAGTCAACCTCATGGGCCTTTTCTTTCCTTATAGACATAATTCCTGCCCTCAGGGAGCTTATATACCTATTTCCTCAGCTCTCTGTTGCTCGAGGGCAGGAACTAGGCCTTACTTTGTGTTCTTTGCAGGTACACCAGCCCATGAATATTAGTTGAACTGACTTAGTCATTAAGAGTCATAAGTGTTCTCAGTAAAACCTGAAATATACTTTTCTAAAGCCACTCCCTGGCACTATGGTGTTACATCACACAACATCTATTTCCTGGCTCAGGGACTCTTCTCAGACTCTCCTTCCTGAACTAGGAGTGCAATTCTTGACCTCTTATAGAAAGCTCAAGTAAATAAGTACCTGATTAACCTTCTGATCTTTGTAGAAAATAGAAAAATGCCTCTCTTCCAATGACCTTGGGTTCCTTTGACTTTATTGAGGAACTGAAAGGTTTTCCAAAGCAACCAAATACTCTAGCTAGAAGCTCTGGTCACAGAACAGTGACTATCTGGTAACCATCTGCACTCCTGTCACTGTCCCAAGGACTGTCTTCCTTCTAGATCACCCATTTAAAGCCAGGCACTTTGTATATTTTATGTTTTACCTTCACGTCAGCTACACAAGGCAGACATTGGTACAGCTGTTTTTCAGATGAGAATTCAGAGGATCTAACGGATTCAGGGACTTTCCCCCATGGCAGGGCAGGTATAATAGCCAGTTCTGTTTACTATGTGTTGTTCTTACATCTCCAATCTCTATCCATCTTAATGCCAGGAAGAGAAAAATACCAAATCCATCTCCAAGGCAACCAGAGGAAGGAGATTTGTCTTTCCAGTGTATAGCTCATTTGAGATATTTACATATTCATTTGAACCTTGAACAATGAAGAAGTTAGGGGCACTGATCCCTTGCATAGTCAAAAATTCATGTATAACTTTTGACTGCCACAATAGACTGCTGTTGACTGGAAACCTTACCAATAATATAAATAATCAATTAAACTAATTTTGTACATAACATGTATCATATACTATATTATTACTATAAAGTAATCTACAGAAAAGAAAATGTTATCAAAAAAATCAATAGGAAGAGAAAATACATTCACAATACTCTATGCATTGACTGAAGCAAAAATGTGTGGTAAGTAGACCTGTGCAGTTCAAACTCATATTGTTCAAAGGTCCATTGTATTTGTTCCTAGGAAAGAGGCTTAGGGCTGGATTGATGCAGTAATGATCACTTTCCAAATGGACTTCCATAACTGTTTGAAGGGAGAGATCTTCATGTGATCTGTATTCCCCCAATAGCGAGAGTTTTGAGCACTGGAGGTTATTCGTGAGACTTTTGATAAACAAAGAGATTTAATGCCATTTATACATTTTCCACTAACAACAAAAGAGGCTAGGACACCATGAGTTTCAATGATTAGAAGCTGATTATTTGTTTCTACCTCTGCTTTGATTAGAACAAGAGGAAAACAAAACAGAAATTCTGAACTGAAGATTGTCTGATTTTAGATTGACAGTACGCAGTCAGTAAAAGAGATGGGCCACTATCACTTATCAGTTATCTAGAATAGGTTAGTCCCTGGAATGTAGAAATTCTGTACCAGTCTGACTTCAGTCAGGATTATTCTAAGGTTGGTACATTTATGGAAATAGGTTAATTCTTTCCTATGAGTTAAGTTCCATCTACCTAATAATCAAATATGTATTATTTAAAAGTAAATGCATTTCTTAGAATAAGAAATGCTGTGTTAGCCTGCATAAAGCCATCATGCTGTACTAATTAGTCCAGCTGGAAATGGAAATCATAAATCTATTGACATTTCTGTTTGCTCCATGATATCTAACTATTGGTTGAAATGAACCTAAAAATTAATCACACAGAATTAGACAAGGCTGTCTGCTATCACCACTATTATTCAATATAATATTGGAAGTCTTAGCAAGAGCAAATAAGCAAGAGAAAGAAAAAAAGTCACCCAAATAGAGAAAGAAGTAAAATTGTCACCTTTTGCAGATGACATGATCCTCCATAGAGAAAACCCTAAAGACTCCACTAGAGCACTATTAGAAATAACAAACAAATACAGTAAAATTTTGGAATACAAAATTAATGTTCAAAAATCTATAGCATTCCTATATTCTAATAATGAATTTCCAGAAAAAAATGAAAAAAGATATTTTGCACTTGCAGCAAAAAGAATAAAGTACCTAGGAATAAACCTAACAAAACATCTGAATGACCTGTGCATTGAAACCTACAAGATGTTATTAAAAGTAATCGAGGAAGACACAAAGAAATGGAAAGACATTCCAAGTTCTTGGATTGGAAGAATCAACATAGTCAAAATTACTTTTAACGTTATACAGATTTAATGCAATCTCCATCAAAATCCCAAAGGCATTGTTTAAAGAAATGGAACACAAAATCATCAGATTTGTATGGAAGCACAAAAGAACCCAAATACCCAAAGCAAACCTGAGAAAAACAAACAAGGCTGGAGTTATCACTCTGCCTGATGTTATCACTCTGCCTGACATCAAATTATACTAAAAAGTGACAATAATCAAACAGAACAAGTAATAACAAGTGTTGGAGAGGTTGTGGGGAAAAAGGAATCCTCAGACACTGTTGGTAGGAATGCAAATTGGTACAACCACTGTGGAAAACAGTATGGAGGTTCCTCAAAAACTAAGAATTGAATTACCACATGATCCAGCAATTCAAGGTATTTACCCAAAACTCCTGAAAACATTTATCCACAAAAATATATGCACCCTAATATTCACAGCAGCATTATTCATTGAGGCCAGGATACGGAAGCCACCGAAGTGTCCTAAGGTAGCTGATAGGATAAAGAAAATGCGGTACATATATACAATGGAATATTACTCAGCCATAAGAAATGATGTAATACTGTCATTTGCGACAACATATCTTAGGATAATCATGCTAAGAGAAATCAGTCAGACAGAAAAAGTTGAAAACCACATGATATCACTCATATGTGGGATATGAAACTGAAAGCCACAAACAAACATGACAAACAATCAGAAACTCATGGACACGGAGGTGGATTGGGAGTTACCAGGGGGAAGTGGGGCAAGGGGAGGTAGTGGTAAAAGTGTCAATATTTGGTATTGGAAGGAAATCTAACTCTGGGTAATAAACACACAATATATATGACTTATTTTTGAATAACACACTTGAAACATTTGATTTCATTAACCAATGTCACCCTAATAATTTTTAATAAATAATAAAATAAAATTTGAAAAAATAATTGCACAAAGGAACATGAAAGTTCAAGGAAGTATGGGCAGATTAGTGTAAAGTGGCTGGGTGGAAACCCACGTGTGTGTGCTGAGTGTACAAGCACAAATGGTCCCTCAGTTCACAGGGCGGGATTGTCTAATTGCAGGAAGTGGCTCAGCCAACTGATTCCCTGGCTATATTAATAGGGCAATCAGAGCACACTATTTATAGAATGTTCACCAGTAAACCCTGAGGTTGTCTGCCAAAGGAAACCTTAGTTGTAACTTTTAAAACCTTCTGTATTATCTGTTCTTTCCCAAACTTCTTATAAGTTCAAACTTTATAAATATAATGTACATTTTGAAGGCTTATTTTTGAAAATAGAAAGCCATTTTTAATAAATTGTTAGGCCAGATGTTCCTGGTGTTTAGAACAGAAGACATTAAATGTGGTTTTGAAAAAAATCTGAGAACTATAGTGTTTGGTATAACTTACATTATACTCAAAGCTCTTCTATTTGATCTGTGAATTTGGATACTAAGATTTTTTTTTTTAATTCTGGTCTTTTGTAAACCTTGTTTATAATTATTTTACTTTTATCAGTAGTTTGGTGCAAACTTTTTAACATTTTTACATCAAAGTAGTTTACAAAGTTGCAAGATTTGCAAAATTCATATTTTCGTATTACTGCAAAATCCATGTGATTATATTCAGAAAATTCTGAGGTGAAATTGCAAATGCATTATTAAGAGATACATAAAATAGGGGCTCTCGATGCAAAGCTACAACAATGACATTGAAAAAATCAATGAAATACCAACACTCAGGTAGGGGAATAGGCACTTCCATTGCTCTCCCAGCCCTGGAGGAAGTCTACTTTGCTAAGGCCATTAGGTATAATGGTTGGGTGCATGAGCTCCCAGACTTTGAGTTCCATCCTGTCTATGTTATCTGTTATCTAAGGTAGGTTACCCTGAGAAAGTAATATAGCCTTTTTATTCCTCGATTTCCTCTAAGGTAAGGATAATGATAATATGACTCATAAACTAAGACACATAAAAAGTAGAATAATGCAGGACACGAAATAGGCATTAATTAGATGTCAGCATTTCTTATTTTTATCACAGTTATATTGTTGAAATTTAGCTTGAAGAAAAAAAGAAAAAGACACAAATCGATTGTCCCTACTCGCTTAATCTTGGTTATAATGGGAAAAGTTCTAGATAAAGAATGAGGACATATGGGTTTCATCCTGGCATTGATTCACTAGCTTTGTGGCCCTACTGTACATCTAGGGACTAGGTTTCCTCATCACTAAAATGAGAAGGTTGTACTGGAGGCTCCCTGTTTCCATTTATTTCTAACATGCTAAGATAGTGCTCAAGTAACTCAAAAACTCTAATAATTAAGTTATTTCTTAATGTAGTATTACATTTTAACACATAAGACAAGATAAAGCCAGTTAAAAAGCCAGTTAAAGTGAAACCTGGAAATATTCTAAAACAATCTTTTAGAATTATTTCTAGTTTTTAGGCAAAATTCTGATCAACAGAGTTGGAAAAATATAACTCTTTAAAAAGCTTTTTTTTTAAAAAAAAAAACTACAATAGTAATATCAACTCTTTTATTCTAGTGCCTGGCCTTGTTTCTAGAAACCATTAGATGAAAAAGAAGGGGAGAGGGACAGAGGAAAAAGCAGGAGGAGGAGGTGGTGAGGGAGCAGAAGTAATAAAGTACAACTTGTATGTCACGTGGGATTGTTATTTTAAGAAAATATATTCTGACCAATTTTATTCAAAGAATAAATCAACAAACACCCAGCAGCAATCTGCCCCAAGAATTTCTTTTTCCCGATATAGATCTAATCAAAATAATCAGGTTGTGAAAAAAACGTTTCCAGTAAAATGCCTGTCTCTATCTTTTCCAACATTATTGTTGAATATTAGCCACTTTGAGCTTGCACAGTCTACCTGCTTGGTAATGTCAACTAAGTAAATATTAATACTGTGCACTTTTCCCTCAGAAAAAGGAAGACAAACAAATGGGAAAAGATATAACAAATGTTTTGTCACCTTATTATGAATATTTTACTAATCAGAGAAATTAAAGATGAAAAACCCACCAACTGAGCCAGGACCCTGATAATGACTGCTGCACACTGTTAAGTGGTTTGTCTGGTATAGATTTTAGTGTCTTGACCCGTAGGGAATCTACAATTTCCTTCAAAGCCTTCTCGTAAAGACTCTGGCCTGCTAGGAAAGTTTGTCAAATTCCCCTTGTTTTGTTTACTTTTCTAATTAATCACATTTGATTCAGCTTATTTAATTGCTTATCTTTAGTGTCTTAAGATTCTTCATTGTTTTCTATGTGTGTTTGCAGTGTCTTTCTCTTCTTTTTATTCAGCCTTCATGTTTTAGGTTGTTGCCAGGAAAAAAGCAATTTTTTTTTTTTTTTTTGCTGTGGATAGGTGAGCAGTGACCATTCGTTTCATTCAACAAATTAACAATAGCAACATGAGTGGATAACTTACTATGTCAGGTATTGTGCTATATACTTTGTATACATTATCTCATTTATTAAGCACCTACTATTCGCCAGGCATCTGGAATGCAAAGTTAAATATGATCTTGCAATTGTTGTCAAAGAATTTATAATGTGCTGGGGTACAAGCATTCAAACAGATACAGTCAACACAGCATACTCAGTGCATAGGGCTATCAGAGTAATGGAACATTGGAGAATGAGAGTCCACTCCAACCATGAAGAAGAAGGTGCAAGGGTTGAGGTCGAGTGGAGTGGGAAGATGATATTCCAGATGAGATGAACTCTAGGCTGAATCCTTATAGAGTTATCATGAGAGTGTGGAGCTGGAGAAGATAATTGCTCAAGAAATTACATAAAGTTCAATATTATTAAGTTGAAAAACATGAGGATTGTTGGGAAATAAGGTAGTCCAGGGTCAGACTGTAGAAAGTTATGTATTACCTAGTGGGAAACTTGAACTTTGTTCTGGTTCTAAAGCAGAGGATTGACATGGTTGCAATGTAGAAAACATACAGGAGAGGAGGCAGAGAGGCTGAACTGTGACCTATGTCCAGATGAGAGATAGTGAGTGCTGGGATTCCAGGCTTAAATTAGCTCTCCTTGTTTGGAGTATCTTTAAGGCCATCCGTCTTCTTTTATTGTAAGTAATTAGGAACTTACCAAGTACTTTATGAATCTCTGAATGGATGTTCTAGGTATCTTGATACTGAAAAGTGGATAATGGGGAATACATGTTTACTGAAGCCATGATGGTTGTTTACTGACAACTCTCCAACAATTTCTGAGGAAGACTAAATTTCTCTTACTAGTATATTTGGAGAGTGATAGGAGAGAGACAAGAGCCATCGTTGATCATCCACTCTGCAAAGTCCAGTGCTGAGGACATAAATATTTACTGTGTCAACAAGGTGGCAGCAGAGAGTCAAACTTCTGAGAGTTAAACAGTCTTAATCAACACATAATGGGAAATAACCACTTGTAGAAGTCATCTAAAGGATGAGATGTTTATATTTTCCTCCCAGCCTAAAAGTAATAGATTATAAAAGAGGGCTGAAACATGAAGTCAATAGGTTTGATACATATCCAATTTGGTTAATGTTATATTCTCAGGATAGAAATGGCTCTAAAAGGAATTGTAATTTGATTAATTATAGTGTAACAGTCTTATCTGAAGTTATGTGCTAATAGATAGGTAATGTCTGCCTGGAGTCTAAAAAAATTAAGATAGGGCAAAAGGCCTCGACCAGCATTCATCTAGAATATCCAAGGAAACGAGTGTGTATTACCATTATTGGATTTCTAAGTGTCTAAAAACACATCAGAATTTCCTGCAGTTTGAATGAAACGGTCCTTCCAATTATTGAATACTTTGTTTTTTTCATAATCTTTGCTTGTCAAATAATATCCTTTGTATTAGCAGATGTAGAACTGTATAATGATATTCTGTGGGCCCTGCCT
The DNA here is from genome assembly GCF_902729225.1 of Pteropus medius. NCBI lineage: Eukaryota > Metazoa > Chordata > Mammalia > Chiroptera > Pteropodidae > Pteropus > Pteropus medius. Next base: position 11,713,345 of record NW_024350325.1, on the reverse strand, counting down.
TCAGACTTCTGGATCTTGACACTGACACTTAGAAGCTGTGTGTATTAGTTATTTGCCAATCTGGGTGATGTAACAAATTATTCTAAACCTTGAAGTTTGAAAAAATAAACATTTATTATCTCCTAGTTTCTGTAGGTCAGAGATTTATAAGTAGCTTAGCCAGGCAGTTCTGGCTCAGAGTCTATCATAAGGATGCTTTCATCTGCAAGTTTGACTGGGGACTCACTTTCATGAGAGGCATATTAGTGCTGGTTGTTGGTCCTCCCATGTAGGCTTCTTTACAAGCTGCCTGAGAATCCTTAAGACATTATGCCTGGCTTCCCCCAGAGTGAGCAATCCAAGAGAGAGCCAGGAAGAAGAGACAATGTCTTTTACCCTAGCTGAAGAAGCATATGACATCTTTTCTACCACATTATATTCATCAGAATTGAGTCTCTGAGTCTTATTCAAATCAAGAGAGGACAAGATTTATATTCCACTTTTTGAAGAGAAGAGTTTCAAAGAATTGTGCACACAGTTTTACCCATTGCACTGTGTAACCTTAGGTAATTTATTGAAAATATCTGCATTCCAGTTTCTTCATCAGCAAAATAGAAATATTAGTATCTGCCTTCTAGCCTTCTGTAAGAATAAAATGAATTAACGTAAAAGCCTTAAAACAGTGAAAGATAAATAATGAGTGCTCAATAAGTATTAGTAATTGTGCTGATTACTAAGTCTATTCCACACCTCTTTGGCCTGTGTTAGGACTAATCTGGAAGCAAGAACAATATATGCTGGAATCAGTCATGGGCTCCCTGTGAGCTGATTATTCCTATAAGCAATAGAGTTATTCTCACACCCTCCTGTTGGCTTTGATGAACCTAGATACTGTTGTTGCCTAAGCTGGAGATCCAGGACAGGCGGCATGTTTTTGTTTGTTTGTTTGTTTGTTTTTGTTATAAAGCCTCCTTATTCTTTTCTTACTAGAGTAAATGGAGTAAATGGTCTGGAAAGGTGCCACCTAGACTATGTGACTTCTCAGATTCAAAGGCATGGAGATGAGGAAGACCAAAAGATGCCTAGGAGTACTGCTAGCATCAGAGGCATAAATTTCAGCTAAGCCATCAGGAGCCATCCAAGAAGCCTTGAATAGGTTCTTTCAGATTCTTAGGGTGGCTGCATTGAGCAAGGGCTTCTCCAGGGCTCTGACCTGAAGTCACCTCGAAAGCTGTGTTTCTGACATCATAGAAAGGGAACCGGGGCCAGAAATCACTTCGAAATTACCCATCCCAGTTCCACCTCTGAGAATTGAGCTATCAGGAACAAATATTGCAGGAATATTCAAGAATCTGGCTACCAAACAGTCCTTAGAGATAATATTTTAGATTAAATCAAATTAATAAATATTTATCAGGTACCTAGTATAAGCAAGTTACAATATTTCCTAAATTGGAAGGAACTTTCTGATGGCCAAGGAATGGATAGAATTTTAACCCCTTTAAGATCTTAGATTACTTACTAACTTCTTCAGTCAAAATTCACAGTGCTATTTCGAGAACATGTGTCAGAAGTTTAAACAAGGAGAGTTTTGAATTTTTTACTTACAAATATACTGAGTTCAAACTAGAAACCAAAATCACTAACTACTCCTTACAGTTATAGCCTTCACATCAGAAAAAAAGAAGACCAAAAAGAGAGAAGTAATTTGATAAGGTGTCCAAATATCCCAAGTCTTGAAATCTAACCAAATTAAAGTTAAAAGTTCAGAACTTTGCTTCTGAATATATAAAACAACGAAATGACTGGTTCCACGGGAAGCAAGACCACCAAGAAGCATAAATATTTCCCTCTAGCATGCATGCCCTGGTGGCTGACCTTTCCTGAAAGAAATGGCTCTTCTATTCAAAGGCAGTATCTGGAGGGAAGTAATTTATAGATTTTAACACAACAAATGAAAATTACTATCTCTGGTCAAGTATCCAGATTGATCTGGAAGAAATGAGAAAAGAGACTCTATGATTTCTCAAGGTATTTATTTACTTTAAGCTAACTTGATAGAAGACTCATCTTCAGGATCAGTATTTGAATATTTTACATACACCCAATTACTTAGGGAGGTCTGAAGATATTTGGATGTAGAATACTATGATCAAGTTATAGTACATAATTTTCAGGCAAATTTATACTTTTCAAGTGGATTACAAACTGCCTAGTTTCTTCATATGTTTATTCCTATGAAAGAATACCATGCAAGAAACCAGGCAGAGAAACAAAGATCAGTCTTTTGCTTGTACAAAAGTCTACACAAGAAAGGATGGCTCAGCACCATGCACAGATGTGTGGCTGTGAACCATGTACTCCTCTTTTCTCCTTAGAAAATGGTCTCCAATTAGTCTACAACACAGGATAAACTGTTGCTAACTAAGTAAAACATTCATTACTTTCTGCAACACTGAATGCCATTGAGTTATATCAGCGATTCTGAATTCATTTTCCTCCAAGGGCCCCATTTGGCCTCTAAATCTCTTTCACCACCCCTTCTCTCCTCTGTTAAAAATGTGTCCTATTCACTGTGAGACTCTTATCCAAGGAAAATAGATGGTGGTGAAGGACCTAGGGGGTGGGGACAGGCGCAGAAGGGAACTGTTTTAGAGAAGGGAAGAGGAGGTGAGGGCTGCCCTTCACATAATACTTGGACACTTATTAGAGGGTCGGAGGACTCTTGGGAAACATAAAATGAGGTCCAAACATTCACCCCAATTCACTGAAATATGCAAATCCATTTAATTTTAGAGATGTTTTTAAAAAATTAATTTTCCCCTAAATGTATGAAATAAAGTTGTGTCATAGATAAAAAGTGGAAGCTAACAAGGAGGACTTTTTTTTTTGTAGTACAAGAAGCTAAATGGCTGAAATAGAACTATTTCATATTTTAGATGCAGTCTGAAATAGCTGAATAACCTTATTTTGACTCACAGCTTTACACAATGGAGGCTTTCATCACATGAAGAGCTATAGCACAGTTTTGAGCCATTTTTTCTTTTTATTCATTTGCTAAGCCCCATCTTTTCCCCTCCTCCATTCCCATTTCCTCTGTGTGGGTTTGAATAGCTGAAGTGTGCCCACAATATGTGTGTACTAGACACATTGTTACCTCCCTTTTATCAAAAGCACCTGGCAGGATCACCAGCCTCTTGAGTCCCCCCATAGAGTTTGCTTAACTCTTTGAATGACAAACATCCAAATATATTTTTACACTGATTTTAGCAAATATTAGAAATGGTCCAACAATCTATTTTAACATATACTTTAAAAACTGGAAGGAAAATAGAGACTGTCATATTTCATTAAGTTTCCTAATTTCCTCTCTACTTGTCTTCTCTTCTTGTTTCTTTTCCCCTTGGGTTTCTAATATTAAAATGTGAATTTGTTCTTCCCTGGATGAATCAGTGGGAGATAAAATTGTTAATCGCTTTGAAATCTAAGTCTGAAAATATCTATATACTTTTCAGTCATAAAACAAGCACCCACACATATTCAGTAAAGAAAAAAAACAAAACCCACTATATAGCAAAGTGTAAGAATAATCAAATGCTTTGTATTTCTAAAAACCTTCAGAGGACTGTCAGCATGTAACTCTGCAGATTCCTGATTCCAGCCAAGATAAAGTTAATGGGACTAGATGTACTCTCCTGTCTGAAACAACTAAAGATCCAAAAAACTATATGAAGTAATAGTTTTAAGGCACTGGACAATAGGCAGCTTACGATAACCTAAATTAGGTGCAAATTTATTTTAGTTAGAAGTTGTAGTTTGGGCCATACGTAAAGGGGTTTAATATCTTGCATGACGTGGGTATAGACTGTTGGACATGCTGACCGTATAACCTGTGGGTACCTCCACTCTGGTCTGGATCAGACAATTTGTAAGAAGTACACAAGAAATGGGTTTGGGTGAGGACAAACCTCAATCTCTGCCTCGTTTTCATTTGGACAGTCTTATGATAGAATCTTACTTAATGAAAAATGAGTGCTAGACCTATCCTTGAGCATGAGCTGATCATGTTCGGAGCCATGGCGAGAGCAGGAGCTGTAGAAAATTGGATAGCTACTGTCTTCTCCCCACCTCAGCAAGGTTAACAGTGGCCTTCTCAGGAGCAGCTCTTGGACCAGGATGTTCAGCGGGCAAGTGTCTGTCTGTAGCCTATGGCTTCCTTTCTCTTTTTGGATGTACTGATGGATAGATCAAAGACTAAAGTTTTGAATCCTGGCTTTAAAAATAAATGCGGTTTGTGAGGGAGTTTTAGGTTGCTGTTCATGTCCTGTTTCTTGATCTGGATGATGGTTGCCAGTGTGTTTACTTTGTGACAGTTCATCAGGCTATAAATTAATGATTGTGAAATTTTCTCTATGTATATTATAGTTCAATAAGAAGTTATAAAAACAAGCATAGTGGTCCACATTATGTTTCTCTTTTAATTGATCCTTTATTGATCCAATTATTACTTTATTATGGAAGAATCTATAGTAAAACTTGAGTACTGATTATACTTAGTATTTTAATGGTGCTCTTAGAGGCCTTACATATTTTCTAATAACAAAAAAAAAATTCAGTCTCTTCATTCCTGCAGGTGGAGACAAAGCTGTATCATTCAAACCTATGCTCATTGTCAGGAAACCTTTCTCCTGCAATAGAAGTAAAGGTCCTCATTGACAAGAGCATGGTGACCATCGAACTAGTTGGGTGGCATATTTTTAGAAATTTATCAATGCTCTCAGCGACATAAAAGCCTAGCTTTTTAAATTACTACATGAATATTTGTTGTTGTTATGTTTTTAATTTTAGTTTTTCTTTTTTTTTTAATTCTCAGTGTCATAAGTGAACACAATAGCTTATTTTAAAATTGTTTTACTCTCTTCTGTGTTAAACTCTTATAGTCAGGAACTATGTCTTTTCTGTCTTAAAATGATGTTATAATTGGTGTCATTACTTATATGCTTATTATATTGAAAGGACAATGCTTTCAAGAGGTCTTCTTAGACTACAGATCAATTCAAACTAAATTTAGCTGACCAGATATGTGATACTAAAAAATATTGTCCCCAATTTGTACTCCATCTTCACACCAACAAATGACCCAGAATCTGTCTCAGTATAATCCCCATGCCATGCCATGAGTAGCCATGGGGATGAAGCATATTGCAGTTGATCATGACCAAGGCTACGGGCCTGAAACTAGGCCTTCACTCCAATTTCTGCACAATCCATGGCAATTCATCAAGCTCAACTCCCTCTTCCCAGTACAATGCTCATGTAAGGGTGCCCACAACCAAATGAGCCTGAGTCCAACATATTAACACTCTCAGACTCATTTTGTCAGGCACTGTCTTGGGTCATCAGACTTCCCCGGGGGGTATACTCTAGCACTCACACTCTGAGGGCTCCTCAAACACCCTCTCTCCTTCAACAGCTGATTCAGGGTAGGAGCCAGTCCATAAGTTCCTCTCTTTCTACCTTTTTGGGGAATTTATTTGGAGAAACTCACTGTTCCTTCCTGTCCATGGGCCTTAGTTAAGGGCATCGTCTTTAACCAGACCAGTTTTCTTAACTTTTTTTTTCAGTTACAGTTGATATTCAATATTATTTTATATTAGTTTCAGGTGTACCGTATAGAGGTTAGACATTTACATAATTTATGAAGTGATCCTCCTAATAAGTCTAGTAACAACCTGGCACTGTATATAGTTATTATAATATTACTGACTATATTCTCTATGCTGTACTTTATATCCCTATAACTATTTTGCAACTACCAATTTGTACTTCTTAATCCCTTCCCCTTTTTCACCCAGCTTTCTAATCTCCCTTCCATCTGGCAACCATCAGTTTGTTCTCTGTATCTATGAGTCTGTTTCTGTAATGTTTGTTTATTTATTTTGTTCTTTAAATTCAACATATAAGTGAGATTATGTGATATTTGCCTTTCTCTGTCTACATTATTTAACTTAACATAATACCCTCTAGATCCATCTATGTTGTCACGAATGGTAAGATATCACTTTTTATGCCTGGGTAATATTTCATTGTATATATGTACCATATCATCTTTATCCAATTGTCTATGGTTGGTAATTTAGGTTGCTTCCGTATCTTGGCTATTGTAAGTAGTGCTGCAATGAACATAGGGGTGCATAGATCTTTTTAAACTAGTATTTTAGATTTCTTCAGATAAATAACTAAAAGGAAATTGCTGGGTTATAAGGTAGTTTCATTTTTTAATTTTTTTGAGGAAACTCTAAACTATTTTCCATAGTGGGTGCGCCAATTTATAATCCCACCAATAAAGTAAGAGGCTTCCCTTTTCTCTGCATACTCACCAACACTTTTTGTTGATTTATTGATGATAGCCATTCTGACAGGTATGGATTTAATTTGCATTTCTCTGATGATTAGTGATGTTGAGCATCTTTTCATATGTCTACTGTCCATCTGTATGGCTACCAGAGGACCTCTTTGGACCATAATGTGGCAGCATGATGGCTTTGCAGCAGCCCTGAAGGTCACCTCAAAAGATGCATCTGAGTTTCTGCTCCAGTAGTAAGACTGGAAAACTGAGAATTGCCTTCAGATTCTAGTTAACACTCAGGAATTCTGGGCTATACTAGGGTATGTAGTAGGGAGGTGGGGGAATTGGAGGTGGGATTGTAGGAATAGAGGGACTGGATTTCCTGCTATAAGGACCATGTGAGAAATTTAGTATTTTATATTGGGTCTCCACTGGGAAATGTTTCTTTCCTAGATTCCAAATGGATTTATCTCTATAGACATTTCTAGTTACTATTCAGGGGTTTTCTTGCATATACAATGCATATTTTAAATTGTTAAAACTGTCTACTTATAGCCCTCCATCAGAAAGAAAAAGGATCAAAGAACTTAACCTAATTCAAGTTTATCTACTAATCCTTTTATTTTCAAATTGTTCAATGTTTTCAATATTTAGGCTATTCAGAATAGATTTCAGTTGGAAGATTATATCTCACATAACATTTTGATTTTCTAGCTATTCTCTTATCTTAAATTTTAACTAAATCTTCAGCTTAGGGATTGAAGCAGAAAGACCAACCTCAAATCAAAGCAAGGAGAGAACAGGAGCTTGAGTACTTGGAGGATAAAGGGTTTTCTGCTTTGCTCAGCTTTGGGGAATGAAGGAAATGATATATCAAAGTAGAGACTGACCTCAGTGCCCTGGGATATCTGGGATATAAATACAATGTTCTGTACAGAGAGTTAGATGGTCCCTATGAGATGTGGTCAAAGGTAGAGCCCCAACTCTACATCCCTGGCTCAGGAAATCCTGCACTGACAGCAGGAAACAAAGAAAGAAGCAGGCTGAAATCCTAGGGCTTAGAGAGACTCCTTACCTTTGGAGGAGGGTTAGCAGGCTGAGCAAAGGAAGCAATATAAACTGTGAGAGGAGAGGAGGAAATCAGTTACTCAAAACAACTAGGCTCAGAAGGGAGAAATTTTCCCCTCCGAGATTACAGGAAGCTGGTCCAGACCTCTGCAGGGCATGAATAGGCAGAGGAAGGATTGTGAAGGCTGATAAAGAGGGTGGCTGCAACACTGGCTCTGCTTGTTTTAATTGATCTGACATGGAGAGGAAGAAGAATAGTGGGAGCCCGGAAAAGGGCATGTGGCTCTGATGATGATAATGGGAGTTGCTGCATTTATTGAAAGGGGGTGGGGGTGGGGAGAGACACAGTTCTACAGATGTCAAGACTGGACAGTTTAAAAATCACATGTCTAGAAAACGATCACCTCAGTAAGGATAAGTGATATTGAAACAGGTTTTATAGAAAGAAAATTGTATTCACTTATACTTGCACTTGTAAGATTCAACTTTACAGCTACAGAATTTTAGACAAACGTGAAACAGAATCATGCTATAAAGTGCTCTCAGGAATAGCCATTTTCTTTAGGCCTGCTGAATTGAGGTCTCCAGATTCTGGAGGTGACACTGGATTTTACCCACAGCAGCACTATTAACTCATTACTGAATTCAAGCAAAACTTTTCCTTGTTGAATGACAGATTGATTCCTATAATCCCTAGCATGCATGTAAATAGAAAGAAGACAGATCACACTGCCTCCCATATATAAGCCCATGACTATATTCTTAAGACACTATTTCATTTTAAGTACTAAAGGCAACTAAGACACTTAATATTATTAATGACATTATGGACCTTAAAAGATTGTTTACTGGAAAGTGTTTTGAGAAATTTACAGATGGGAAATAGAAGGCACCATAAGTCTTCTGGTTCTCTGCCCATTTTTTTTTTAAGGTAGGAAATGTCCCTTTCGATGTGAGATTGCCTCACCACACTATGAACTGTAGTTAGTAGACTGGGTCAAGGGTTAGAGGAGTTGAGTGAACAAAAGGGTGTGCGTGGGTGGTCATTGCACAAAAGGCCAGTTTCAGGCAAGATGTTCAAGTTTGGTTTCAGGAAAGTGCTCTCGCATCGCCTGCCAAGAAGATGGGGGTTAATTGGATAGGAAAATGTAGGAGGAAACTGATGTTAGTAGAACATTTAACTGGATACTTTAACATTTAACTGGATTCTGTATCAAGTAGAGTGTATGTGTGTCTGTATTTAATTCTCACACACAGAAAAAAAACCTATGCAATAAGAATCAATAATCCCATTGCACAGATCAGGAAATAAACTCAGTAATATGTCGAGTTGGTCACACAGAAGTATTGACGGGTGTAGTAAAGTATAGAACAAATATCTGCCCCTGACGTCTATGTTTTTGCTTTTAAAAAATAATTCACTCTTCTATTTAGTGTTTTGTGTATATACATATGTGTATATATATAATTTTATTTTCATTTAAAAAGTAGAGTAGGCAGACAGCAGACAGCAAAGCTTCCTTGTGGAATTTCAGGCACTTAGGACAGAAATGTGGAGAAAAGATATTATGGAGCAAAATTTACTCAAAGCGCCATATTTAAAGCTTTCCTTTCATGACAGCTGTCACCACTGTGCAATGATCAGGTGTAAGCAGAGCGCCCAGTTGCCCTCTCCATTTTTATTAGTTCATCACCACATGGTACTCAGTATATGGTCCTGGATAAATCTTTATATTAGTCCTCACTGCAAATGTTCAGGAATGTAGAGCATTCAAAGCAGGAAATTACACCATCAGAAACACTGTCTTTGAATGTTGACACTTGCTCAAGGTCAGGTCACTCGAGGGGCCATCATCATCATCTTATGACCTGTGTAGGACCTTGTGCTTCTGGAACCATTCCAGGTGTAGGAGGTGACAACATCTTGGAAAATTTTGCCTGGCTTGTAGAAACATGGCCAGATAGTTTTATCATCTGCCCTGTCTATACTATACTCTATAACTCTTCACTGAATGGAAATGTGAGGTATGAACCAATTGTAAAATCAGATTTACTCTTTGGAAAAAAGCAGACAGTGAGTGATATGTACATAGAGCATGTAGGACTGCTGTGAGGATTAAATGAATAAATATACTCAAAACACTTAAAACAGTATCTGACAAACTGCAAGCACCAACTGTGTTAGCTGTTATTATTTTTATTAGTATTATTGTTATTGATATTCTTGTCTTAAACATGTCTTATTTTCTAAATGACTTTAATTTTTGCAGATTGTTAAAAGAAAGAATGAACTGAAGAAAAGTAAGTTCTAAAGATTCATTTATTGAACAAGTTTTTCTCTGTCACTCTTTTCTTTTTTCTTAAACTTTATAATTCCCCTTTGTATTTCCACAAAAGTTCCTTACTTCAATTGACAGAGATAGAATTGTGGAAGGGATAATTAAAATATCTCCATTTGTGGCAAATATCGTACCAGGCTTAATATATTGCCTGATACAGTCATCTCTTGGTACCCTAAGGATATTGGTTCCATTTGATTTCAGTTTAGCCTTTGTTTATGGGAGAATTTTAGTTTTTAATTTCACTTTTTTCTGAATTATATCAGCATATACTTTATTTCCTTCTACTGTCCTATCAAAACTTCTGTGAGGTCTTATATCTCTGATCTATGCTCTTGATTTAGAGAAGTGGTTGCTTCTTGAAGATTTAACAATTTTTCAGTGATATGTTTAGTTACAATTCTCATTTGTTGAATGCAATCTTTCTTTTTCTGATTTAAGTGCTTTCTGTATATTTTAAATTTCTGTTTAATCCCTTTCATTCCTTTTGTGGAATCTTTGAAGTAGATAAATTCTTTCTAGAGTGGCCATTTATGACAGGTTTATGTGGAAGAATCAGTGCCATGTTTCAGCTAGTCGAAATCTTAATATTCAGGGTGTGTATGTAAGGGAGAGTCACTGAAACTTTATCTCTTTCTTTCTAACTGTACTCAGTATTTTGTCTCCTAGTTTCATTGATAGGCTATTCCCTGCAAAGTCTCTTGTCTCTGTGATTCCTCATTCAAATTACTTTCCATGCTTTCTGAAGCTACAAAGAGTATCTATACTTCCTGGCTCAAACAAGAGATGATTGGTTTTGTCCCTTTAAGGTACAAATCTCATAACACTGTACACTGTTGATGCTCTGAGATATGCAGCTCTGAGCATTCCCTCTTGATATCTTAATTTTATTGCTTTTGTCAGCTTTTCTAATGTACTATATTTCATGATTGCATATATTTCCTAGTTTGCCATAGATAAAGTTTGCATTTCTATTTCTTCTTGTTCACTCTCCTGTTTCTCTTCAATTTCAGTGGCATTTTAAATGACGAATTTTGAAGACTTACAGCATTAATATTAGTAATTTAAAAAATCTTTTCTTCCTCTCAGATATCTCTGCAGCAAAAAAATGGAGAAATTTTTGTTGTTGTTAAGTGGTTAAATGATGAGTGCAGAGAGCCACTTGGGATTGTCAAAATTTTAGATAAAATATCTTGAAGAGTCAATTTTCATGGAGGGGTGGTAGGAAAGAAGAAACAAGGGATGGTACATACCCCAGTGCTATAGTCAGTGGACACACATAGGTACATATTTATAAAAGACATCGGATCTAATTGGGCAAATATCTGTTCTGATTGTTGGTCTGTACTTACCGTTTTTGTCATGCTATCCCATTTTGTTACAGATTTTGAACATTATCCATCTACCCAACACAATGCAAAGATTTGTTAATTGTTTGAATACTTCAGTCAGTGTGGATAGAAAGTTTGAAAGGGTTTATGAATTTTTCCACACTGACTAAATTAACCAGGTAATTGCCATCTGTCCAAAGTATTACCTAATGCTGACACCAGCTTTTCTCTTTATTTCTCTTGGTTCTTTTTGACTTTACAGACAAATTAACTCTGCAGTGGCTTTGCCTCTTACTCAAATATTTTATTTATGAATAGCAGCCTCTGATCCATATTTTCTTCGTTAACATCAAAGCAATTTATATGTTAACAGTAAATTGAAAACCCTAAAGACTCCACAAGAACACTACTAGAAACAACCAACAAATACAGTCTCTGGATATAAAATCAATGTTCAAAAATCCATAGCATTCCTATACTCTAATAATGAAGTATCAGAAAAAGAAGTGAAAAAATTCCTTTTGTAATTGCAACAAAAAGAATAAAATATCTGGGAATAAATTTAATGAAACATGTGAAGGACCTACATAATGAAAACTGCAAGACTCTATTAAAAGAAATCAAAGAAGATACAAAGAAATGGAAAGATATTCTGTGTTCTTGGATTGGAAGAATCAACATAGTTAAAATGATCATATTACCAAAAGCATAATACAGATTTAATACAATCCCCATCAAAATCCCATTGGCATCTTTTAAAGAAATAGAGCAAAAAAATCATCAGATTTGTATGGAAGTACAAAAGATCCCAAATTGCCACAGCCATCCTGAGAAAAAATAACGTGTTTGGAGGCATCACTCTGCCCAACTTCAAATTATACTACAAAGCAACAGTAATCAAAACACATGATATTGGCTGCAAAACAGACACACGGCCCAGTAGAACAGAATTGAGAGTCCAGAAGTAAACCCATATTGATATGGGCAAATAATTTTCAACAAAGAAGCCAAAAACATACAGTGGAGAAAGGAAAGCCTTTTCAATAAATGGCGCTGGGAAAATTGGAAGGCTACCTGCAAAAGAATGAAACTAGACTGTTGTCTATCACCACACACCAAAATGAACTCAAAATGGATTAAGGACCTGACTATAAGACCTGAAACAATAAAATGCATAGAAGAAAACATAGGAACTAAACTCAAGAACTTTAGACTTAAAGAGGATTTAATGAATTTGAACTCAAAGGCAAGGGAAGTAAAAGCAAAAATAAATAAATGGGACTACATCAAACTCAAAAGCTTCTGCTCAGTAAAAGAAATCATCAACAAGGTAAAGAGACAGCCAATCCGAATGGAAAAATATATTTGCCAGCAATGCGTCCAATAAGAGCCTAATATCCAAAATATACAAAGAACTCATATGACTCAATAACAATAAAAGAAACAAATGATCCAATTAAAAAATGGGCAAAGGACCTGAACAGACATTTCTCCCTAGAGGACATACAATGGTCAACAAATATATGAAAAGATGCTCAACGTCGCTAGCTGTTAGGGAAATACAAATCAAAACCACAATAAGATACCATCTCACACCTGTTAGAATAGCTATAGTCAACAGGGCAAGTTGTAACAAATGTTGGAGAGGATGTGGAGAAAAAGGAACCCTCATACACTACTGGAGGGACTGCAAAGTGGTACAGTCACTATGGAAAACAGTATGTAGGTTCCTCAAAACGTAAGAATTGATCTACCATATGATCCAGCAATCCCTCTGCTGGATATTTACCCCAAGGACTTGAACACCCATATCCGAAAAGATATTTGTACACCAATGTTCATAGTGGCATTATTCACAGTGGCCGAGACATGGAAGCAACCGAAGTGTCCTACGATAGATGATTGGCTAAAGAAGCTGTGGTACATATATACAATGAAATATTACTCAGCCATAAGAAGAGATGAAATACTGCCATTTGTGACAACATGGGTGGACCTTGAGATAATCATGCTAAGTGAAATAAACCAGACAGAAAATGTTGAAAATCACATATCACTTATACATGGGATCTAAACCTAAAAGCAACAAATGAGCAGGACAAACAAACAGAGACTTAAGGACATGGACAATGGACTAGTGGTTATCAGAGAGTAGAGGGTAGAGGAGGAAGGGAGAGGTAGACAGGGTAAAGGGAGTTAAATATAGGGTATAGAGGTAGGGTGAGTTGGGTAAAAGGGATCAAATATATGGTAGCTGAAGGAAACTGAACTTTGGGCGGTAATCACACAATAGAATATATAGATGTCAAATTATAATGTACACCTGAAATTATATAATTGTATTAACCAATGTTATCCCAATAAACTTAATAAAAAAATAAAAATAAATAAAAAGCCCCAGCAAACTGGACTGTTTATGCAGTATAGCTAGCCTGGCTTTCATGGTTTCAGAGGAGCTCTCTTCTCAGAACATGAAAGCTCTAGTGTTTGAGATCAATAAACCCTTTCAGAACCCATCAACAGTAGCCAAAAAACATTTTGGTCCAGCCAAATCTGCTGGTGTAGGTCTCTTTCTCCATCAAGGATTAAAGAAACAAAACCAAAAATACCCTATTGAATCACATTCCTGAACTATGTTAAGTCAATTTATTTGGGGGCAATAGTGAGAGTTGTAATTGCTTTCAAATTAATTTTGTCTCCCTCCAATGTTCATATGACACATTCCCACTCTACTTCCCACCCTGCAAAACTTGCATAATTCGCATCTTATCTGGTAAGATTCTGCAGTGCAATCATAATTCTATAACATTTAATGAACATTTACCATGTTCCAGGAACTGTGCTTTCCATGCCTTACTTCATTTAATCCTCAGATTAATTTTATTAAGATGGAACAATTACTAACCCAATTTATGCAATTTAAATTTTTAATTTAAGAACATCAAAGATAAGAGAAGATAAGCACATTGCATAAGATCATACAGCTAGTTAGCGTTAATACCAAGAGTCTAACCTGGCCCATCTGACTCCACTAAGCAATGCTGCCCTATGTTTACACTTCTACTTTGAGCTTCTGTTATTTCTAGCCTGCCTTCTTAACCCAATGGTTTTCAATCTTGGCTGGACATTGGAATCACCTGTTGAACTTTTTAAACAATACTGATATTCAGAGATGCTAATTTAATTGTTTTTGGATAGGGCTCAGCTTGGTATTTTTAATCAGTTCCCAAAGCTTTAATTGTACATTTTTAATGAGTGGGCCTGGACAGTAAACAGGCTGATTTATGTGTGGTCAGGTTCCCAGTAAGTGCATCTTTAAGTGAATTAGGAGACTATAAATTGTTATCTGACTTATTTTGTAGAGTTCATAGTACAGCTGTGTACACTGAAAAGTAAATGTCTTAATTTAGCAGTTCCTTTCATAATAATAATATGGCATTATTTGATTTTTCATTCCCATTCTCTCATGAGTGTATAGTGGAGTTTTCCTGAGGCTTTCTGATGTGGAATGATATCATTCTGATAAATAATAGGATATACGCTGATAGGATCTTGTGTTTTAAATTTTTCTTAGATTTAATTTCAAATATGGCAAATATAAATAGATATATGCTTTTTAGTTTCCACAAAAATTTTAAGATGATAAATGAGGTTTGAGACCAAAAAACTTGAGAACTGCCACTTTAAGTGATGCTTTAGTGGTTTTGGTAAGTAGATATTCATTTAGAAATTGTGAAAATTATACCTGCATTACAGTAGGATCTGAAATCACTAAAATTCTTACTACTAAAAATACAGTCCATGTAGCAGGAGCATCAGTATACTTGGACGCTCGTTAGAAATGGAGAATCTTGGAGTCACCCCAGATTTTCTGAATCAAACCCTGCATTTTAACAAGGTCCCTACATTATTTATGTGGAGATATATATAATATATATTATGTAATATATATTCTATATTAATATATTATATAAGTTATATATTATATAATAATATAATATATAATGTATATTATATATTTAAATATAATATGCATTATATTAATATAGTGTGTATAATATGTTAATTGTATATAAGATATTATATATAATATAAATTAGATATCATATTATATTATTTATATATTATATTATATTTATTATATAATATATATAATCTGAAAAACTTAGAGAATTAGCCTATTGATTACACTTGTTAGTATTTACCTCACATCATTTTTATCATATGTAATAGAATACAAACTTTTTTTTTCTTTTTCACTTCGGGCATTATATCATTGTTTCATTTATCCTCATACAGAAATTCATCACAAGTATTAGTATCTCAATTTACAGATGGAGAAGCTGAGAAGCAAAAAGTTGGAGAGGTCTAACCATCTTCCAAACTTAAGTCAAATGCTAAATTGGAAAGAAAGTACAGAGCAGCTGACTCATGCACCAATGCACTTCCCATTAAAGGACAAGAAGAGAACAGCCTCAAACTCACCACGTGGAAACACACATTTACATAGGACCTTGGGATTTTTTAATTTTACAGGGCTTAACAACTCCAAATATAAAGTAGATTAATTCGATGATAGGCACATTTAATGGTTCCCTCTTCGGTACCCCATGGTGCTCTATGTTTTGGTCTACTGAAGTATTGATCATTTTATATTGAAATTTTGGCTCATTGTCTGTTGCCAATGCTGGACTCTGATTATTGAGATCAAAGATTGTGTCTTATTTTTCTTGCATTCTCACTCTCACTGTTTACTCCAGTACTGGTGCTCAATAAACACTGCTATAGTCAGATTGGTCTGCCTTAGCAAAATACCATAAACTGGATAAGTTTAAACAACAGAAATTTGTTTTCTCACAGTTCTAGAGGCTAGAAGTCCAAGATCAAGGTGCCAACATGATTGGTTTCTGGTGAGAAATCCCTTCCTGACTCATAGATGGCATTATTTTCACTGTGACCTTACATGGCACACAAAGAGCAAGTTCTCTGGTGTTTCTTCTTATAAGGGCAGTGATCCTAACCCTCATGACCTCATCTAAATCTAATTATCTCCCAAGGTTCTATATCTAAATACCATTACATTGGAGATTAGGACTTCAACATGTGAATTAATGAATAAATATTGAATAAATGAGGTAAAATGAATAAAAAGAAAGTATATTTAAAGAAAAGCTAAAAAAAATGTAATTGAGAAACTATACAACTTTCCAGAAAGATAGATGCTGGAAAACTAAGAATCTGTCACTTTGGTTTGAGCCCAAATAAACGAACTAGAGAGGCTTACCTAGCTTTGGTCTTTTGAAGTTTGTCTCCTCCCTGATTCTAATCTCCAGACTACCAAAATCAATGGTTTACCAAAGTATTTATTCTATATGTTTTATTATATTCAGTGAATGCCTAAATATTTTATCCCAAATGATTTTATTTTTACTTAGAAATTTTTGTCTTGAAAAATTTTGATTTAGAGGATGGTATAGAAAACAGCAGAAATATTAATAAAAACACTATGAAAATAATATGTTTTATATTATATCTTCTTTTTACACTTTTATAATTTATCAAGAGCTTCTAAATTGCAATTTATTCTTTCTGATTGTTCTTATTCCATTTCAACCCTCACGAAATAAATTGTTTTTGAGTATTAGCTAACTTTATAAATTTTCCTCAAATGCTCCTTCAGATTCTTTCTGTAAACTCATTCTTTAATATTTTTCTTTTTCTATGAATTGCTTTTTACATAACTCCAATCTAAATCTTTGGCTTTCCTTACTTATTAGATAAGCTTAAACAAACTTGTTATATAGATTGAATTAAATGGAACAGATATGCACAGACTGAGAGAGAAATTTTTCTCACTAGATAGGGTTGATCTAACTGAGTTGTCTCCTGGATTCTGATTGGTTCCTTTTAAACAGAGAAGTGAAATAAATTAATCCATACCCATGACTGTATCTTCCGATATGCTATTCACCCATCAGCAATTTTATTATAAAATGTTTTTTTTTAATAAGAGTAGTATCAGCAAAACAGTGAACTAGGAATCTTCATGTCCTTGTTCTCCCACAGAGAAACCAAATAAACAACTACAGACTAACTAAAATAACTTTCTAGGTGCTCTGTAAACCAACTAATGATATATAGTAACCAAGCAAAATCTCAATCAAGAAAACGCCATATTTAGTTGGTAGGAAATTTTGTGGCATTTTACTCACCCTTGCCTCTCTTCTTCCTCAGCATTGCACAGTCATGAAGAAGCTGCCCAATTATTGTTTTTTAGCCTCAAGATGAAAAGAACTGAATAGAATTCATTTGCAATGTTCTCTCCTGCGTGTGGGTAGCCCGCAGGACTGTTTTCTGTCTTGCCTTACTCAAAGCTCAGGGAAACAGTGGAAGCTGTAAGAGGCGATGATGTGCGTCACAGCATGTGAAAGCTGCAGGGGAATTACAGATCTACAGACACCTACGAACAAGAGATTATGGGCAGAATTATATAGAATGCCTAAGGCTACAAGAAGAAACTGAAATAAGACTCTTTGAAACATTAGGGCATGTAAAAACAGCTGGGGAAAATTAGAAAAAAAATATATGTACACAGATCCAGACAGGTTTGCCAGAAAGAAATGAGAAGACCTTATGCTATCACTCCAGACTGTTCTCAAGGTTCAGAGGCCAGCAAATTAGTAAAGGTTGTCCATGCCAGTCTTCAAAGACTGAGAAAGACAGCTGTTTTTTCAAATGTCCAATTTTCAACAAAAGTTCACAGGGTACTCAAAAAAATAGGAAAACATGACCCATCGAAGAGACAATAAATATCCAGAAGAAGCACATACTTTTGACTTATTTTAAAATAACTATCTTAAATATGCTTAACTAATTAAGAAAATTAGGAAAATAATATATGAATGGAACGAGACTATCCATGAAGCAATGGAAATTAGAAAAAAAGAACCAAAAGACTTCTGGAGCTGAAAAACCCAATAACTTAATGAAAAAATCCGCTAAAGAGGTTCAAAGGCAAACTTAAACAGGCAGAAGAATGAGTCAGCAAATGTGAACACGGGTCATTTAAAATGATCATATCTGAGGAGCAAAAATAAAAAAAAAAAATAAAGAAAATTGAACAGAGCCTAAGGGACTCAAGAGATACCATCAAGATATCATGCATTATGGGAATCCCAGAAGAAGAAGAACAGAGACAAAGAGACAGAGAGAATATTTGAAGATATAATGTTTGAAAACTTCCCAAATTAGAGGAAACACATAGATATACTAATTCAAGACTAGGATAAATCAAAAGAGACCCACACAGAGACACATTAAATCAAATTGTCAAAAGTCAAAGATGGAGAGAGTCTTAAAAGCAGCAAGAGAAAAGCAACTCATCATCTTCAAAGGAGACTCGATAAAATTATCAGGAGAAACTTTGAAGGCTAGAGCAGTTAGAGAATATATTTAAAGTGCTGAAAGGAAAAACTTGTCCACTAAGAATTTTACATATGACAAAACTGTCTTTCAAAAATCAAGGGAAAATAAAGACATTCCCAGACAAACAAAAGCTAACAAAGTTTATTATCATTATAATTTCCCAACAAGAAATTATAAAAAAAAGTTCTTTAAGTTAAAATAAAAGAACACTAGACAGAAATTTGAAGCCATTTAAAATATAAAGTTCTCCAATAAAAGTAAATACATGAATAAATAGAAAAAAACAGTACTATTATAATTTTGGTCTGTAACACCATTTTTTAATTTTTTTCACAGGGTTTAAAAGACAAATTCATAATAAATAATTATAAATCTATGTTAATGAGTTTATTGTATCATTATAAAGATATAATTTGTGACATCAATAGCATAAAGTGAGGGTGGAGCTATAAATGAGAGTTTTGTATACAATAGAAGTTAAGCTGGTATAAATTTAAAATAGGTTGTTATAAATTTAAGATTTATAAATTAGTTATATTATAAATTTATATTTATAAATTAATTACATGTAATTCTGATTGTAACCACAAAGAAAATATCCATAGATTATATACAAAATGAAATGAGAAGGGAATTAAAATATGTCATTACAAAAAAATTAAGTAAACACAAGGAAGGCAGTAATGGAGGAAATGAGGGACAAAAAAGCTATAAGACATACAGAAAACAAATAACGAAATGTAAGAAAGTAAGTTCTTTACAGTTAGTAATTACTTTAAAAGTTAATGGATTAAACTCCCCAATCAAAAGACATAGATTAGTAGAATGGATAAAACAAACAAGATGCTGTCTAAACTTTAGATGTAAGAACATGCATAAAATGAAAATGAAAACATAGAGGAAGATGTTCCATGCAAATAGTAACCAAAGAGAGTAAGGTGGCTATGTGACTACTAGATAAAATACATGTTGAGGAAGAAACTTACAGGATACAAAGAAGTACATTATACAATGGCAAAAGAGTCAATTAATATCAGGAGATATTAATAATTATAAATACATATGTACTGAACATCAGAGTTCCAAAATATATGAGGCAAACATTGACAGAATTGAAGGGAGAAATAGCTCTACAGTGATAGTAGAAACTTCAATATTACACTTGCAAAAATGCATACAATAGCCAGACAGAAGATTGATTAGGAAATACAGAACTTGCACAACACTGTAGATCAAGATTTTTTCAATTGCACATGGATTATTATCCATGGTAGATGATATTTTAGGACAAAAAATCAGTCTTGATAAATTTTAAAAGATTGAAATCACATAAAGTATTTATTCTGATTACAGTAGAATGAAACTAAAAAATTGAGAGCAGAAGGAAAACTAGAAAATGCACAAATGTAGAAATCGAACAACACACTTTTAAACAACCAGTGAGCCAAAGAAGAAATTACAAAGGAAATAAAATATCTTGAGAGATACAAATGAAAATGAAGAAAGTAGAATCATGCCAAAACTTATGGGATTATTAAAAGCAATGCTGAGAGAGAAATTTATAGCTGTAAATACAAAAAAACAATAAACAAAAACAAGAAGAAAACTTCAAATCAATAACCTAACTTTACACCTTAAGGAACTAAATAAAAAAGAATAAACTAATCCCAAAGCTTATTTAAGAAAGGAAGTCATAAAGATTAAAGCAGAGATAAATAAAGTAGAGAATAGAAAAAGAAAAGAGAATATCAATGAAACCAAGAGTTAGTTGGTTCTTTGAAAAAAAAAGGACAATCTTTTAGCTAGATTGACTAAGAAAAAGAGAAAAGACTCGACTAACCAAAATCAGAAATGAAAGGGGACATTACTACCAATTTGACAAAAGGAAAAAGGAGTATAATGACGTATTATGAACAACCGTATGCCTATGAATTCGAAAACCTTGATGAAATGGACAAATTCCTAGAAATACACAACCTATCAAGACTGAATCATGAAGAAACAAAAAATTTAAATACACCTAAACTAGTAAGATGGTTGAATCAGTAATCAAAAACCTCCCCCAAAATGAAAACCCTAGTATGGTCTCACTAATGAATTCTGATGAATATTTAAAGAATTAAATCCTTCTCAAACTCTTCCAAATAATTGAAGAAGAGGTAACACTTACTAATTCTTTTTTTTTTTTTTTAGGCCAGTATTACCTTAACACCAAAGCAAAATAAAGATGCTACAAGAAAGTAAAACTACAGACCAAAATTCCTGATGAATATCAATACAAAATTCTCAACAAAACACTACAAACTGAATTTAACAGCATGTTAAAAAGATTATACACCATGACCAATTGGGATTTATTCCTGGATGTAAGAATGATTCAACTTTTGAAAATCAATCAAGGAAACACACTACAATAATAAAATGAATGATAAAAACTGTATGATTATCTCGATTGAGTCAAAAAAAGCATTTGATAAAATTAAACACCCTTTCATGATAAAAACACTAATGACCTAAGAATAGAAGAAAACTGCCTCAACGTAATAAATGCCATATATAAAAAACCCACAGTTAATATCATACTCAATTGTAAAATATTTAAATATTTTACTCTAAGATCAGGAATAAGGCAAAGATGACTGCTTTTCCACTTCTATTCAATATAATATTAGAAGTCCTAGCCAGAGTAATTGGGCAAGAAAAGGAAATAAAATGAATTTAAATTGGAAGAGAAGAAATAAAACTGTTTCTGTTCACAGATGAGATACACTTATAGGTAGAGAACTCTACAAAAATCTGTTAGAATGTTTATTAGTTCATCAAATTTTCAGGATGTAAAAGCAACATGAAAATTAGTTGCATTTCTATATATTAACAATGAAAAATACAAATAAGAAATTTAAAAAACTATTCCATTTACATTAGCATCAAAAAGAACAAAATACTTGGGAATGAACTTAGTTAAGGAGGTGAAAGACTTGTAAGCTGAAAACCACAAAACACTGCTGAAAGAAATTAAAGAGGAGACACTAATAAATGAAAAGACATCTAGTTCGTGGATTGGAAGACTTAATATTATTAGTTAAGATATCATTACTACCCAAGGCAATCTACAGACTTAATCCCTATCAAAATCATGATGTTTTTAGCAAGAATAGAATGCTCTATCCTAAAATTCATATGGAATATCAAGGCACCCCTAATAGTCAAAACAATCTTGAAAAAGAACAAAGTTGGAGGTCTCATCGTTCTTGATTTCAAAATTTACTACAATACCACAGCAATCAAAACAATGTGAAATGTGCCATAATGACAGACATATAGACCAACAGAATAGAATAAAGAGCCGAGAAGTATATATACCTCACATATATGATCAAATGGTGCTAAAACCATTCAACAGGGAAAAGACAGTCTTTTCAACAAATGGTGTTTGAAAACTGGACACTCACATGCAAAAGAATGAAGTTAGACCCTTAAAAATAAACTCAAAATGGATTAAAAGCTAAACATGAGATCTAAGAGTATAAAACTTTTAGAAGAAAACTTCATGCTCTTGGATTTAGCAATGATTTCTTGAATATCACACCAAAAAACAGAAAATAAAAGGAAAAAATAGATGTCAGACTTCTTAAAACTTTTGTGCATCAAAAGACACTGTCAACCAAGTGAAAAGATAACCCACAGAATAGAAGATATTATTTGCAAATCAATTTCTAATAAGGAATTCTTATCCAGAATATATAAAGAATTCCCACAACTCAACAATAACAACCAAAAAACAAACAAACAACACAACTTAAAAATTGGCACAGACCACTAGGCAAATGACCAATATGCATGTGAAAATATGGTCAACATTACTAGTCATTAGGCAAATGCAAATCAAAACCATGAGATACTGCTTCATACTTGTTAGTTGGCTATTATTAAGAAAATAGAAAATAATAAATGTTGGCAAGCTGGGGAAGAAATTTAAACACTTGTGTATTGCTGGTGGAAATGTAATGGTGGAGCTACTGTGGAAACAGTATGATGAATACTCAAAAATTAAACACAGAATTACCACATGATCTGAGAATTTCACTTTTGGTATATACACAAAAGAAATGAAATCAGAGACTGGAACAGATATTTGTACACCAATATTTACAGCAACATTATTCACATATCCAAAGGGTGGAAGCAATCCAAATGTTTATTAGTGAATAAATGAATTAACAAAATGTGACAATGGAATATTATTCAGCCTTAAAAAGTAAGAAAATTCTGACACATGCTGCAATATAAATGAACTTGTAAGACGTTACGCTAAGTAAAATAAGTAGGACACAAAAGAATAATTATTACATTATACCTTTTATATGTTGTCTTAGAGTATTCAAAATCAAAGACAAAGTAGAATGATAGTTACCTTGGGCTGAGGGAAAGATGGGTGGGGAGTCAGTGTTTATTGGATAGAGAGTTTCAATTGGAGAAGAAGAAAAAGTTTTGGAGATAGGTGGTAATTGATGGCTGTATAACAATGTGATGTTCAATGTAATGCCACAGAACGGTACACTTAAAAATAACTAAAATGATTCATGTTATGCTATGTATATTTTACCACAAAAATAATAATGATGTCCTGCAGAGAGTCAAATAAAAAAATATTTTATTAAGTCAGGTGACCCACTAATTTCTTATTTTCCTTGAAACCTTACTCCTGGGACCCTCCTTCCCCTTCTCGAATGTGCATGCATTGATCTCCAGGGACCCAGCCATCATCCAAGGATTTCCCTTCCCAGCTCTCTTGTTAAAGCCACTGCTTCTTTAATTTATTTCTTGAGTTACTCCTTTGTTTTGGTGGATAATATTGTCTATGATAGGATGCATGGGTATTAAATCCTTATCCTGAGACACATTCCAGAATATCTTCATTTTGCCCTTAGCTGAATTACAGTTGAATTTTCCTCAGAATATTCAAGATATTTCTCTATTTGCTTCTGTCATCCAAGTCAATGTGTTCTAGTTATTCCATCACAACTTCGTTGTACCTCAGCCTCTATATATGATCTCTATCTTTTAGGTTTTATTGGATCTAATTTATAACTTGAAGAATGTCTCCATCTACACGCTTTTGTAAAATTAATAAGACAGTTGGTGAATATCATCCACTGATGTCTTCACCCCATGCTTACCTACTGAAGTTAATCCCTTGTTCCTTCTTGAGCCCAGGAAATTTTCCATAGTCAAGTTTTCCCTGATTTTTTGTTCCATTTTAAAATAACTTTGGAATTGGATTCACTATTTCTGTTCTTTAAAATAAAAATGTGCATCCCCAGAAGAGCAGTACATCAACTAAATAAAAACCTTTAGTTATCTGAAAACTTAATTTGTTAGCTATTATGTGTTATTTTCAATTTTTTTGTTATAAATTGTTCTTATTAACCAAAAGCCAGTCTTTGCAAAGACTAGATCCTTCTACCTCAAATTGCATTATACTGAGGGTGAAAAAAACATATTTCAGATTTCATGTGAAATTTCATTGTGCCTTTACAATGTGTTCCCATCTAAGTGTTTTCAGGTTTTAACTAAATATTTAAGGCCTAGACCTATATTTGGATGCACACATGATCAGCATCACCTTCAGTTAAATCTTCTCCATTTTGCAACAAATGGCAGAAATTGACCTTGACATTTTCCAGGAGGACAAATTCATAAACACGAAAACAGAAAAGAGAATCCTGTACCAAGATATAAAATTACTCAGTGTAGCTTCTATAGTGAAATAAAGACAGTTCATAAGGCCAGGACATTTATGAAAAGTACAATAAGTTATGTAATGACACAAATGAGCACAGATAATATGAGCCTGTGGTTTTTCTTGATTTTTATATATCTAAGCCCTCATGTGCTTTGCCTTCAGTGGATTTTGTCCATAAAAGCTAAATGTTCTGGAAAGACTTCCAGGGTAAACCTGTCATTTAAAATTCTACTTCTGCTGTGTCACAGATGCTTTGTGTGAAAAATAATAAAACCAACCTTTATATTTTTCTTGTAAACACAGAGTTAGAATAAACATTGATGAAGGAAATCTATAAGTAACTTAAAAAAAAGGGGGTCACTATTTGACCATCTCGACTCAGTAAACTTTTTTAACAGAGCAGCTAGCAATTAGACCAGTAGGTTAGTTAGAGTTTTCACCATGCTTTTTTCCCCTAACTTATCCTTTAACAAGCATAGAAAGGCTACATGGTTAAGAAAAGGAAAGACTAGGAAAGAAAGTACTGAATAACATTTAAATAAAGACATAGATGTGATATCTCCATGTCCTGGATTTTCCTCTACTGCACTTTGGGCCCTTTCTCAGTGACAAGTTGCTTCTCATGCTCAGCCTCTTCTCTTCCTTGCTGCAGTCCCAGCAAACTCAGTTTGTCACTATACATGTGTAGGTACCTCTACCACTCACTTTATTCCAGGAATTCACCCCCTCTTCCTTCCTCCTGAAGACTCAGTGGAGAGTGGGCCCAATATGTCAGCTGTCCTCTTATATGCTATTCTGGAAGACAGCTTCTTTTGAAACGGGTTTAGCACATAAAAGGAGGATGCATGTGAAGAACCATATGACCAGCATGGAGCACTCTCGTACGATAAGCATGATATGTCCATGTCATAGTTTTTCCTTCTGAACAACTGTCTGAGGCAGACATTATTATCTCTTGCTGAGATTAGAGAATTCTCTCCAGATCACTTCAATGTCCATGATCTTCAATACTATATCATGTCCCTCTGGCCCAAGAGACAGAATCTAATAAAGTTCCAAGATCAATAGCTTCTGGCTCCTGACCAGAGCCCTCTATTGCCTCTGCTTTTTACACAGCACACCCTGCTGCTCAGAGGTCACCACCAAGAAAGGACATGCTGTGCCTGTTGTTCCTTGAGAAGATAAGTTGCAGACGACAGTCTCTGGGGGACACCGACAGCCCTTGCCAGTCTTGGCCTGTGCCAGGAGAGAGTTAGTAGCATTTTCCCTACACCATACTTTAGATATATGTCATCCCCCTAAAACCTCCCACCCCCACCTCCCTCATCTACCCAACCCCTCACATTCTTATCCTCCCAACCTACCACCTTCCTCATATCCCCAACTCTCCCACCTCTAGCGGTTGATGACTTTGGAGCTTGTAAGGTAGTTGGATGAGAGTCTTCAAAAGCAGAATTGGATATGTCTTTTCCATTAAAATGGAAATACTGATTTTGTGAAATGAAGATTGACCGGCATACAAACATTTTAACAGAGGCTGTAAGGCCCCAATAGGAATGTATTTATATTCCTCCAATAACCTTAAGTCGTTTGTTGAATGTAACCTGGATGCTTGTATAACAGAGTTGATTATATAATCATGAGTCACAATGCAAAACCAATCACACATCCCCCACCACAGGAGACATTTATAATTTTCCTTAAGAGCAATGAGGTGATGTGTGAAAGTGAAAAGAACTATGTCACAAGAATTCAGGGAGGAAAAGGAGGCACCAGTATTCCAACTTATGTGTTTATGTAAAAAAAATATCACTTTCAGGGGAGAGTGACAATTCCCCACTTTTGCACTGATGTGCTATGTGGCCTCAGCTTTTGAGGATCCCAAAGAACATACCTCCAATGCACCAGTATAGTGGGCAGAGGCAGGAAAGGTGATGTCTTAGTCAGCTGGGGCTTCATTAACAAAATTCCACAGACTGGGTAGCTTAAACAAATTCTGGAGGCTAGGAGTCCAAGATCAGGGTGCTGGTGGATTCAGTTTCTGGTGAAAGCCCTCTTCTGTGTCCTGTCCTCTTATGGCAGAAACTGCCTAGCCTTGTCTTATAAAGACACTAATCTCATTATGGGGCTCTACTGTCATGACCTAATTACTTCCTAGTAACCCCGACTCCATACACCAACACACTGAGGATTAGGGCTTCAACACATGAGCTGGGGTGGGCGGGGGGACACAAACATTCAGTGCCTAGCAGGTGGGGTGGCCCTGGAAGAGGATCCTGCAGGGCCTGGCCTAGGCAATGATGGCTGGTGGTGGTGATGACAGCAGTGACCCTCAGAAACACAATGGAAAACGGTTCAACAGTGGGTACCAGAGGCAGTGGTGAGAAGCTTCATGAAACATTAAGGAATTGTGATCTGGACAGTAGATGGTCTTAACAGGCTGAAACACAACTGTGTGAACCCCACAGAGGAGCCAGAGGAATGTCAGTAAGAATGAAAGAGCCCTGGAGAGTTTCACGTATAAAGAACAAGTCGGCGGGGAGGGGTGGGGAGGGGGTGTGCATGTCTCACAATAACAGGTGTTAACATGAACCAGAAAAATAAAGATTATTAATATTAATATGACTCCATTTAAAATCTCTGGCTGGTATTGAAAAACGTGGTTTACAACTATCGAAAAGAAATGAGGGTATATTTGATCTCTACCACCATTTAAATGGGAGAGAGAATTATTCATGTTCTTCGTATGAATCACAGTTTGTGGATCCTCTGTGAGTTTAATTCCAATCTGAGTAGCTGAGTTGGTGGTTTGAGCCCCAGCTCAGGCATGTATGATATTTATCCTTTTGGACATGCTAGTGTTTTTCCATTAGCATATACTAGCCCAAGTCACCAAAGACATTATAATACAGCAATTGTACATATGCTGTCACCTTGCTATCTGCTTTCTATTACTCCCAGATCCTCAGCAAGCAGCCTTACTCCACCATTGTCTGTTCTAGCCCCACATCCTGCATTTTGTGGTGCTAAGTGGCCACTTATCATCACAGATATGCCTTACTGTCCTTTAAATATGAGGATGCCACTGCTAGAATTTCCTATACATGTTGTTTTTTGGCATTTTTCGAAGCACTTTCACATGTATTTACTAATTCTATTTTACAGATGAGGAAATTGTGATTCCAAGGTGTGGCTTGCCCTCCAAAAATGTTGAGACAAAGTAAATTTTGAAATCTAAACTAGAAAATGCTTCCCTATGACATTGTGACTCTTCAATATCATGTCCCACTGGACATCACTTCATTCTATTTATTTTTACCTTATATAATTTCACTTTTTCGAAGGGCAGAGTTACTTCATTTATTATTAATATTGATTAAAAAAGATTTATCAGTAATTTGAGAATTGATTACTTATACTATGTTCTTTTAGTTCTGGGATGACAAAAATATATTCTTTAAAGATCAATACTTTAGTATGAAAATATGTAATGTTCACTGAAAAGAGACTTGTTCCTTTACAGATATGTGGTGAGAAAAGTCTGGAGTGGATTGTCCAGTTTCTGACAACCCTCAGACCATTTATTAGGTACTCATTTTTGCCCTCTACCACACTTTGTGCAGTGATGTTGATGATAAGAATATGAATATCAATTAACAACTGAAAAGTTTCAAGAGGAATATATTCATATAGGTATACACACACACACACACATATGGGTGGCCAATATATATGTATATATATATACTCCTTAATATATGTATAGATTTATGGTATATATATATACACACATACACACATATATATATATGAATTCAGATATGCCTGCACACACACACACACACGCACACACACACACACACATATATATATGTATATATATATATATATATATATATATATATATATACTCACAAACATACATCTATAGACAAAATATACAATGGCTCCAATAGAATGATAAAACTCTAAATTACTCTCTCTCTCTTTTTTTTTTTTGCTATTTTAGAAAAATGTTTGCTTTTTATTGTGCTTCTATGGCTGATTTCTTTTATACTTCAGAGTGCCATTGCTATGGTTTCCTGATAACATAATCATTTCTATCTCTATGAAATGATTCTGGATGCTACCTGCAAGGCTCTGCAGTCTCAATTGTTTGAGAGACATGGTGCTAGTCAGATAATATTCAAAAATGCAAATATACATAACAGGAATATCCACAAAAGACACTGTCCCACATTATAGTGAAGAAAAATAGAAGCAGAAGTATGATAATAGTATATTGCTATTAAAAAAAGACACTGTGAGAGTGGTGGCTAAAAGTTAAAATGAAAAAATTAGATGCTGTTCTTGCTGGAGTTCTTACAAATCAATGGTAATAGCTTGACTGCCTCAAACCCTGATATTCATGGAGAAACAAACTAACACAGAATTTCTGTCAGATTTTCAGATTCTATTTGGAACATTTTTAGTATATGCTCCCTGATGTTTGTGATTAGAGTGTCTACCTCTTGACACCTTTTGAGCCAGGCTATTTTTAAGCATCTGCACAGATTTTTGCTTTCTCAAGCTTCAGGACTCCTGATTTGTGTGTGTCAAAGTCACACTTCCAGCTCTTTTAATCATAGATAGCGGGCAGCATTGGCCCAATTACTAGGGGAGATAGAGCCTTTAGGTGTTGGTGTTGTTTAAAAGACAAAGAGTAAAGGAGAGAAGATCAGGAAGACTGGATTGTTGGTGTCTGTCTCCATCAGACCAGCTCCTGAGCAGGTGCCCCTCCTGGAATTGAAGCAATCTATTTTAGGGATTGTGAAGGCAATTCTTAATGAGTCAGTATCTCCTCTTTTTGTTGTTTGTCTATGAATAAAGTAAAGCAAGTTTTCTCAACCTTGGCACTATTGACATTAGGGACCAGATCATTCTTTGTTGTGGGAGGCTGTCCTGTGCCGTTATACAATTGTTAGCAGCATTCTTAGCTTCTATCCACTAGATGTCAGTAGTACCCCCTAGCTGTGATCATCAAAAATGTCCCCAGACATTGCCAAATGTCCTTTGAGTTGAGAGTGTAGAGCGAAAATTACTCCTGGCAAAGAACCACTAAAATAGATTGTTGTTTGATGCACTTATTTATTAAGATAAAGTTTTCTAAATTATTGGCTCCCAAAATATTTTCCTCTTGCTTTAAAAAGGCAAGTGATAAAGCTTTACAATTATATGATTCCTAATATATATTACACTTTTTTTAATGTTAAATTTTTTCATATAATAGTAGTGACCACGTTATAAAGACAACTCATTTTTTTAAAGTATCTGTTTGCAGATTATCACAGGATTCTTATTCTCATTATTTTTCTCTTGCCTTTCGTCTCCTACCCCAATATTTCTACAACCTCCATAGAAAGTAAAAGGAGGTAGCTATTGCTTCTGCAAGACTGAAGATGCATTTGGGAGAGTTTGCTGGATATAAGAAGAAAATACAAAAAGCAATATGAGGAGTTATGATGTTAGACTAAATTCTAATTTAAAAACAACAAAAAAAGAGGAGGTAGGTGATAGCTTAGATAGTTTGGAAGAAAATGACTATGTCTTCTTTGTATTTGCCCTGGAAATGAATGCATTCAAGAACTTAGATATGTACCCTAGACTTTAGACTGCTTAAGCATAACTCCACACTTTTAGAGACAGATGTAGTTATAGAGAGTGGCCTCCATAAGAAACATGGCTCTGGAGAGAAAGAAGGTTCCCAGGTATCATGAGATGACTCCCAGTGAGGAATAAGAGAGGAACCATCCAAAGAACCAATGAGAAATTATTGAAGAATGAAAACCCATGAACCCTGATTTTAAATTCTTCTTTATCTTATACCCCTTAACCTTTTGGGATGTTTATGCAATTTATAAAAGACACTGAATTTAAGCTCTTAATATTATGCAGATTGTACCTAGATTTTCAAAATAAAATAGACATGATTGAATCTGGTTTTGGAAATCTTCAAAAGGACTAATTCAGCCTAATTCCTTTCAGTTTTACATGGTGGTAAACCCAAAGTTACTAGTAATAAAGAGTATCTTTTGGCTATTGTCCTCCATGCATGTATTTTCCTTGGGTCATGAGAAAAAGAAGTTACTGGATTTGGGTATTCTTAGTATCCTTTGCACTATTTTGGTTTTTTTTAATTTCACCTATAATCTTTTTTTTTTAACACAGTTTCTTTTGTCTCATTCATTAGTTGAATCTTCATTACACAAATAGCAATAGAGACGTTTACCAAAAAAGTCTTTATGTATCTTCTTGCTTCCTAAAGCTCTTCAAACCTGTGAAGCCTTTAGAATTATTAGATTTTGAAACATGCTTGAAAATGAAAAGACTTAATCTTCTGCTTGGGCAAAATCTATATATGCTTATAAAGGTTTTATAAAACCAACATGTTACTTTAAATGAGTCTGTTCATTTTATCCCATTAACATCCTCACTCAAATCACTGAGAAATTCTGAGTTTAGGGTATATATTTTATAGAATAATGTTTATAATTTATTGTTGGATCAAATTTGACTTTAGATGACAAATTTCAAAGGAGGGACTTTAATTCTCTTATGTACTTTGGTTTTAGCAGGGAAAATTGTCTAAGTGCTTATACCTTAATGGGTGTTCCCTGGAGGTAAAAAATATAACCAGATTAGATTCTTATAATAACTCTATTTTGAGTAAAACTTAAAAAAAAAAACTTTACAATATGCCTTAAATAACATAGATATATAAGATGATATCTTGAAGTTTCAGGGGGATTTCTTCCTCTAATCGTAACATGTACTTTATATGTATATGTACTTAGTATATGCACTTTCCCTAAGAAACTTTATTTTAAAAGATAAAGGTTTTAAAGTATTTTACTCCTTTCTAACCATCGAAATTCTGAGGTCAGTATGTAACTGCT
Organism: Pteropus medius; assembly: GCF_902729225.1. Classification (NCBI taxonomy): domain Eukaryota; kingdom Metazoa; phylum Chordata; class Mammalia; order Chiroptera; family Pteropodidae; genus Pteropus; species Pteropus medius. Next base: position 11,682,173 of record NW_024350325.1, on the reverse strand, counting down.
CTCCAATGTGACCTTGAGATGAAACAGACTCTGAAAACAGAACACTGTGTTTTTGAAAATGCTCTGATTCAAGTACCTACATAGCTCCTAACTCCTTTTGAGAAAATGGAAGTCTTCCATACCAAGGTCTAGAGGTGAATGGAAGAAGAATCAAATATCCTTCAATATTTTTGAACTCATAACTTCCCTATCAAAATGAGCAACAAATTTTTTCTATGCCAGTCTAAATTAACATGCAGCACCCCTTGTTAAAAATTATTAAGAATTTCAGGATAGTGACAGCAAGTCATTAAACCAAGTTAGGGGAACTTTTAAGAATGGCATTTAATTTTTAAGAGAGACATTTTTTCTTCTACTTATATTGTCCCTCTTTCTGGTTCAGCTGGGTGATTTGTAACTCAGTGAATATCTTTAGTTGTTCAGAACAGGCCAGAGTAATTAATTCTATGGTTCATCTTGTATTAACAAGAAAACATGTGACTTTTGAATAATACCATTAACCTACAAAACACTTTTGATCCAAAATTCATTTTATTAAATTTAGATAGCATCAGTTCTAAGAAACACCACTTTCTATGTACCATTAAGAAACAAAAGATGCTGTTATTAAATATGATGCATCATCTATTGGAAAACAAACTGTAAATTCAGAGATAGTAAACTGTTAAAGATTTTAGAATTGATGAAATTGTTGATCTCAACAGGTCTTGCAACACTGTGAGCTACCCACCACTATCCCCTACTGTACAATGTTGAAAGGTCTTTTGTTCATAGAAAGGAGGCATGAAAGAATGGTTAAAGAGATGTGCTAAGGTTACATGTCTCATTAGGGGTAGAGAGTAGAGTGGAGAACTGATACTGAACCTAGTGCTTTTTTTCTCCACAACTCAGTTGCTTATCTCTTCAACAGGATCTTTCACTGGGTAAGAGAAAGTCAGTTGTGAAAAAAGAAAAAAATCACAAAAAAATGAGATGAGAAAAGGAGAAATAGGCACATAAACATTAATTTTTAAAATATGTATAGTATACATATACTATATATACCCATATACAGTATGCATATATGTATATTTTATTATATATGTATTTTATATGACATTTGGGAAGCAATATTTTTGTGTGAAGTTTAATTAATTTATGCTTCATTTTTAATTAGTTTCAAGCTGTTGATGTTATATATATGTATATATATGTACATATATATCATTTTAAGCTGTTGATTTATGTATGTGTATACACATGCATTATATATTTTTTTTGAGTGGTGGTGTAGTTATCTGTGCAATAAGTACCATAGACATTTAATATAAGCCACAAGGTCAATTAAGATTAGGTAAGGGTTGTCATCTCTGTGCTTAAAGTATCTTGAATGTCAGCAATCTGGAATTGCAAAAGAACTTCTCTGAGATATTTATCAGAAATCATTTATTTTTCATTAGCATTTACCTTACCAACACAACACACACACACAGGCACACACACATTCACACACACGTGAACTCACACCATCTCCTTAAGCCTCCATTTCAATTTTATAATCTCATAACCAAAGTTTATTGTGTGACTTAAAAGACAAAAAAATTTAAGATTTCCATTAATGTTACTCTAAGAGATGTCTATTACTTTAGAGAATAAAATCTTTAATAAGACAGTCTTTGTCTCTTACCCTAACTCTGTTCTGTTCTGAGAGAAGGAGGATTGGAACTGGGGTGGGATGTGGAGCCATGGAAATTTGTTTCTACCCTAGATTCCCTGACTGGAGAGGCTGCCCCTGAGGAAGCAGCTTGGCCAGGTGGCCCAGACACCTCTGGAATTCCTGGGAAACAATGGCAAATGAGCACTGTGGGTTGGTCTGCGCGCCAGCGACTAAAGCTCAGACATCCAATACAAGGTACTGGTGCCAAACAAAAGCTAATATTAAAGTCTATCCTTTGAAAGAAAAGAGGTAAAAGGAAAGTAGATTTGGAGAAAAGCTGTTGGCACTGTAGTTTTTGGACTCACACAGCTAAAGACGAATTCAAGTTACACTCTTTCAAAGACATTCTTCTTCAACCTGAAAGCCAAAACTAGTGGAAATTTGCAAATACCCTTGACAGCAGCGGACTTAATCAGATTTAGGTGGGAAAAATTAAGCAAGGAATGTGTTAAAAAATAAACTTTAGTTCCTAGCTTCCTCCCTCTTTTTTTTTTTCATTTTGCTTTTCTTTTGCTTCTTAGCGGGAGGGGGGAAAAAGGCATCCATTCTATTATTCCTTAATTTTCATCTTGTAGCTCATTATCACAATCAGCACGTTACAGTTGAGTGCAATGATTTCTGAGGAAAATTCTAGCAGGTTCTTGTAGCTGTTGATAAGCTGTAGCTAATCACTGCAGTTAAAATTTTCTGTCATGACCTGAAACGAACTATAAGCGCTTGATTGGCAGAAGGTTAAGTAAAAAAATAGCACGCAGAAGCAATCATATTTTTTCTTGGCTCTTGGAGATCTCAGAAAGGTGGAAGGAGGTCATGGATCATGAAAGAGTAACCACTCAAGACCAGTTAAAGAACAGTTTTATCTGAACCCAAAAGGAGTCCTAGTATAATATTGTGCATTGCAGGAGAGGCTGTGGGTGCCCAGGGCTTTGGTAAGAAAGATGGAAGAATCTGGTATACACAGGAAGAGTCCCTGTCAGGAATACAAACCTAGAGCAGCTTGCTGCATTGTCAGTAATGGGGGCTCCACGGACAACTAGGAATGTTGAACGAAGGAACCTGATTCACTGTGTTGAGAAGTAGCTGAAAACAAGGACTGGGAGTTTGAATCATTGCTTATCTCTAGTTTGGTGCTCTATACTCAATTTCCTTCTGCTTTCAGCCATCTCATCTTTTAAATGAAAGACATAGAAACTAATTTACCTCCTAGGGTGACTTTGTAGCATAATGTATAAAAAAAGGTTTGGAAGGGACACATGGAGCAATCTGAGGACATTCTGGACCACAGTTAAAATCAATTTGGTGGAAAATTAAAGTATATGTCAGTTGAAATGAATGAATGCAAAACCCCAGATCTATAGGAAGAAAATATATGAAAGAAAACTGAAAACTGAAAACTGTGAAAAAAAGAGCCCAAAGGACATCATATGCTTCAGGGGTGGAATATGGTCAAGACCATGTCTGGAAATATCCCTATAGGTCAATGTTAGGTATGCACTGGAAACCTGGAGGGATGGCAGTATGTTTATAAATAACAAAACTTACAAGGTCAGGAAACAGCTATGATTGTGAGTGGCAATGGTAACAGAGAAGCAAAAGAGAAATCTACGTCAATCTGTAATCAGAAGGCAACATAATCGGAGAGGAGGAAGAGAAGAAAAAAGGATAAAAGAAGTGGAATATATGGAATATATGCAAATTTAATTAAAAAAACATAGTTAATTGAGAATAAAACACAAAACTAAACTAAAACAAAAAAGCCTCCACTCTTCCCTTCCCAACCAAATAGATTACTTGAATTATACAGACAGTTGAGCTAAATTGGTAATCTAGTTGCTTCTTTCAAACAATCTTAATTAGTAGTTTTTAACTTGGTCTTAGAATACATAGGATGAGATTATGGTGAGGATCAAGTAAAACAAAATTAGTCACAGATCAGAACCGTCCAATTTGTCTGCAATGGAAAGCAGAACAAAGCAGATGTTTCTTCCCTCATGCTGAAGCCATAGGCATGGAGGCATGATAGTTATATTTGGTGAAAGTAAGCAAGATGGGTGTGGGGCATATGCCTGCCTCCCTTGTTCTTTTCCTTTGTCTGGGAGAGCTGGCAGTGGACTGTGTAGAATTGCACTGTTCTAAACAGAGTGAAGGGACCCATAGTGCCTTCCTCTGCCAATAATGGTATCTGAATTCCCAAAGCTGAGATATGGCACAAGGGAGAAAAGCATAATAAATTACTGATTTGGAAACCAAGCCAGATCAGACCTCATTTTCAAGGCAATATGAATGAAAAATAAGCTTTCAGAATCAAGGCTGACAATTGACATCCTTGTTCTTTTCATTTCATCATATGATTAGCTAGCCAAGGCAAGGACAAATGAAATCTAAGTTAGCATCATCCTCGTCGTATGTCAGAAAATGCCTTCCCTACCACCATCATCTTCCATGGAATTTAAAAACTGGTGTTTCTCAGTGACACTTGAATAATTTCAGGCTTCCAGGAAGGCATAAGACTTATTTGAAATATGCATGCATTGGATATTGAATTTTTTTTGAAACTCCAGAGAAAAGGCATAACAGAAAGTAAAATAGATCCCCCCCACCTTCCATTTCCTGCCCTTGTGCCTTTTCTACAATAATAATACCACATTGCTATGTAAGCACAGCAGGTGGATACATCCTGTGAAGATGGGCAGATTCTTCCACATCTTTGTGTTCTCAACACATTTTCCTTCTTTGAACTATTTTCCAAAACAAAGAAAATTTTCCTAGCAATAAGGTTTTAGAATAGATGAATTAGAAATTTAAAAATGTCTTGGCTTGATTGCAATCTTATCTCAGATGAAACTGAAAAGAGGAAGAGGAAGTTGGGTAGGCTGAGGGAGCTCTGTCTTAACAAAGGGCAGTGCTGTTCAATTCTCCTGGGGAATGCATCAGTCTTAGGTCAACACTTCGGATGCTAGGCTCTGAAAAAGTAGTTTTTGGACATATCTTAGTACCTTTCAACAAATGCTCATATCTTCCATGACATATGGACATGTTAAGATCTGCAAATTAATACGCTAGTCAATAAAAGGGCTGTCAGTAAGTTCAGAGTGGCAAATGGAAATTTCTGGGGGATTTTTCAAAGTTCTCACATTAGAGGAGATGGGAACATAACATTCTTTATTAGTTTGAGAAAGAACCAATATCATTTCCTAGGAAAATGACGCTAACCTAATTGGTACTCCCTTTATTCATAACCACCTCCACTCTGACCTTCTCTTTTTCTATGAAATATAAATGAATACACCTTTCCCTGGAAGTGAGCCTTACAATTGAATTTGATGCTGCCTGTTTGAAATGATTTAAAACAAATATTTTTATGAACTTTGGATCTTCGAATTGGGAAGAACTATTTATAAACAGATACTGACATGGTTGATGACATAGTTGGTTTGAAAAACATAAGCCTTCCTTCAATCTGACCCCCTGAAATAGTATTTGTAAATGATGAATTTGTGTATAAAGGAACAATTTCCTGTAAACAACGTACCTTACTTTAGATTTCAGTTTAATACCAAAAAACTCTGTCCTTGGAAAACAAATGGCATACAAATTACTTATAATCTTCACAGGAAAAAGCCATGTTATTTAGGATGATGTATCTAGACTTTCAATTCCTTCTCATTGGAAACATGTATTTCTCAATAATGTTTCAATGAAACTAACACAGCAGAACAAATCTGGAATACTTGTGTTGATGATAAATGAATACAGGTTGATTCTTTGGGCATTTTCACTATAGGATGCACCTTAATAAACAAATAACAACAAATGCTACTAATGATACCATTGCCATAAAATGGCTTTTGATTTTTCCATTTTCAGATCTTCTCAGAGCTATTTCAGTTATTAAAGGGAAGAAAAATGAACAAGGGCCACTCATTGTGACTGAGGACAAATCCACAGAAAAATCCTTTCAGTTTCAGCCATACTATCCCAGGCAAGGAGTTGAATCTAGTCTCACTTTTTAGGTGTGTGAGAACAGCAGATTTTGGGGTCTCTTTGAGGGAGTATTTGTATAACTATTGTAGAATTCTGCTTGTCTGTTAAAAGAGAATGTGAGCAAAATCATTCTCATCTAATAGGTACTTTTCTCTTAAAAAGTCAAATCCTTCGCTCCATCAAATTTAAGCAATAGGGAAGCACACTGCTGTTTCATGCCATTCAGGAATCTTCACACCGATTAGAAGAAAGATGAACTCACCAAATGGAGCATTTTGACTTCAGTGTTTGCAGTTAAGTTTCATCCTAGAAGCTGCAGTCTTTTTGGAGGCCTGGAGAGCTTGCAGGGATCATGGAATCAGTATAGGGAGGACTCAGACTACTAAGTATAGTGGTGCTTTCTATTTGTTAGGAGAAAACAGAACAAAGTCAGCAATGAAATTCAAAGAACTACCCTTCAACTCCATGTTTCCATCTTCTAGAAACATTTGCTCAGAGGTAATTTCCTGGGAATTTTCAATGCTCAAAAACACCTTTCTCTTGTAATATAAATCGGATGACAACCTCAGCTAGGGTTTGGAAACTGATTTCTTTGATATCATATCCTAGCCAATAGGTCTTATTCCATGACTATTTATGTGTAATTTGGCAAGTAATTTTATTTGGTCCTCATTTTTTCCACCAGTAGAGTGATGACAATATTTTCTCCCTCAAATAACCTGAAAGGGTCTTATATAAATAAATGTGGACATTTATATAAATTATTTTTTCTCCTTCTGTTAAAATAAATAAACACAAGAGATTTTTAAAGATTATGATTTTTATTTTCAGTAGCATGAATCCCAAGACAAGCATGATTGTTTATAATGTTCTATGATTTATAAAGCATTTTTTACCTACACTAACTCATTTAATATTTATAAAAATAATAGAAGACAAAATATGTAGATTTATTTTTCCATTTCATAAATAAAATAATTAAAAACCAGAAAGGTTAATGATTTATTTCAGGCCACGTAGTCTTTTAAAAACAGGACTTAAAACCCCTGGTTTGTGATAATTACCAATTGGTTTTTTACTCTTCTTCAGAGCCAGAGCTTTATCTAGCCACTGAATTGTACGTGCTTCCTGAGCCAAGATGCTTAAAATTCTAATATTCTGATTTTTCAAGTACTGCAATTTTAGTGTAGAAATAAAATGGTGACCTGTTTTCTGTGTTGTGAGCCTAGTTATGAAAGATTTGACAGCATTGTAAAAACTCAATCTTGATGCCTTATAAATAAACTGACTTAATAGGGGATTTTTAACTCCAAGTTTATAAGAGAAAGAAGTAGTAATATCCAACTATTTGTGCAACTATACTGTACAGACCTGATTGAAATTTTCCCCAGCTTATCCTTTAATATTCTTCATTTTTGTACACTCTCCCCTTAAGTTCCCACTCCCCTGGCCTCAATTTCTGGTCTCAGGGTAAATCCCTAATAAAATGGGACCACTCAGAATCCTTTCCCTGAGAGTAATGAGAAGAGAGATATTCAGTCTTTTACAGTGGACAGACCTTTAATGGGTATGGTTATGGGGCCATGGTTCTTATCACATGAATTCCAGAGCAGAAGAGCGTGTGTGTGTGTGTGCTCAGGCGTGCACACGCGTGTGCGCACATACACACACACACACACACACACACACAGGGACAGGAAGAAGGGAGAGAAGAGAGAGAGAATTCCAAAGTAAAGCCTTGGGAGAAGAGATGAGAATCAGAGGGTGTCCTGACAGATTTTCAAATCCTAGTTTCAGTGGCTTCCTGACTTGTGGTATCTCTGCCCTTGGGTTCTCAGATACAGCCTGAATCTAATATATGAACCTAAATTCAATGTGCATAAGATCACCTCTCAATTCAACTGAAACAATTATTCAAAGTAATTGCCTTCTCAGGCAAAGCATTTCTCATTCAGCATTTTAACCCATGCCATGTGTCATAAACACAGTGAAGCATTGATGTAATTATGTGAAGGACAGTGGAAATTAAAAGGAGGAAATGTGGTCTGATGGTTAAATTGTCAGACTAAATGTCAGGAGTTTTGTTTCTGTCTTTGACATAACTCTGAGGTCATACTCAGTCCTTGGTTCTCTGCTGTCAACCCTAGACTAAGCTGTCTTCTACTTGGATGAACATAGCCTTTGATACTCAGGGACTCCTCTGATGATAGAAAATGGCCTTAAAAGTGGAGAAGTCTTAAGCCCATGAAGAATAAAAGGTTAATTTCACAGTTGGCCCATACCCCCTTATCTATAAAACAGAGGACAGTATAAATCACACTTGGTGGGGCTAGTTTCAATTGTGGAAATCAAAGTCAACCTACTTTTTATCTTGTGACATAGTTACCAGCTCAATACAGAAGAAAACTGGTGGTGTGGAACTGACAGATTTTTATGTGTATGTGAATAGAGGTAAGTGCCCTTTTCTTTAAATTCTGCCCTTCTCATTCAGTAGAACAATCATTTGTCTTTCAAAACCATGACGTGGCAGCATTCTTTAGTCCCAAATCCTTTATGTTTCCTATTAGAATTTTCTGATTGGCTCAGAAAAATTATTGCATGTTCCTATTTAAAGATGACAATGTCTATGTAAAAAAAATCCCCTACCCCCAATAAAATGTTCAGGTATAAATTAAACATGTACAGGATCTATATATGAAAATTATAAAATGCTGATAAAAAAAACTCCAAAAATACCTAAATGAATGTAGAGACATACTGTGCTCATTGATCGGAAAATTTAATACAGTAAAGATATCAATTCTCCCTAAATTGATCTATAGATTTAAAGTAACCTATAAAAATACTAGCAAAGTATTTTTGTAGACATAGACAATTTGATTCTAAAATTTGTATGTGATAGTTAAAATAATCTTGACAAAATAGAGAAAAGGAGAAAGGAACCACTCTCCCTGCTATGAAGGCTCACTATAGAGCTATAGTAAATGACAGTGTGCTGTTGGCAGAAGGAGAGACATATTCATTAGTGAAACAGAATAGAGAACCTAGATATAGACACATGCAAATGTGCTTTTTCTGATTTTTTTTTTAAAGTGCAAAAGCAATTCAGTGGAGGAAAATAGCCTTTTCATCAAATCGTGGTAGAGCAATAAAACATCTATCAGTAAAAACGACACAAACAAACAAAAAAACCTCAACCTAAACCTCACCCATTATACAAAATTAATTCAAAATGCATCACTAACTTAAAAACAGTGTCAAAACATAAAACTTCTAGAAATAAAACTTAGATAAAAATCTTCAAGATCTAAAGCTAGGCAAAAAGTTCTCAGATTTAATTTGAAAAAATGAGCCACAAAAGGAAAATCTGATAAGATGGGATTTATTAAAATTTAAATTTTACTCTGCAAAAGACTCTGCTAACAGAGTGAAAAGACAAGCGATAGACTAGGAAAAAAATATTTGCAAATCACATGTTCACAAAGGACTACCATCTAGACTATATAAAGTTCTCTGAAAACTCAATGGTAAAAAATAATAATAATAACAATCTAATTTGAAAATAAGCAAAAGACATGAACAAACATTTCACCAAAAGGGATATATAGGCAAATACACATATAAAAAGATGCTCAACATCAATAGCTATTAGGGAAATGAAAATTAAAACCCAATGCAATATCTCACATCTATTAGAATGGCTAAAAAAAAAAAAAAAAAGTAGTGACAATACCAAATGGTGAAGATGAAGCTGGATCACTTATACATTACTAGTGGGAATTTAAAATGGAACAGCTGCTCTGGAAAATAGTTTGGTGGTTTCTTATAAAGTGAAATATATAATTACCATATAATCCAGCAATTGTAGGCTTTGGCATTTATCCCAGAGAAATGAAACTCTATGCTCAAACCAAAGCCCATATAGCAGTTTTATTAATAATAGCTTGAAAGTGAAAACAACCCAAAGTTCTTTAATGGGTAAATGGTTAAATAAATTGTGATACATTCATTTCATGGAATGCTATTAACAATAAAAAGGAATAGACTATTGACTCACCATAACCTGAATAAATCTCAAGGGAATTAAACTAAAGGAAAAATAATAACAACAACAATATCCCAAAAGGTTACATATTGTATTCATTTTCTGTCACTGCTGCAATTGATTATTACAAGCTTAGCAGCTTAAATAACACAAATTTATTATCATACAGTACTAGATGTCAGGAATCTAAAATCAACCTCTAAAGCCTTAAAAAGTCGAGGTGTGAACAAGGCTGGTTCCTTCTTGGAGACTCTGGGAAAATTGATTTCCTTGACTTTTATATCTTCTAGAGGATGATGACATTTTTTGGCTTGTAGCCCCTTCCTGGTATCCATTTAACCTCTGCCTCCATCACTGCATCTCCTGCAATTATAACTCTGATCTCTTGCCTCACTCTTATCAGCTCTTTTGTGATTATATTGGCCTCATCCAGATAATCTGGGATAATCTCTCCTTTTCAAGATCTCTGACACAATCACATCTGCAAAGTATCTTTTATCATGTAGGATAATGTACTCACAGGCTTGAGGGATTAAGATCTGAACATCTTCGGGAGCTCATTATTCAGTTTATTACGTAAGACTGACTTGATTTGATTTATATGATAATGTTGAAATGACAGTGTTATAGAACTGGAGAACAGATTAATGGTTGCCAGGGCAAGAAAGAGAGGGTAGGTGTAGCTATAAAAGGGCAACACAAGGGATCCTCGTGGTGTTGATACTGTTCTGTATCTTGACTATGGTGGTGCATACACAAACCACACACACACATACACACACACAGAAATGAGCATAAATAAAACTGAACAAATTTGAACAAGGTAGGTGGACTCTATCAATTTTGAGGTCCTGGTTGTGATATTGTGCTGTGTTTTCACAAGATGTTATTATTGAGGGAAATTAGATAAACAGTACATGGAATCTGTTTGTATTTCTTACAATTGCAGGTTAATTTATGATTACTTCAAAATAGAAAGTTTAAAAAATTCAAAACAAATAAAAACCCAGAGTCGTAACTATTATTGCAGAAATATAATAACATCTTTAGTTGGATCTCAAACCCAGTTGGCCATCAGAATTGTTTGGGGAATTATTGTAAGAATAAAGATTTATTAACCCCATCTCAAGTCCACTCAAGTGGAGTAGGTCTTCATTCCACTTTGGTGGAATAAAGGCCAGGAATCTCCATTTTTAAAAACTTTCTAAGTGATTTATTATTAGCTAAGTTTAAAAACCACTTTATTATATGATTCATTCTTTTTCTTCAAACTGTTTTTCATGTAGTATTTTTTGTTTACATAAAATTTTAAGAAGCACATTGATCTATCTCACCAAGACGAGTAGAAGAGTAGACAGTCCCTCCACATATACTCTTCAGGTGGAGTTCTGAGTGACATTAAGTAAGAAAATAAGAAAGAAATGGGAGAATCTTGGGCTATTGGGTGTAAAAAAGTATCAGATTGATAATTCATGTCTGAATTAACCTACTGAAAGATGGTCGTTTTGAGGTTTTCCCTAATGAGGGTAAAGGCTGTTGTTTGGAGAAGACCCCTAGCAAGGCAGAGGTGATAGGAGCTCACATAAAAAAAAAAATTGATTAGAGATTCTCAGAGTTCTGCTTTGTATGTGCAAGTTATTTTAAAAATGGATAACTTTTATGTTATGTGCATGATTGAAGGCTTTTATATAGTTTTGAGAATTAGAGTATAATGAGAACCTTCATTTTAAGTTGCCAAACAGGTGAGAAAACCAAAATGGCCAGATACAGAGACTAAAGAAGAGAATAGATACAATAGTTGGGCAAAGGTAATTTGAAGTTTTATGGGTGTAATTTTTTTTTGAGGGCACTTGGGTGAGAGTCAATAGAAATGTCTTATAAAAGAGAATGTATATCTTTTGTGCCTGTCTGACATAAATAGGTGTTGTATGGCTACAGGTGAGAACCCTACAGTCTATGAGCTGACACTAGCCCAATTCAATTAATTGGGAATTGTTAATTTAGAAACTTTTCCTAAAAACAAAACAAAACAAAACAAAACAAAAAAAGAAGGCCCATCCACAGAATTAATAAAAAACCTGATTGGAATAAATTAAGACAGACAGACAATTAAAATTTGATGGAAGGAATGGTGTACCATATTCCTACAAAACAAGTTTGAGTATTGACTGATAGCCAGTTACATGGCAATTGTTACTTTCCTGGTTGCTGCTCATTTCCCTATTCTTCATAGTACTAGAGAGGTCTCAGATCCAAAATCAAGGCAGCTGATATTTGTGGGATTGTCTTTCCTGTTACCCACCTGTTTAACATTTGTCCAATGTTTCTAGGTGTGGAGGGAATAAGTCTTAGTATAGTAACCCTGTTTCTGCCTACATCCCTCCATATGAAAAGGCAAGCAGCTGAATATGGAGGAGATGCTCTCCTATTCCCATAAGATGTTTATCATTTAGTGAAAGGACACTCTTCTCTGATACCACTTTCCTAGAGCTTTGGTCTCTGCAAGTAGAGCTGTAATCACTGGCCATATATGGAGAGAATTAAGACTTCTTCCAGCAATATTTGTTAAGAGATTAAGTAACATTAGATAATACTCATTGTAGGAACTTAATGGGTTCTGGGGTCTTAATCTACTGTAATGTACCAGCCACAGGATATATTTATTAATTTTTTTAATAATAAAATTTTCCTTAAATATGTTATAGCCAGAGTTCTTGAGAAGGGAGCTGTTATTAGTTTATTGGGCTATTGAAGAAAATTGTGAAGGTGTTTGGATCGGAGCCATTAGAAATGCATGCCTTTTGAAAGATAATCTAAGTCTATTGTGCATCTCAAATGCAATGAAAGTTACATGGATGAAGGTGAGCAGTCTGCACTCCATGAGCAGACCCAGTTAATACATGATTCAGGAAATGTCTCAGTTCTGTGTCCTGTCCCTCAGAGGTCAGATAGGAAGCAGTCTCCCCCAGTGAGTACTGGGCTTGGAAACTGGGCATTTTAGAGAGCGATGGTCTCTGGGGTTAAGTATGATGCTTCTGGTTCCAGTCTTTGATATTGAATCCAAAAGAAAAAGAGATGTGACTTATTTTGCCAGAATCATCTCACTCTCTACTACCATGCTATTCTAAGCTCCCCGCTACACCTTCTTAGCAACTTTAATTAAACCAAATCATTGGTCTGACTCTGAAAGACTACAAGAATCCAGCATCTGAAACCTTAAAATTCAATCATTAATGATTGGCAGTATTTTTAGTGTTTCTTCATATAACTCTCTGGATCAGATCCCCCAGATCTTTGAGGCATGTACTTTGTGTGCACTGCACATTGGCACACTCATGTAATGACAGAGTAGAATCGTGAACATTAGTCATCTGGCTGAAAGGAGTAAACAATGTAGGTATTGCTGGATATGTCTACAATTTCCTACAGGTGAGCAATTCATATAATACTGTACTTAAAATTCCAATGCCATTTTGTTCAAGAGCTTAATAAAAATTTTGGGATCTAAGCCAACATTACTCTCTCATACCTGCCCTTTCATACCAAAGGGATAAAGGCTAAGATTGTCCTCCTATAGTCCTATTGTTAGCTTTTCTTGTCCTGGGTCAAGGACTTTCCCTTAACCTAAAAGGAATTCAACCCAATACCAGTACCTCAGTCTCACTTTCCTGACCAACATCTGTACCGAATCTCTTGGGTGTGAGACGCCATTTAATCAAATCAGTAAAAGCTTGGCTGTGATCTGAAACACTTGTGAATACAAGAATTGTGTCCCATCCACCTGGCCTTTATACTATAGGATTAATGTGTTGAAATAAGGCTGGAGATCCTGTGACAAAGATCAGATGTACCATAAACACCGTAATTTATTCCTCCCTAGAGATTTTTAATAGACCGGGTATTCTATTGCTCTGGTGTTTTAATTCCATGTCAGTAACAGAGGCAGAGAATTAAATGAGTTCTCAGTGATACCTCAAGTATCAAGCTATTTCTTACCTCTAACTCCATACTTCTAGTAAATGGCTGGCTTATATATCACCACAGTCACCAAGAGCTACTCTTTTCATGTCATTTCCTGATTATAGATACTTATATTCTGAAGAACTTTCCAATTTTTTTTTCAGATCTTCTTTGTAAACTCCTTATAGAACAACTCTATGAGGAGTATAAAAACACCTCTTTTGAATGTATAGAATATAATTCTTTAGATGTGAAATGTCTCAAAATGTGTAATAGATTCACTTGGGAACATATGCTTTTGAAAATTGATTATGGCATTCTCTTTGGGACTTATATAAGTCACTCTATCTTATATAAGGTTCAAGTTGATGTCACTCATGTAAGACATACAGTACCAGACTGGAGGATCTACACTTAGGCAACAACAAGTCTCACTACACCTGGCCTACTTTTCTCAGACTACCTCACATTAATCCTTGACCAAATCTTCTGTGTCTGCTCCCAGTGTCCTCACACACATGGCACTTTCCCTTTTATCTTCTCTTATATTATTTCATCTTCATCTTTATCAATTTATCAACATGAATTATGACAGCTCCTTTCTACCATCCACACCCAATTCAAGTTCTCTTCCCTCATTCATCCAACACACATTTATTGAGTATATACCAATTGACACACTAGGGTTTGGGTATCCACTGGTGAATAAACAAGCATGTTCTCTGCCCTGTGGAGCTTACAGCCTATTGAAGGAGGCAAACAATTAACTGGAAAGCAAACAAATAATAAAGAATGAGCAATGAGAGAGAATAATAGGGAGAAAGGGGAACCTACATGGAAAGGGTGGTGACATTTAAGCTAAGACCTGAAAAATGAAAAGAAGTCAGGTGTCCTTTGACAATGAGACTGGAGACAGGGCACCTGGCCAAAGGAATAGCAAGTGATGTGATCTGATGTATGCTTTAAAAATCTACGTGTTGACAACAGATAGAAGAAGAACAGGAGATGAAGTGGAGAGACCAGGAGGTAGTTGTAGAAGTGGTCTGAAGGAAAAATGATAAATAAGAATGATGGCAGTGTAAATGGAGAGAAGTGACAATGTTGACTTGGATATAGAGTGTGAAGGATGGGGAGGAGCCAAAAATGGATCATTCCCAATCAATTTGAGCCCCTATTTATTCTTTTAGCCTAGTACCAGGCACCCAATAAAGATTAAAACATGTTTGTTCTTTTTCTATTTCCTTTGAAGACTTAGCAATTCTATATACCACTTGCTTGGCAGTAACTCAGGTAATATCCTGTGACATCTTTTTCACTGTTTTTTAATCAAAGCTACTGGATCAGATAAACACTAAAAAGTGTATAATTTTCCATTCTAGCAACCAGCCTACATGGCTCTTTGAAGAGATAATAATTTATTTTCTGTGACAGCAAGGCCATAATAACAAAAATGAAGCACCAATTGTAATTTTTCTTTTTTTCAATTTTAATTCTATCAGATATTTTTTCTTGATTATATGTACTTATACACTTATGTTCTATGGTGATGCTAATTTTGGGTGCTTTTCCAAAGGTTGAAGGCATATTTCAGGCATGACCCTTATTCATGGTTACGGACCAGAAGATAAATGGCAGAATTGCATTGGTGGGGAATGTTGAGGCTAAGCGGGAGCTATATGTCTAGAATGGATAGCTATATTGCAAGGGGTCAATCAAATATTGTCAGTCTTGCTAATTCACACAGCAGAAGCAGAGGAGTCTATGTTTACCTGTTGGATGGTGGGGAGAGGCAGACGGGTAGATAAGCTGCTAAAGGAGGAAGCTGAGTAAAAATTATTGCTTGTCATCTGTGGATCAGTTTGCTTAGCTAGAGATCTGAAGTAAAACTATATGCCTGTGGTTTCCTGCACAACTACTGGAGGTCTGAGAGCCAAAGATGTCAGATAGTCTAATAAATGACTCAACTAGAGAGTGTTCTGAGTGAGGTTCCTCAGGGACAAGTATTAGGCCTGGAGATATTTGAGCAAGAAAGTTTAGAAAAAAACGTGTAACATGCTAGTGGGGCTGGGATGAGATAGTCTGCTGAGGAAATGTGGGAAAGTCCCAGCTATCAGTTATCAATATTAAGGGGAAATCTTTTATTAAGAAAAAGATAGTCTTCATATAAATGCTTCTATTGTATAAACTTGTCTGAAAAGTTGTGAAATCAACTTTGTATTAAACATTCTCTCATACCTAAAATAGCAAAACAATAAACAGAGGTTATTCAGTTTTTCCACTTTGGAAAGAGAAACACTGAATCAATTAAATCCATAATTTAAGCCTGCAATCACAGCTCTTTCTACACTAGAGGAGTGGTCTGAATGAGTGGCTTTACTATTGGCCATTTCAGTCATTTAGAAAGAGCTACAGTTTAGTCCGCGCTGTGGGAAAAGACCATGTCTAAACAACTGCAGCTGAATCAACTGACTGAAAATTCTGGTGAATCCAATTAGCTATGGCATGGCTGCTTGAGTAACAAGCATAAACATTGGCTGTGCCACTTGTCTAGCATTGGCAAATACTTAACCAATTACAGCGAATGCATTTTGCTGTCCTTATTTAGTTCACTCACAGGACAGACATATGCTTCTTTATTTTTCAAGTAATAAAGTGAAAAATAAATATTGCCAGTCAAAAAGTATCAACTGAGAATGTGGAATGAGAAATGAGCAAGGAATCATTGCCTAGTGATGACAGCATGGAGAAGCAAAATTTTGAAACTGGGTACTTTTACTTTTCAGTGGTATGGGTTTATTGTGCTGCTTCTTTCACAGAAATATACTGTGTTTTTCAGTTCTGTGCTTAGCGTGCACATCCCACCTTGGTCCCTAGAGATACACACACTGGCTATCATTTTCCTTTAATATTAGAAAGAAAACAAAGTGTTTAGGAGACCTTCTTGAGTCAGGAGTTTTATAATGATAACACTCAGTTACAATAGTAAAATGATTTTTTTCGTCACTTTATTTGTATGATTCCTTTTCTTTCTGTGTTGATGCATTTTTAAAATAACACTGCCAAGAAATTCATTATTATAATTCAGTTTTATATTCTAAAGCATTATTTAAAGGCATTTTTTTACTTATATTTTTCGTGGCAAACTAATCAAATATTGATCACTTACATACTCAAGTTTCAAAAGGAAATGCTTTTGTTTCTCTCGTGGCATCATAGTTACTCAGACTAGATTTATATTTGAGTAACTGTTGTTTTTCTGTCCAAATGAGTTTCCTGGATTGCCATTCCTTTTAAGTTTCTCACAGGAGCCATCTAATCAAGGTTGTATTTGTGCTGAAGTTCTACAGGACAGAATATATATAGCAGATCATTAATCTGGGCAGGTGTGGCTGCTTTGGGAATTGTGTGCTGTTGTAAAATAAGAAAATAATGCTTCCAATTCCTATGTTAGAGATCTCTCACATTTTCTTCTTCATAAGGAGCAGGTGAGGGTCAGAAGTTTCTGAACAGAATCTTACTCTCCACCATGTGCACCAATAGCATCATGTACACATCTACATGATCGCATTCATCTCTTTGAAGGTAAATGTATTCTTATTTGCTTTCTTTCACTTAATTGTGAGGTTTGAGGCAGTATAGTAGAAGGACAGGGTTGAGTTCAAATCAATCTAGGCCACATTTTCATCTTGAAATACAGGTTAAGCTACATAACTGCTCCAAGACTCCATTTTGTCACTTGATAAAAAATGAGAATAATAATTTCTCTGTTACAGGCTGAATAAAGAATAAATATGTACATATATCTATATCTATATCTATATCTATATCTATATCTATATCTATATCTATATCTATATATATGTACATATTATGTGCTCAAGAAGTAAGAATGTCTACATATTATTTTCAGAGTGTTATTTATCTTTCAGTAATCAATGCTTAATCCTGTACCTGCCCTTGGTAGGGGATGCAATAAATGTATAGTAAAAAATATAGTAAATAAATATAGTAAATAAACAAATGGATGAAGAGAAGAAGAAGGAATCATCAAGATTTTTGAGAAGAGAATTTTTTCTGGAAGATACTTCATTCCCCTTCCCCCAGTAAGCATCTCTCACTCAAATTCCTAACACTATACATATGTCCAAGATTTATATAGTGTTAGCATGGTGGGGGTGGTGAAAAGAAATGGCAGTCATTCTGGTCTTCCACTGCCTACTTTTGAATTATTTACTAAGTTTTGTTAGTTAGGGACCACTGTTCTGTATGTAAGCCTAAATCCACTAAAATGAGAAAAATTGTTATTTCTCAAAATTCTTGCTGATGTGTGTGTAGAAAAGTTTACAGTATTACACACGTCCCTAGATAGCCCACTGGTAGTGAACCCTCGACTCTGTGCTATGACAAGCTTCAAGAAAGCTAGAGAAAGGTGAATCTCCACTCCTTGCTCACCATTTTGTAGTGCCACGTACTCTCCATCAGCGTTTTTTAAACTAAAGGATAGACTTACATATCCATCGGTATAATTAGTTTCTCCTTCAAAATATGCTACTTTTTTCTCTGTGTCTTCACCTTCAGCAGAAAGTGATGAAAGAGAATCCTCCTCAAAGAAGATTAAAACACCACTTGTCATAAAATATCTCATTTTCCATAGTTAAATACAGAACACAGGTAAAGCTATGAGTAGTTTCCCCAGTGTTTGCCAGTCTCAAAGCCGCAGACGAGTGAGAGGTGCAGAACATGAACAATAATGAAATGTGGGCTAAGGGATTCCATGTTTGGACAGATGGCTTCAAGCAGTGTGGCTAGCCAGAGAAAGCAAGAGTGCATGTCTGGAGCACCAGGCCCCAGGAGAGTAAGTGGAGACATTTGCATCAACTGTGTGAGGTCACGGGAAGAGCCAAATATGAAGACAAGATTTTCAGTCATCATCAACCACAAAGTGTCACCAAGAAAGGAGAGTGGTTTTAGTCATAAAGTGGATAAATAGCTTATTTTTCTTGAAGAAGAGTATTTATGAGAATGAAGTCATGTGAAAAAGGATGTCAAAATAAACGGTAGTGACAGATTTTGATGATTGGGAGGGGTGAGGGATGATAATCTTTGTTATCTCATGACCATTATGTGTTCTTGGTCTAGACCTGGTTTATTGAATAGGTTTTATTTCATGTGTCCACATGGACTTGTTGGTTATGGCTGCTTGGAATTTAGGGAAAGAATCTGATGATTGATGCTGATGTCTGCCACAGAATAGGAAAGTAGAGTAGTTGTATTAATGCTATTTACTGGCTATCCCTGGTCTAGAACTTAATTTCCCTAGGCTTTATTTTCCTAATCTTGAAAAAATGCCAACCAGAATTATATGAATTATTCTAAGCATAAAAGTATTGTTTGAGGGTTATTGTGGGTAAAGTAAGTTCACTTGCTTATAATACCATTTTTAGCATTCAAGTAAATAAAAGTATTCAACCTTCTACATTATTCATTATAACCTAATCATTGTGCATAGGTATCTGAGATTATAATAGTTCTAGTATCATGTTATCATTTACATAATGCACTGGTTTCTGATATAGCCTTATGGATTATAGGCTTTTGTTGATTTGGGTTTGATAGTGGACCATCAAGGACTGAAACACTACAAAATTTATTGGAGGAAAGGATGGGACACTGTCTTGGATATCTTAGCTATCTATTTATCTATTTTTAAAATATGGGAGATAGAGCATTAGAAACAACTAATATATGCCTATATTTTTACAAACTGCCTCATAGCAAAAAAGCTTTTTGATTGTAAGACTTTGAAAAAGTAGTCCTATTATCAAGGGTCTGGAAGAGTCTGAGAATTCACCTAACTTAACCACCCCTTATATTCAGACAGGACTTCATATAAAGGGCTTCCAGAATTGTTTTGCACAATTTTCTTTTTTAAAGTTCCTAAAGCAGATTTGACAGTCTCCTTGAATAACCCTGTTACATGACAGATCCAAGTCTTGTGGGGAGTGGAGCTCATACAAATTCTGGGGTTCTTGTTAGAGAAATGGACAGAAAAATCTCTTTTACAAATTACATAAACATAAGACGTGTAAACACACTATCAAGTCATTTGTAGGGATTTTGGAAAGGGATTGTAGCCTTAAGTTTATCAGCTCTGAAGCGTTAACTTTTCCAGCTTCCTATTCTTAGCAGCAATTTTGGCTAACTTATTAATCCTGTTAGAATTGAGGAAATAACTACTTATACACTTATCTAAGGTAAGAAAGAATGTAATGAATTCTGATTGCATTTATCACTCTTAAGAATGAGAATCCAAGTAGTAAAAACATGTAAGTGGGTAATTTTTTTAAATTTGTTTTCAAGACATGCAATTACTTTCAGAATAGTCTTTTACACACTTGCATGTATACAAAAAATAGTAAAAAGTTTTCTCTTCTCTTTTCTATAATAAAATATTATGACCTCCAAAAAACTAAAGTTTTAAATATATTGTTTTCCTTTTTTCCCTTTCCCCCGCTTCCTGCCCTGCCCCTTCTCTCCTCTCTTCCTCCTGTTTCCCTTCTTCTTCCTTTTCCTTTTTGTCTGTCTGCTTCTTTCCCTTAATTTTCTTTTTTATTTTTTAAACTCTTTTCCCCTTCTACCTCCTGATGCTACTATTCTTTCTTTCTCCTTTGTACCTTCTTTTCATTTTTCTTTAGGCTGCATATTAAAAATTCCAAATTATCACAACTAAACTGTTGACTACAACAAAAAGTTACACTCCTTGTTCCCACATATCCTTTTCTTAATTGTACATATAATTTTTAAAAAAAATTGAACAAATTCAAATTAACTGTGAGCTCTCAAAAGGACCTGAAGGCCTAAGGATTACCCAAAAACAAATAGAGTAAGTGAAAATAAGGTAGAAATCAAGCCCTCAAAGTACAGCTGTTACAGGTGGACACATTTCTGTATTCCAAACTCCAAGCAAAGGGACAAATCATCAAAACACACAGAAGAAAAATTTTAATTTTCTACTTTTAATTTTTTTCTTCTGTTAAGTACTGTATTTTAGTTTTTCTCAAACTGGATCTGCAGACATATTTTGGAGTTTTATAATTTCTATTTTGGAGTTTTATAATTTCTTTTTCCAATCACTCAAATTTGGAAACATTGTTTTACTAAACTTTTAAAACACAAAATAATTAAAATCTCAGAAAATAACACAACAGACACAAAGAGAGCCCATCAATGAAGTTTAACACAATTGCTGTATTGTTTCTGATCTCTATGTTTTTTAAGGTACAAAACATTTTACATATATAGTTAAAGCTCCTCTGCAAGCTCCCTTTCTTAAGGAGTTAATTACTAACTTGATGTCGATGGAAACACTTTTAATTCACTTTGTGACTTCATGGATGTTTTCCATCATTGCGATTTATTAAGTCATACTAAGCATTCATTTTTTTTCAGTGCAAAAATATTTAAACACCTAATTTTTATCTATCTATTTTGGATATAAATCTGAAAGTACAAAACAAAAAGCATTGAATAGAGATTAGTGATTGATTAATTAAATTAATCATATTAATTAATTAAATCACACATTCAATAGAGATTTACTAAATACACACAAAGTTCCAGTTTACAGTTTTTTTCAGTAATAAAAGTTAAAGGACATATGATGGGTTAGAGGTCAACAATTCTGATTTATGTGATCCTGACACATTCTCAATGTTCTCAATGTTAATGTCAAAATCATAGAGTAGCAGGGAACTGGGACCAACAGTCTGACTACCTAGATTTGGCAGTGATCCTTGGCATGACCTTGGAAAGTCAATAGCCTTGGATTTTGTACTATTATTGGTGAAATTTGGAAGACAAAACATTTTCTTCTCATTGAAGCATTATTGGTATAAATGAGTTCACGCATTGGAAACTTTGAATAAAGCTGATTATATTTTAGGCTAAAGATGGAGTAGAGACTAATGTTGTTAAATAGAGAAGAACATTGTACATATTTTTAATTGGGGAACTTGCTTGTTAAAAATTGGAGAGAACAATCACTTGTTAATTTAAATAAAGCTTTACATCTTAATTGCAACCAAGATATATTATGTAAAATCTTTAGAGAGACTAAAAAGGCTACAATGTAAGACATTTTAATTTTTGATTTTTGATTTTTAAGCACTAGTAATATGTCAATCTAGTTAAATGCCTCAAAGACAAGAAGATTTAGAAGGTTGAGTGAAAATAAATGATTTCAGAAAAGAGGACAAAGTCAAGATGGTGGAGTAGGTAAACTCTGAGCTCACTTCCTTCCATAGTCATGTCAAAATTACAACTAAATTATAGAACAAATATTACCAAGAACCACCTGAAGACTAGCTGAACATAAGCCACATCAAGATGGGTAGCAGTGGTGAAGACTGGATGTGGTGATTAAGAATCAGGAGGGGTATCACAGATCATTGCCAGAAGGAAGGGGAGTTGGGAGGTGGGTGAAGAAGGGAAAGGGATTAAGAAGTATAAATTGAAGTTATAAAAATAGTCACAAGAATATAAAGTACAGCATATAGTCAATAATGTTTTAATAACTATGTATGGTGCCACATGACTACTAGAGTTATTGGGTGATCAGTTCAAAAGGTTTATAAATGTCTGATTATTATGTTGTACACCTGAAACTAATACAATGTAGTATGTCAATTATAACTGAAAAATAAATAAATATATATATAAATGAATATATATAAATATAAATATATAAATATATAAATGATTTCAGTTATCAATATGAGATTAACTATCACCTCATTAGTAAATTTCCTAATAGTTTCATCTTTTTTGACCTCATCTTCCAAAGTAAATAATTCTTAAGATCCTCTCTAATACTGTATTTCTCTTCTTTGGGTACATCACTCCTTAGGATTTATTGTCGTGACAAAAGCATTTGTACAAGAGTATTTTGTGTGTTACGCTGTGACCAAAATGTTGAGATGAAAACAAAATTTGTCATAATTATTTAAGACTTTTGTGACAGCAAGGATCTAAAAACTAATATTTATACTATTCGAGACTTCAGGAGTAACAGTATATAGAGCTAACTCCTTTTACTTTTTTTTGGTAAAAAGAACACTTTTAGTAGGAAGATATTAAGTGACAGCTATTACCTAGAAACAGATCGATTGTGTTTTAATCTCAGGCAGCTTGGTTATTGGTAATGATCTGGCTTTCAAGTTATAATATTTGGCTCATGGTTTGCCTGAAATAGGTCTAAAAGTGAAAATCACATTAACATGGAAGTATCAGTGCTCTTTGTACCATTGATGGCAAGTTGATAAACTGGGTTAAAATACAGAAACAAACGTGATAGACATGTATTTACAATTCAACTTTTAAAAGATTCATATCCTCAATATATTCTTTTTTGGTACTTTTACAGTGTAATATACTGGATGTTAAAAAAGTTTACAAACCGCCACTATTGAACAAATTTATAAACTGATCACTGAAATTACTTTTAAGTGAGATAATTTTTTTGCATCAGTAAGGTAATATTTCCATTAATTTAACTTTGAAATGATGTTTAAGAGTATGTTTTGACTTTCCCATTGTGTCAGCAAAAGTTCCAATACACAAATACATGAGGATTCATTTCTTGAAAGAAATGTTCAGAAATGTAAGCATCTTTTGCTGAAGTTCTCAGAGTAACAAATTTATGATTTGGAACAAACTTCCAAGTTAAAAATTGTAAAACACAATGATTATTTCATCCAGGTCTACAGACATTTCAGTCAGCAATACGGAAGTGAGTACTGCTGCAGAGCAAGATTTTGAGGTAAGGGGTACAAGGCTTGGGCAGTTGGAAGAAAATGGAAGGAGCTGTAGGCAACTGCAACATAGCTCTTTACTTTAGCAAGGGCACAGCCAATCATGCATGGCAGCAGCGCCTTTTATACATGGGTTAAACAATAGTGGCACACTGCCAGGTAATGGAAGCCCGTGCATGAGTACCTGGCACATGGTTACAAAAGGAGAGAAATATTGAGTCATTTCCACTTGGAAGTTAGCTTCTAAGGGTGTCGAGAGTGAGCCTGACTACCACCATCTCTCTTTCTCTGCACAAAGCGGCAATAAAGATGGTTTTTAATTTTTAAAAAGAATTAGTGCATGTAATTTGTCTGGGCAGGAACCATTGTTTAGTATATTTCAAAACCCATTAAAGGCAGCAACATAAATATCATTACTTTGCGCAAGTTATTTATCCCTCATATTTTATTTCTTCATTTGTAAAATGAGGATAATATCAGTCCTTACCTCACAGATTTGTTGAAGATGTTTAATGAACTAATATATGCAAAGAACCTGAAATAGTCCCTGCACATACTAAGCATCAATTCTTGTTATCTAATTTTATTAATAGTAATTTTGTTATTTGGAGTAGTAATGCAAAAAACTGATAATAGAGAGACAATTTGAGCTCTTCTCCCTGTCGATTTTAAAGGTTTTGAGTCTTAATTTAGAACACTTCTTTACTTCTACTCAGGTCTAAAGCACTCAATCTTAGACTTATTTTTTCTTAAAAGGATATGATTTTATATGTCAAAGAAGAGGGTTATTCAAAGTTTAATTACAGTTTGAATAAAGAAAGTAATTGATATCTTTAGACAATGCTATTTCTCTCAAAATTCCTATACCTTAAAAAATGAAGTAGACATAGAGAAATAAGATCACATTTCAAAAGTTTAAATTACATAAGCAATAAACCCATGTCACTCGCAGAGCTATATGTCTCTTGGGCTAAAATCTGAAGATAACTTCATCTAAGACATACATATATTCAATGAAAGCATGTGTGCATCAGAAAGAGAATGGTCAAAGCTGCTGCATTCTAATTTGATGAGTGATTCTCTTTTCAAATCAGCTGTTAATTTCAAATCGACTTTGAATTACAAAAAAGTTATTAGACAAATGACCTACTCCAATAACACCACCATTAGTGGATTGGGATATGCTTACTTTTACTTAAGAATTTCAGGATATTGAGTTTTTTTATGATAAAATCATTTTGATCTCACATGCTTTTGAAAAATACAAAAATATAAATAGTGTGAGAGAGCCAATCAAGATACAAAGTAGATGCTGTGCTCACTCCTTCTCACGACATTAAAATTATAATGAAACTACAGAACGATCATCACTGGGAGTCACCTGAGGTCTATCTAAGTGAGCAGAAGTCCTATAACTGAGGACATTCATAAGAGGTCACCTTGAGAATAGTAGGAGGGGTAGAGACATGAAACAGGAGAGTCTCACAACTGCATGTGGCAGTTGAGAATTGGGAGGGATATCTTGGCTGCAGAGCTCCCTCCCCCACCCCTGGAAGAGCAAGGAGTCTTGGCTCCACACTGGGCTCCCCAATCCAGGGTTTCAGTGCCAAAAAGAGAAGCCCCACAACCTCTAGCTATGAAAACCAGTGGAGGTTTGTGGCTGAGTGAGACAGAGGGCTGTGGGAGTAAAAGACATTGCTCTTACAGGACCTGTGCATGGATTTACTCGGCATCAAATTCACTCACTCTGAGCTCCATCGCTGGGGAAGCTGCTTCCAAAGCTCCAGGGACATATGGGGAGACACTGAATTGTCTGCCTCTAGAGCAAGGGCTGGAGGGGCAGCTTACTCCCAGACAGAAGTGCTAGCAGTATCTATTGTTCCTTTGTTAAGCTCTTACCACAACCAGCATGTGGACACAAGAGATCTCCATATATATAAATCTCCATCAATCTAGTTAACACAAGTCACTCTGCCCAAGTGATTTCCTGAGACTCTGCCCCATCCAACCCGTGGGCCCAAACAAGCTGCCTCCTGTGGTTTTTGCCATATAAATGGACTTTCTTGGCTCATGCTGTGGACTTTTACAAAATCTCTCAAAGGCTCACAAAACCCAAAGAAGGAGCACCTGAGCAGGCTCAAGCCCTGCACTAGCCTCAGCTGGCCTTGGTTACTAGCTTGGCCTCTTGAAACACTTATAAGCCTAACAGAGGTGGCAGCCATCTGTAGATTGCTTGGTGACTCTTAACAGTTGGCCCCAGAAGTGCACAGTCTGCAGCTGAACTTGATCT
Organism: Pteropus medius; assembly: GCF_902729225.1. NCBI lineage: Eukaryota > Metazoa > Chordata > Mammalia > Chiroptera > Pteropodidae > Pteropus > Pteropus medius. Next base: position 11,656,389 of record NW_024350325.1, on the reverse strand, counting down.
GCAGCTGGGCCCCTCCCAGGAGGCCAGTGGGGCCAGCACACTCAGTGGCCTACTTTAACCAGCTGGAGTGAGCTGTATCTAAGAAAGACATACCCAAAAGGCAGACTGAGCAGGCACCAGATCACTGCTAAAGAGAATCCTGCTCTGTAGGGTTGGCCCTTCACCAGCCAAACCTCACAACCAATCAGCCCAAGGGTCAATCCCTCCCACTGAAATACAAACAGCAACCAAGGCTCAACTACAACAGAGAGCACACACAACTCATACAAGGGACACACCTTGAGCACCTCACTCAGGTGACTAGGGACGACTGCATCACTGGGCCCCACAGCACACCTACTACATAAAGCCACTCTACTAAGACCAGGAGACTTAGGAGCCTTACCTAATACATAGACATAAACACAAGGAAGCAGCCAAAAAGGGAAGACAAAAACCATGTTCTACATGAAATAAAAGAACTAAGATCCAGAAAAAGGACTAAACAAAATGGAGACAAACAATCTACTAGATGCAGAGTTCAAAACACTTATTATAAGGATGCTCAGTGAACTTAAAGGAAAAATAGATGAACTCAGTGAGAACTTGAACAAAGAGATAGAAAACATAAAAATAGAGATGGAAAACATAAAGGGGAACCAGTCGGAAATGAAGAATACAATATCTGAGATGAAGAATACATTAGAGGGAATCAACAGATTGGATGAAGCAGAAGATTGAATCATCAATTTAAAGGATGGAGTAATACTCAGAACAAGAAAAAAGAATCGAAAAAACTGAGTTCAAGAGCCCTCTTGGACAACATCAAGCGTAACTAATTCGCATCATAGGAGTACCAGAAAGAGAAGAGAGAAAGCAAGAAGTTGAAAAACCTATTTGAAGAAATAACGATGGAAAACTTCCCTAACCTGGTGAAGGAAATAGACATATAAGCCCAGGAAGCACAGAGAGTCTCAAAGAATATGAACCCAAAGAGACACACACCAAGACACATGATAGTTAAGATGCCAAAGTTTAAATTCAAAGAGAGAATTTTAAAAGTAGCATGAGAAAAGCAGTTAGCTACTTTCAAGGGAGCTCTCATAAGACTGTCCGCTGACTTCTCAACAGAAACTTTCCAGGCAGAAGAGACTGGTAGGAAATATTCAAAGTGATGAAAAGCAAGACCTACAACCAAGATTACTCTATCCAGCAAAGCTATCATTTAAAATCAAAGGACAGATAAAAGAGCTTCCTAGACTAGAAAAAGCTGAAGGAGTCATCACCACGAAGCCAGTATTACAGGAAATGTTGAAGGGATTTCTTTAAGAAGAAGAAAATAAATGTATCCGAAATATGAATAATAACTACATATCTATGAACAAGTACTACAATTGAAGAAAAATTAAATGCTCAAAAAGACCCTTACATATGCTACCTATAAGAGACTCATTTAAGGTCAAAAGACACATATAGACTGAACGTGAAGAAACGGAAAAAGATATTTCATGAAAATGGTAATGAAAAAAAATCTGGGGTAGTAATATTATACCAGACAAAATAGAGTTTAAAACAAAGGCCATAATAAGAGACAAAGAAGGACCCAGTAATCTTACTTCTGGATATTTGTCTAAATAAACCCAAAATACAGCTTTGAAGGAAAATGTGCATCCATGTGTTTATTGCAGCATTATTTATAGTAGCCAAGATATGGAGGCAACCTAGGTATCTATCCATGGATAAATAGATAAAGAAGAGGTGGTATATACATACAATGGACTATTACTCAACCATAAAATTTAATTAATAGAAGAATTAAATCTTGTCATCTGCAACAACATGGATGGACCTAAAGAATATTGTGCTGAGTGGGAGAGTCAGATAGAGAAAGACAAATGTCATATAATTCACCTACATGTGAAATCTAAAGAACATAAATAAATAAAACAGAAATAAATTCGTAGATACAGAGAACAATTTGAGGATTATCAGATGGGAGGGAGTTGGGGAATAAATAACAAGAAGGAATTAAGAAGTATAAATTAATAGTTAAAAAATAGTCATGGGGTTATAAAGCATAGCATAAGGAATATAGTTAGTAATATTGTAATAACAATTATGGTATCAGATGGTTACTAGATTTATCGAGGTGATGACTTTGTAAGTTATATAAATGTCTAATTACTATGTTGTACACCTGAAATTAATATATATTGTATACCAACTGTAATTGAAAAATAAAAAAATATATATAAAAGAAAATAAAAAACAGTTTTAAATGGAAAAAATATAAACAATGTAATAGATATAATTGATTATTTAATAATAATAGTTTTAAAAAAATGATATGAAATTTTTGTTCTTGTTGATTAGAGCATTAGCATTATTCTCCTTACAGGGAAATAAATTAACAAGCAGGAAGATCTGGTCTGCTTCTTGGCTCTGTTTCATTGTAAACTAATAAATTGCCATTCTGATTGTTATACATCAGTAACTGTGAATCCAGTTAATGTGAGTCTTTCTCAGAGAGAATGATCTACTTTTATTGTTCTGATTAATCAGGTTCCTAAGGCTGCATGATTAAACTCCACATAGTGATGGGTGAATCTACTAAATTCACCAAGATTATAGCACCGTCAGGTATCTCACTGGGTAGTCTTTGTTAAGTTGCTTTTTCATCGAAACTGTAACAGAAGGTTTGATAAGACTAAATTTTACAAAGGCCATCAATGATCCCATTGGTACACTTGATACAGTTAAACTTGCTTACCTGAGCCTCAATCCAACACAAATTCTAGAAACTGGCTTGTTTCAGATATTGTTCAACACAAAACCATCATACAAATCAATTAATGAAAGAACAAGGGCCAAATCTAAAAGGATAAAGTTTTCTTCTGTAGTTTCTTCTTGAGGAAGAGCTGCTGCAGAGTATAAGAAATTATGTGTCTTAACTCAAATATTAACTCTGAAGCTGGGGTAAAGATATTAAGAGTGATTTATACTGGGGTAATTGGAACATAACAAGGAGTAAAAAGATAGCGATAGGAATGCAAATATGAAGTTTTATTATTCTTTAGCTGACAAAGTAAACCTTAGGCTGAATGAAATTTTGTCCCTCAGGTCAGTAGGTTGAACTGTGGATTACATCCATGAGCTAAATTTTCATAAGTTGAATGTCTTAGAAATTCTTGGGGAAATAAAGGCAAAGCATTCAAATATGATTCTCCTTTAATTATTTATAATTTCAATATTTCTTAAAAGGATTGTGTAGTAGTTTACAATATATGGTATGAATATAATAAAAGATAAAGCCCACTTATATAAGTGTGAATAGCTTAGCCACTTGAATGAGGGAAATCTTTTTCCCACCAAATTGTAAACAAAATATGTCTTTGAATAAGATTTTGTAAGGCATACAAAACTAATTATTAATTTGGATATCTTCTTTACCTCCATTACATTATATTTGAACGTTGCCCCAGCAACACAGGAAGGAATCTGGTTTTTAGTTGATGGAGTTTTTACTCTCGCAGTTAGCATCAGAAGTGACCACACCTGCACCTCTTTGTGACAGGCTCTGATGTTTAAGGAGGATTTCAGAGGAACCCCTACAATGGCTTGTTCTTTCATTCCAGGCTCCACTATGGAAACATTGCTGTTTTTAACACCAGGACACTTGGTATGCACACAGTTACCCTTTATCTAAGGTCCTATCACCTTTGAGGTGATGTGCAGGAGGGTCACTGGTATCTACGGGTATTTATAGATGTCCATTGTTCATAGTCTCCTATCTTGTCTCCCAGTCTCCAGGCCTTGGTAATGAGCTCCTCTTATTCAGGCCATCTCCTATCTTTATCTACAGCCTCTGGCACCAATTTCTTTGCCATGCTCCTATTTAATGCCCGTTTCCTTGTTTGCCTTCTCTCAAAGTGCTGAGCATTTCCAAACAAAGTCCTTTAGGGAAGGAATTATTTAGACCTCTACTCTTGAAACACTAAATAACTGCAAACTCCCCCAAAGGCAGAACTTCAGAACTCAGACCCTAAAGGCCATGTTGTATTTTCCATATAGAAAGACCAAGAGGAAGGTATTTGCTTTTTCTTCCTTTTTAAATTAAATTTGCAGCAGCAACACAATCAACACCTCAAGTAATTGCTTTTATGTAATAGCACAAGAATAAAATGGCAAGACCAAAGTAGTAAAGGAAAGAAGAATGTAAAATGATTTTATTAGAAACATAAGTGAAGAAAGTTTTTTTTACTGTAATACAAACTTTTATCAATGCATTTCAACAGCTAAGATGATAAAGAAAATACCAAGATCTTGCCTAAAAATAGGTGAACACTTATCTGCATTTGATTAACTACATTGCCAACAGAGCATCATTATATATGTTTTACTAGAACATAGGACTCTGTAGACATTTGCTAAAGCATTGTGGATGACTTACATATATAATTTAGCTTTCAGACACCCCTAATTTAAGTCTAAGTTGGTCCTTGGAAAATGGTCTTCAATTAGGCCATATGCTGTGGGATTGCCTATAATTGTATTTGAAATAATTATTTAGTTTTTAAAAATGCACTTTAGTTTGATTTGTTCCAATAAAACAATCACTTTTTTAAAAAACTGTCAAATATAAAGGTTTAAACCAGTTGGAAAGTGTAATAAAAAAACCCATCATTGTCCCCTGGTGCTAAGTGATAGTAGCACGAGCTGACATGATGGAGCACTCCAGAGACCTGCTGGATGGAAAGGTAGTTACACAAGCAAGAAAGATATTGAGTCTCAGAATTGCCAGAGCAATAGCCACAGACTAGAGAAGAGCTAACTTGATGTCAGAGATGAAGGAAGATGCAAAACTCAAGGACCCAGAGGTATGCCAAACAAGGAAATGGAAATCCTAATACAACACTTAAGCAGTGGTAGCAACTAGGAATGGAATGAGTCAAGACACACAGGGAAGCGCCAGCTCAGTCATCTAAAGCTCATCAGGATCTAAAAAGGTGATGGAAATCTTTAATTGGCATCTACCATGTAACCCATACTGCCAGATGCTCTACGAGTCCATCTTCTCCTATGCTCACAGCAATCAGGATAGTAGGTATTATTATCCTCATTATATCAATTCATCACAATAGCCAATAGCATGGTACATTGCATCATTAGCTGAAAAGGTAGTGAGAAGAAATTCAATAATAGTCAAAATCCATTTACTAATAAAACTCTAAATGCATAATAATAAAGCAATTTATTTGTGGACACAATAAATACTAATACTCAACAAGAATTTTGCCACTGCATTTAGTGGAAAAGTTGAAACTGAGGGAACCAGTTTACCACTGTTAGCGATGAGTGTGAGACGTACTTTTAATAACTACAAGTGTAGAAAAAAGAAGAAAAAAGAGACAAAGAAAAGCAAAAATTTTTTTTGACAAAAGATATAATTGTATACTTATAAATTCAAGGATGGTAACCAAAATTATTAATGGTAATTAAAAGGCAGAAAAAGAAATCTGTAGAAACCTGTTACCTTTTGTAGTTTACTGCATTGCATAACATATACGGGATATGATACTGAAGAAATTAAGTTACAGCAGAAATATTAAGCCAGATATAATCAAAAGAGCACTGTTTTTCAAATTAGTTAACATAATCAGTTCATCTATTTATTTATTCACTCATAAACTCATTCTTTTAGTACTTTTTTTTTTTTTGTAAATAAAAACTCAGGCTCTGTGTTAAGGGAGTGAGACAGTTTCCAGGATCTCTGGTTGTTACAAAGATTGGTAAGTATTGTCATGAGTGAGATGCAGCCATTGCCCCAAACACTGGCACAGAGTAGGTTTCAGAGATAATTTTTGTGTCAAACAAAAAAACCAGTTTTGTTAGTTAAATTTAACTCATTTTATCAAACAAAAACAAAAACAAACAAAAACCCTCCTTTGATGCTCTGTATTTACTGGGTAGATTTACAAAAAGATGACATTGTAAACTCTGAGTTTTATTTCCCTGACCAGGGTTCAGTTGACATTTGGATCTTCAGAAAAGACAAAGGTTTGTCATCATCGCGAATATGTGAAGAGGTGCTTTAAGTTCTGAAAATACTCCCTTAAGAGGAGTGACAGTGCTCTGAGTGAGGCAACATCATTACAATAAATGTCAAACACCCCAAAGAGACTTCTATGACGGGGCAATACTCCCCGAGCTGAATCAACATGAGATTTAAAAATGCAGTCTCCTTGCTTACACATCGTCCCTATTACCATAGAGAATGCCCAGGTTTTGCAGAGCTCTTAGCGAACCAGAGCTTAGTACCTACCTGCACCACCACCTTCTTTTGAACGCTCAACAATAATGATTTTCTTAAACGCTCCTATTTGGCATGGGAACTGGGACCAGCTGAACTGGATTTGACTCTCAGACTGTAACCCAAGGCAGGTTTAATCTCCCCAAGTCTCTGTGTTTTCCCAAAACCTTTTTTTGTTGTTGTTTTTAGGTGAGGCAACCCTTGGTTGACTTTACAGATTGCAAGGACTTTGTCAGCTTACAATCCCTTATTTTTTTTTATTTTTTACACCTACAGCACCTGTTCTTCCTAGGTGGTCTCCTATCCAAGTACTAACCAGGCCTGACCCTGCTTAGCTTCCAAGATTACACAGGATCAGGCTTGTTCAGGGTGGCATGGCCTAGACTGCATGCACTTTTGTAACCCCAGCCTCTATCAGGAAAATTCTCCAGTTAAACCTTCATTTTATATTTTAGTTATAAAATGGAGTCAGAGTACTTGTCTCAAAGAGTTGTTGTAAGGATAACAATGAGCTAATGTGAAAAGTGCTGTGTAACTTATAGAGTGATGTATAAGAATGAGGCACTATTTTTATAATTATAAAATATAATTACATAATCATATAAAATATGATCATTCTCTCTTTGATGAGCATCGCTATTAGATGTAAAGCAAATGGTGAGAAGGTGACAATTTCAGTTAGATATATAACCTTAATGACAGTAAAAGCTATCATTGCCCCAATGTTAACATTAAGTAACATGCACACAAGTGCTCTCACACAAGTATGACATCCCCTTGTATGTCACCCATTCCAGTAGCCTGGGAAACTTTCCCTGTGTAGTGTTTAGAATATTTCTGGCAAAATGGTGATGGCAATATTTCCTCTTCTTGATTCAATTACCATTGCTTCATTGAATTTTCTAAGCCATCTGGGAGGACTCAGAGGCCGCCCTTGGCTTTATGTCTGTCCATCTTTTAGTTCTACCACATTTCATGAATGGTTGACAAACCAGAATTTTGTGGCTCAAAGAGGGAGATTAGCTTCCTGTCTTCCCCTAACAAAACCATTCATGGCACTGAAGGTTCAAATGTGGACATTTGTCGATCAAGTGCTGATATTTGGTGCCAGAAATTCCTCCTTAATAATTTGTTAATAATGTATTTGGTTAATAAAATGATATTATGGAGAAGATTGGGAAGGACTGGTCTGGAACTTGACCTGCCTAAAAATAATGAGAAGGTGCTGGGAATTTGTTACTAGATTAAGGTCATGGAAGAAAATCTTGTCCAGTGCTGCGGACAAAGCATGGTTACAGAGAAAATGCAGTTGAAGCAAGTTACCAGAGTCAGAAAATAATGATTTCACATGGGATAAATGGGGTATAACTACAAGTATATTACAAGGATGCTAGGCGTTATCAAGAACTCTGAAGAGTTTGAGATTTTTACCCTTCTTGCAAACTAACAAGTTAGCTTGCCACAGTTTCATGGATGTTGGCAGAAGACCTGAGATTCCTGTCAGTGACAAAGAACTTTATTGTGGCAAAACAAGCAGCGTGATTTCAGATTTACACTAGCTTCCTTTGTTCCCTGAATTCCATGAGGGCAATGTAGAAAGAAGGAAATTCAATTTCGATAGCATATTTGATCTACTAATTTGAAAACCTTGGAAAATTTATGCATTTTCTTGTTATGTGAGATAATAAAATACCCTACTGTTTAAGCCTTTTGAATTGAATGTCTTATAAGTTGAAACCAAGATATACCAGAGGTGGCCAGTTAGATTAGTTAGGTATGGTAGTAGCAGTGGAAAGGAGAGGAACGGAAATATTTGGACTATATTTTGAATGATAAAAAATATATATTTGCTGTTAAATTTGATTTGAGAGTAAGTAAAGGGAGAAGAGATCCAAGCTTTCCTGTTTCCTAGAGTTTCAGCAACCTTAAACAACTAGGTGAATAATACTTTCTCTTACTAAGAACAGAAAACAGAAAAGGACGTTGATTTTAAGGAGGAGGAAGAATGTCATCTCAAATATCATCTCAAGATCTGTCAGTGAAGTAAAGATGGAAACATTATAAATTGTGGATCTATAAAGGAGATCCTAGGATAAGTTATATCATACTCTAAATATCTGATATTGGTGTAATGTGTTAATAACACCTTCTCAATGAGTATTCTGGCTCATTTCATAGAATAGAAACCGGACAAACATCAGGACATCAAACATTATTAATGTTCGATGAAAGAAAAGATAAACCAATAAAAAGATGGAAGAAAGGAAAAGAAAAGAAAAGAAAAGGAAGGAAAAGAAAGGAAGAAGGAAAAGATTGAGAGAGAGATTAGAGAGAGAGAGAGAGAGAGAGAGAGAGAAATCGAAAGAGACTAAGTGGAGGAAAAACCAGATGAGTGTGGTGTCATGGAAGCTAGGAAGGAGAGAGGAGAGAGCTAAATTGTGCTTCTGACCAGATGAAGACAAAAAATTCTTTATGACTTTAGCAACATGAAAATCACTGATGACTTTGCAAGGATAGTTCCAGCTGAGTGGTCAAGACATTTGCTAGATTTGAATGGCTTCAAGAGGAAACAGCTAACAAAAATTGCTTAAGAATGAGATAATTACAACTTTTCTCTGCATGTATTGAATATTTCTACCTGGTGGCAAAGACTAGTTTATAACCTTTCCATTTTCCCTTCATGGTAATGGACACCTGGGTGTCTCCTATTAAAGTGGTTCAGCTGGCTTCTTTTTCCAGGTAAAAAAGGAGAATTTACTAAGGACATTTGACAAGGACCCCCTTTCTGACCATATTTTTTTTTTCTTTCTGACTGCTCTACATGCCTTCATAACATATGCCTCCACCAAAGAAATATCTCCAGTTTGATTAGAAGAATACATTTGGGGCTTGAGCCACTAATGGATTGTTATATCTTGACATTCTCCTATCCCAGGCTTAATTCTTTCCTCTTCTTTCTTGGATATTCATATTTTTTTTACTTCTACTATATCCTTTCTCTTAGGCTATTAATTTGACAAAATCTTCCCCATTTCTTTCATTGGCCCTGATTAATCTCAAATTTTCACCCTCTTCTTTTCTTCTCTTCATAGACAATACCTCAAAAGAGAAGTCTGCATAAACTACTCATACTTTCAACACCATCTTTCTTCATCAATCCAGTTCAATAGATTTTGTCCTCATTACTCTGTGGAAACTTTCTTCTCAAAGGTTGCCAATGACGACATAGCCATCAAATGTAATAGCATTTTTTTTTTTGTTCTCATCTTATTTAACTGTTCTAGGGGACTGATATTATTAACTTTGCCCTCCTCCTTAAAAATTTCTCCTTCTTTGTCTTCCAAAAACTTGCATTGCTTGAAGCAATTGCTATCTTTCTGACCATATTTTCTTTCTTTCTGACTGCTCTGTATGCCTTCATAACATTTTTCAGGTACCATGCCTAGCCTCAGTTCTATATTCTGTCTTTTCATCATCCCATATATTTTAGTTTAACATATAATATGCTTCATCATCTAATGCTAAATTTTCAAGATATTCCCAGCCTCAGTTCTTCTCAGCTGAGATTCTGAAGGTGTTTTCCTGTTGGTTCAGGACTTTCCAGTTGGTCCAATCCTGACTAAATCTTTTAGGAACTTCATTTTAAGAACAGATGAAGACTGGACTTAGTTTTCACCTATACTGAACCAAGTCCAGTGTCCCTAGGGCATATGTACTAACATATGCATACCAGTCACAACCATATCTTCTTGTTTTTAATCAAGATCCCTGGGAACAGCTCCATAGGACTCATCTTCAGAGATCCTAATTCTGGTTGCTTCATTCCTTCCCTGCATTCCACAGATGGCAGTTACTTCTTATTTATTTTTCTCTGGGTTACCTACTAGTTTCTTTTTACTTTTTCAGTATGTTGATACCAGTAGGACCCATTCCTTGAATTAAAATCCCTCTGTTTGATGTACCTAGACTCTGAATAATAGATCCTGGATCATACTTAATGTATTACAGGGATGGGAGGTCTTCCCTGAATCCCAGCCTGTCTGGCTAGTTCTTTAATAATTTATATAATCATAGAAAACCCACCCTCTGGAAAAGATGAACCATTTTCCTACACTCAAATAATTGCCGAGATCTTGTTTCAACCTAAGTGATTTCATTTTGAAGAAAATGGAACTGACTTTGAGGATCACCACTTTCTATTAGAATAGCCTTTCTAATAGCCTTTCTATTCTAATAGAATAGCTATTCTATTTCTATGGCTACATTAATCAGATTGAATATACTAGAAGCCCAGGCTGGATCCAAGTTCACTATTTTTCTTTGGTGCTATAAGTTGACTATGGGCCACTTTATTATTAAAGTTCCTTGCTATCATTGTTTAATTCCTCTCTCAAATCCAATCTCATTTTGCTTCTACCCCTGACCCACCATTAATAAAACACCTTCAGAATCTCATCTTAGAAAAGTGAAAGGTCATATCTTGAAACATTAGCCTATGAGAATAATTTTTCTAGTGGCATCTTCCTATCCCAAATTGTGGAAAAAATAGCCTCTTTCAGACTGTTGATAAGAGAGGCCAGAGTGTTCACTGTCATCTGTGGACCCTAAGAGACTATAGAGAGAGTTGAATCCCTGAGAAAGTCACAACAGAATGCAATGTAGATGGTAATCACCTGACCGTAGTGATTAACCGAATGATTAAAAGGATGTTCTTTAGAAAACTGGGATGAATGGAATCTGTTCTTAGAGTCAGGTGACCCTAAAAAAAAACATAGATTAATGAAGTGAATGCTAAGAGAAACTCCACAAGAAAGGAAAACAAATAAATAGTTTAACAGCAGGGAAAATGAGTCCAGCACAAATGTGTAGACTCATTCATACACAATTATGTTGCTTCTGTATCAGGCATTGTGTGAGAAACTAGGGATATAGTGATGAGCTACTGATATGGCATTGGGCAGGTGGAAGACAAGGTTGTTAAGTGGAAGACAGATAATTATATATACAAAACCAATAAAGTGTGGGAAATACCATGACAGAGGAAGTATGGGATTCTCTGAGAACATATAGGCAGGGGGAATAAGAAAAAGGTAACTACATGAAGTATGAGGGAACAATTATGCACACAGAGGGAAGTTCATAGGAGACTTTGAAGAAACTGAAGGAATTCAATATGGCTGGAGAATAAGTAGCTTGTGAAAAGGAGATTGGCAAACCAGAAGAAATGAAATTGAAGTAGACAGGGCTAGATGGTAGAGGGCTTTCTAAGCCATGTTAAAAGATTTGAGCATTATCCTAAGGTAATGAAGTCATTAATCATTTTGGACAAGGAAGCAGTCTAGGTAATAAATGTAATACTATTGTTATAAAATGACACCTACATATGTCTAATAGCATAAGCTAGTGAACAAATACCTGGAATATTTTTTGAAGTGGCTGACTTCAAAAATGATGTAGAATTTCTTGGTGTGTTGTGTTTCATCTTAAATAATTATGAACATTTAGCACATTTATGTTTATTTTATACTAAAGTAATTTATATGATGTACCTTTGATAAGATGAACCCTGAACGTATAGCAGGCAAATCTCAAGGCTCCAGGTCTCCTTATTCATATTGCTTTTTACCTTTGGAGATGAACGTATTCCAATCTGTGGAACTAGGAGTAATGGAATAAATGAGAATTGCAATTTCCTGCCCAGATCCAGAGAGAGAGGAAAAGAGTCTTTTACAGAAGAAGCAAGTGCAAAAGAGAGAAAAGCCCTGAATATGAGAATTTCATCTGAAATGGAGAGGAAGTCTTAGGAACCCATGTAACTAGCGGGCTTCCAGAAACAGTGTGATAAGTAAAGAAATCAGCCAACCCAGCTAGTACTTTGATGAAACCAAGGAAGAGATGCACAAAACTGACCCAGGTTGAGACTTTGCCTCTGGTCAGCAGTAGCTAGAAGATTATGCTAATTCCTACCTAATGGAATGCTATCATGTGAACTTTAAATAATGTCAACATTTGTAAATATAGCTACCTAAAACAATTAGGTACATTTGTGTATAATTAACTCAGTATTATTGTTATTGTCTTTATTTTTTTTTAATTAATAGCTTTGTGTTGAAACTCCCAAGCAAAGTTGTTTCATTTGAGCTTAAAGGAGAAGCAATGAAACCCACCTTATCCCCACTCTGATCATGCTGTCCATATTTAGGCAGGGCCAGTCCTTGATTTAGTCTTCCAAGTTACCAGTTCCAGGAGCCCTTTAGTTCTTGAATGATAATCAATAATCATAAAACAGTTAATATTTATGAGCACTTACTATGTGTCAGCACTCTTCTGAATGCTTTACTTAGTTAATCTATTCAGCAATACTCACAAACCCTTATTTTTAACCTCATTTATAGATGAGGAAATCGGCACAGTGCAATTAAGCAACTAGTTCAACTAGCAATATTGTTGAAAGAAATAGTTAGGATTCCAGCACAGGTAGAACCTGTGCCCATAGTTTTAAGCACTCTGATATGTGTTTTCAGGTAATCAATTCATACTGAGCTTTGGTCAGAGCTGCTTGCTCTATCAAGGAGGTGTGACATGTGCCAATGTTAAAACCCACAGCACCTGGGAAATGAGTTTGGAATATATCATGCTTGCATGAGCTATCTTGTAAGCATAAATACCTAGAATTATCTAGGAATAAAACTTTGAATGAAAGTAGCAGTGGTTTCTCTCTCTCTTATAATAGAGGGTTTCCAAACCACTGAGATACTATGCAAATGTGTTTTTCAGGAACCATATAACTCAGTTTAATTACCACTGATCATTACAAGGCCAGGTGAGCTCATTTTAGGCTTTATCTTTAAGTTAGAGTTCTATGTATAGTACAAGAATTTACTATCCTATATTTCCAAGTAAAAGAGTTTACTATCCTATATTTCTTTAGTCCATTCTATCTCCCTCATTCCCTGCCAATTGTTTCATATTTTGTTACTTTCCTCAAACTTCTCATTACTTCATCCCTTCCATACTCTCAGCTAATGAATTGCTTACTATTTAATTGAGAAAATCAAGTAATTGAAAGAGAACTCCCACAGGTGTTCATAGCCTATCTAACTGACTCTGCATCTTATAGTCCACCTTCCCTTTTGTTATTATGGATGTATTATACTGGCTCCTTGCCATGGGCAATTCCTGAACTCGTACATGAAATTGAGATTCCATTCTCTGTGTTTTTTACTCAAGGATATTGCCCAGCAATTTTCTCCTCTCTTTTTTATATAGTCAGTTTTCCTGCCCCTACCTGAATCATTTTCATCAGCTGTATTTGTCCAAATACTGTGCCATTTTTCCATTATTCTTTACAGAAAGCTCTTCAACAAGGTTACTTACAGTTTAAATAATATGAGTAAATTTTGATTATTGTATTTAGCAACATGGAGGTCATTAGCGACCTTGTTGATCACTTCCTCCTCCTTAAAACTATTTCTTCATTTGACTTTTAAGATATCACACTCCTATTTTCTGTTTATCTCTCTGGTTGCTCCTTCTCAATTCCCTTTGCTGTTTTACTGTATATCTCTGGCCTCTAAACATTAGAGTGTCCCAAATCTCAATACTTGGGACTCTTTTTTTCACACTCGTAGGGCATCTCATCCAGTTTTATTGCTATAAATGCCATCTTTATTTAGATGGCTCTCAGATTTCTAGCTCCAACTCCTACTGCTCTCTGGAGTTAGAGTCATTTATCAAGTACCTATTCAAGGAATGAGAATATCAACTATATCTTTTGTTAGGTAAAAATAAAGAAAGGCAAGAATTGAAAAAGATAATGGGAAGGATATGTGGCAGACCCTGTTAGTTGCCTACTCAAAATCCATTCCATTATTTGTTCCTTGCTAACAATATTCTGAACTTGTTCAAGTGTCTATATTTCTGAAGAGGATCCCTAAATCTAGCTCTAGGTAAGTCCTGTATAACCCCCAGCAATAAGGCTGTACTCTAGCTAAGCATTTGTTTAGGAGAAGTCGTTTCTGGCCAGTAAAATGTGAGAAGAAATCTACTGAGGGAATTCCAAGAAAGGCTTTCTCATTGGCAAAAAGAGATGCAAAAAAGGGATGGCCACTCTTCTACAAATAGACTTGGAGGAGGAAAGTGGGATAGAATACCTGGAGCTATTATTGCCAAACAACAACACAGCTAGAGTTTGTTTGTCTGAAGACAAATTCCAGACTGAAGTGGTCAAGTGGAATGATAGGAATAGAATGAGTCTCTGATAATATCAGCCTTTGAAATAAGTGACCCAGGAGCTGCTCTACAACTAAACTTTCTGTTATGAGGGTACAAGTTTACCTTATGTTTAATCCAGTTGATTGAGATGTTTTGTTACAGCTTAAAAACTAAAATTGACATAGTGTGGAATTTTCCAGGGTTGGGGTAGTACATTTAAAAATACTTACCAAGGTTTAACTGGGATCATCAAAATCAGATTCTCTACTCTTTCTATCTCAGATATCACCAAACAATTGACCACTAGGTTACTTCCTGATTTCCCTAATCGATTATCTTCTTTGTGTTGAACATCTTCTTTTTCACCATTTATAGAGAACTAAGCATATAGTAAAAGAATACGTATTCCCCCTCTCCTCCTTTTTCTCTTTCTCTCTCTTCCCTTCCTACTTGTTCTTCCTGCTACTTCTCCTTATTATTTTTTCCCCTTGAATTTAACAGCACAAATGAGACTGGGACAGCTTCTGAGAGCTTTCCTTTAGCCTTTTCTTTTTCCTACTTAAGCTAGCCACAGAGTGGGAAAGTTTGCTAAATAACTAAGTAAAGATAGCTTTAGGCTGGTGACACTGCCAATGTAGTGAATCTATCTTTTGTTTCTTTCAGCTTTGATCTGAATAATGATTTTTCTTTTAAGACAACTTTGTGTTCTGGAGTTATTTATATATTTGTTTATCCAGCAAATATTTGTTGAGTACCTACTAGAAGAAAGCCATTGTTTTAGGTAAGGAGAAATGAGTGTTGACCATGACAGACAATGCTCCTGCTTTCAGGGAGTTTACATTCTAGGGGGAAAGGAAGGATACAGACAAGAAAGAGGTAAATAAACTATCAAGAAGTGTCCTTCCAGTCTTCACATCTTTGCAGAATGACATTGATAGAGAGTTCTTGATCTCAATGAAGACTCAAATGCCATCTAACCCAGGTTATTCACTTTAATTTCCTGTGTTCTTTGATGATCTTTGATTCTACAGATCACATCTTATCCTGGGAAGAAGTATTCTTGTCAAATGTGTTAGCTGCATGTGCATTCACAGTGCACGTAGAGCTTTTTTTTTTTTTATCACACTTCTACAATAGCAATAATAAACAAAATTTATCAAAGGGAAAAAGATTTACTTCTTTAACATGCTCTGCTGTATATTTTGGCTACTGTTAAAAACGCTGATTTTATAATTAACCCAGAAAGTTATGAGACTGGGAAAGTGGTATACTTTTGTTAAAAATGTGACTTAGAAGAGAACATTAAAATTCTAGGAAAACACATAACAAAGTAAGGAAAATTTAAATTTAAGATGCACCTCAGAATTTTCAAATTATTCTTCTTGGACTACCAGAACATGCTGATTTTTTTTCTAAATTGCTTTAAACCTGGGGACAGATTTAGACATCATAGGAAACACATAAATAAATATATCCGTACAAAGGATATTCATAAATCATTTGTTCCTCAAATAAAATGCCAGTGGGTGATAAGAAAAGAGAATTATTTTTTAAAAATGTTATGCCACTATAGAAATTGAAATGCAGTGTCAGCACTAGGATCTTTTTTAAACACAATATCTAAAAATAGATAAATATAAAAACAAACTGATAAAATAGGGTCAAGTGAATGTCTTGGTATTAAAGAAAGAAAAAAAAAACTGTAGGAAAGAAATACTTATTCAAATAAGGAATAATTTAAAAATTTGCCTCATTACCTTTAGAGTATCTCCAAGAGCAAAAATATGGTAGTGGTCACCATTATCATCAATAATTATTAAGAGACTTTTATGTTAAAAATGTGGTGCTATTAAAAGAGAATTTCATAATTTTCTAGGAGCTAATATTTTAAAAGTAATCCATTCTGAAATGTCTACACAAGTGAAAACTGTACTGATATCTACTTGTAGATATAAAAAACCAACCATGTAAAAAATTTTTATGAGTTTATTTGAGCCAAAACTGATGATATATGCCAGAGAGCAAGATCTCAAGTGCTCTGGAAAATGACAGTTTACAGTTTCTTTTATGCATTTGATATTAAGGAAGGAATATAAGGAAGATTACATGAAGGTGAGAGAAAACAAGGTGGGGGATCAGATTATAGGCTACTTAAGATTATGGTTCTCTTTTGCTTTAGAAAGAGGGTTTTGAAAGGTGGCATTTCAAAGGTGTGGTAGAGAGACGCACAGAAACAATGGACAGTGCTTGCTTAAAGCAAAGTTAAACCTTTACTAAAAAGTTATATGCCTGGGGTGTGACGATGTGACGACTCATCATGACCTGCCCAGTTAGGAATTTATGATCAGAGAGCAGAAGTCTATCTCATACTGTATTTCAATATAAATGCCTAATAACTTCGGTGCGAAAATAAAATAAAATAAATATTTGAAGAAAAAAGCAATATTTATATAATCTTGGGGGCGAGGAAGCACTTTCTAAGAATGATACCAAAATCAAAAACGATTTCTAAAAAAACATCAATAGTTTTTTTTTTTTTAATCATTTTTAACACAAATTGGCTAAATAACATTTTTAGGCTTAGAGCACTGGAAAAAATATATGTTACATACATATTACATAAAAGATTAAGATTCTTAATGCATAAGCTTTTAGAAATCAATAAATAGACAACTGTACCAAAAGGAAAATAGCTAAAAACATGAGTAGGCACTGTCCAGAGAAGGAATACAGATGATCAACATATTTTTGAGGCAATGTTCACTCTTACTACAATGTAAAACATTTCAAATTAAAGCAAGAAAAAGATACTATCCCTCATCCATCAACTGATGAAGATTAAAATTATTATACCCAATGTTGGCTAGGGTGCAGGGAAATAAATAAACAATGGTAGCACAAGTATGGATTAATCTTTCTAGAGGAAAATTTGGCAATATTTAGTTAACATATTTAATATTTATTAAAACATTCTCTTTGCTACTGAAATTTCAACTATAAGAATAAAGATGAAGGCATAAGGATATTCATCTTAAAATTTTCAATATTAAAAAAATTAGAAAAAATCTGAGCTTCTGAACAGTATTCCAACTTTAGGAGAATTGAGAAATTCATTAAATTATACACCTTATAATTCATTAAAAGTATATTGTAAAAGAATGCTAATTAACATGGGAAAACGTTCAGGCTATTGTTTAAAGTCAAAACAGCAGATTTTAAAACTGCTTGTATTATATGATCTTATTGCTGTAAAAAAATGTTATGTACATATAGAGAAGATAGAGAAGAACAAACAGAATGTTAATAAAACTATACTTTGATATTAAGATTAGAGGTAATATTAAGCAGCTGAATTGTAAAGTTCCTTATGTGTTGCCAAAAAAAAAATCTGTTTTTGTCGTGTTTAGTTTGAATTTATAATAGAATTGTGAGTCAATGTTATGAGGTTGTCAGAAATTGAATCAAAGATAAACCTTAGGCGTGTCATCTAGCACAACAGATGGATATTGAATGATGGACTGATTTTAAATATTCTGTATTGCTTAAAACGAGGACTTTGGAAAAACAGAAAGGTATGATAAATGTAGCTGGACCAGTGGCACTCACTACTGGGATTTGGATGAGTCTGGTAGACTTCTCAAGAATTTGTTTTCATAAAGTCCTGAGCAGCCAACTGGGAAAGATCATCTCAGGACAAGCTTGGCCTCATAGTAAAGCATCTCAGCAAGAGACTAACTGTTATCAGAGTTCCTGTCACTCATATGTGTCCCAGTACAATTCTCTTGGGTTTCCTGGATCTTGGGAAGGGCTCTGATTCAGTTTAAAAAACAAAACAGCAGCAACAAAACAAACAAACAAACAAAAAATTTTGGCAGGCAGGCAGGATACAGTACACTACTTTGGTGCCATTCTTACAGAAAGTAATCCAAAAGAGAGGAAAGGCATTCTGCTAACTGGCTTAGCTTGAAGATTGTGGGATCGCATCATCCTTTGCAAAAGCAGGGCTGCATCCTTGAATCATGCCACCCAACTCCACCTCTGAGATGGACCCTGTCTGGGTGCTTATGCCCTGACAGCTCCTTAGTGTCTCCAGATGTAACAAACCCGTTATGACCAGCTTTTAGTGGGAATACCAAGAAGAGGGAAATTAGAGTCCAAGATAATACTGAGCCTCAAATTATGTTAATATTTAATAGGAACCTCTTTTTGTTCCAGAGGTTGTTATTAACCTTTTCTTTTTAACAGAAGACACATTTTGTGAATTAAATATTATGTGTTATTCAAAACATAAAATTGATAAAGCAGAGCTGGTTGACATGGGAATGGGTTGGGGGTAGCTAAATACCCAACTACTCCATGTCACTAACTTAAATAGTAAGGGTATTTCTTGAAACCACTAGGGCTGAAAACCCTGGATATATCTGACGTCCAGAGACATGCAATGACTTGGTCAATATATTCAGAGTCAGAGTAGGAATCCAGAACTACTTACCCTGGGGGTATTTCCCACTACATTATTTCCTGGATCACTTCCCTAGCACCTCTTCCTTAGACACACTCTACATATGTGAGGTGGAGGACATGTTAACTAATTTTATTATAGTAAATGTTTCACAATATACGTCTGTATCAAATGATCACATTGTACACCTTAAACTTACACAAAGTTATATATCAATTATATCTCAGTAAAGCTGGGGAAAAAATTAAACAGACTGTGGTCTGCAGGTAAGGAACACAATAAGTGTCACATGGTGGGATGACCCTGGGGAAGATGTGAGAAACTATAAAAACCCCAATGGAAAAGCCACACAGTGCCTGGATACATTTGTCTCTGAGCCCTTTGACAATGAAGTCAAAAGCTCCTTCAGGTTGTATTTTCTGGAGAGCATGAAGGGGCCCTGGCCAGAGTGGGTTCTCTGCATGTGTTCTCTTCTGCTGTTGTTCTTCTGTGTGGCTTGAATCTGCTGGTCTTCCAAGGTCTGTGAGCCCTCTGAGAGAGCCTTTGATTTAATGTGTAAGGGAATTCCCAGTGGCATATTAAATGTTTTTCTATTTTATCATTTTCCTGCAGCTAGCTGCTTTTGGCATGCAGGGTATTTTTATAAACGTTATAAGTAAATATTCTGGGGTCAGTTACAGAGATGCACATGGACCTGCAAGCCAAAGGCTGGAAGACATTAGGCTTCACTAAAAAAAATAAAAATAAAAAAAAAGTGAGAATGGAAAAAGTAAATATTGAAGACTTAAAAATACTTATCTAAGTTTTGCAACTTTTCTCTGTGCATCCCAGAAATCCAAATTAATCAAATTAGATAAATAAAAGCACATTGATTTTAAGTGATATATCTAGATCTCCAAAAGATTTAACTGGTTTTACTTTGAGTTTGCAGTTTTTATTAGAAGAGAGTAAGCAGGGTTACAGTTTCATATTAATAACCATTAGTTTTATTTTTCAAACAGAACTAGACCTTTCTAGAATTTTCCACAAAGCATGACAGATTTCTAAGATGTCAAACCTCTACTCAGGGTTTCCAGGGCCACTTTGGGTTCAAATGTTCCTTTGAAAAATACCCCCAAACATAAATAAAGTGTGTACTCTGGTGGTGTTCTGCTCCAATGTCCTCTTGAGTAATAAAATTTCGGTGAGCTGCTTAGAAGCTGAGGTCAGAAAAATCCTCCTGAACAAAGGATGATTCACTGTAGGAAACTTATTCCTTCCTAGGAGGCCACTAAACCTCTGCAGTGGCTGTACCTGTTTCATAAGTCACAGGCCTGAAAATCCCCAGGGAATCCATCCACAGTATATTGCTCAGCAGTTCCAAAGTGACATGTGTCTCAAGACGGCTCCCTAAAGCATCTTTTCCACTTTTCCCTTACCTCCCATAGGCCCTGGCATAGACCAAAATGTTTTGAGGGTGGTGGTGGGGGCCAGGGAGAGCTCAGAAAATACATATGACTTGCTTTGCTGATCTATTTTTGCTTAATTTTTGGGATCTCACCTATTCCCCAATGAAATTTGGTTCTGCGCTACCTTGGGACTAAACTTATTTAAGTCTAAATCATTTCACAATTTTTCTAATTAGCTTGAGTGCATTTATTCAACATATTCATAAATTTTCCTCCCTTTCGAGGTTTTAGCAGCCTCACACTATTTGCTGTCATCTTCAGATTTAAGAGTCCAAGAGCCCAACCTAAACACAGATAACTAACAAAGTCAGCACCAAGCATATAAAGGTAGTCAGTAAATATACTGTCAGGAAGGAAGAAAGGAAGGGAAGGAAGGAGGAAGAAAGGAGAAAAATGAAGTGTAAGAGGAAGAGAAGGAGGCAGGGAGCAAGGAAGGCAAGCAATAAAGAAAGGAGAAATTATCAGGGAGCATAGCCCACATTCCTCTAGGATGATTTTGACATACTTGGTGAACATCCTGATTGAAGGGTGGAACCCAGTAACAACCTAGATAAGAATCTTCCTCTAACAAGGAGGTACAATAGAGATAAGATGACAGAAAGGGCATGGCAGGAGGGAAAGTACTGAAAGGTCAGATAGAGTATGAACAGTGCTGAGGAGCCAGTAGAATGGTGCTGAAGATGCTGACCCAGCTCCAGGAGTGAAGATATGCTCAGTTTCTGCCATGTTCCATAGCTCTGGTCTCTGCAGTCTTTCCCAGGATCTTCTTGAAAACCCTACTTGAGGAACATGGGTATAAATTAAGGCATCTTCTCAAGTTGCTCTGAATAGAATAAAAACCTTTCTGAAATCTAGGTATGATGGTATCTTCTACTTCCTCCTTGCCTACCTGGCCTGTCTCTGGAACATCAGGAAGAAGTTACACTGTATTGGAGCCAATCCTTGCCCACAGTAATGGTGAATGCTCTAACCACCCCACCCTCCTTTCCCATGGCTGACATTGACACCTATCTACCATGAGAGCTAAGCTCTAGAGGCTATGAAAGAGAATCATGTAAGAAAATTGTCTACCCTCTAGAAGCTACCACAGAAAGTTTTGCAATTTTTTTCTCTGATTACAACCTCTAGTGCCAACCAACTATCTGGGTTTAGGTCATCTTGAGAAAGTCTAGTAGGATTGTGAGAGGGGGGTCTTCTGAAAATGTATGAGGAGGAACCTCCCAGGAGACACACTTATTTCAGTTGCAGGAAATGAGACTTCATTTACTTCCCAGGAAAATTCTTCAATGTCAGAAAATGATGAGGGACAGAAAGACATATAGAAGGTAATTCTTTTAAGACTTGGCAACTCATGTTTAATCAAAGGCAAGATTTATTGTCTAAATATACAACGTAGCTCTTTGATGATAATAGTAATATTTAATGAGTTGAAATACTAGTGCCAGGCAATGTTAAGCTTGTATCTCACTTATTCGTTACAAGAAGCCTATGAACTAGGTCCTTTCATTATCTTCATTTTACAGATGAAGAAACTGAGGCTCACGAAAATGAATCAAAGTGCCCAAGGTCACACAGCTGGTAGATGGTAGAATGTGAATTTCTCAATTTGTTTTTCTAGTTGATATTCTATCCTTTTTGCACTTTGCGCTACACAGACATACATATACAAACTAAGCAAATTCTGTTAAATAAATTCTGTTCTAAGATTAGAATTGATAAATTGTTAGGTTTTTTTTGTATCCTCTAAGTTTATAAGAGTTTTTGCTACATTAATTTGCATTGCTTACCTCTGGAGCAGATTTACTTACCCACTAAATGATGCCATCTGACTAATGAATGAATGAGATCAGTCTATGCCTTCCAAATCCACTCTCCACACCCAAAGCAGAGACAAATATACACTCACAAAATTTTGCTCTTCCCGGTGGTTCTGGAACCCTAAACTAAAAACTCCAGTTCCTGCTGACTTCACATGTGCAACTCAAGTTCCTCAATTTTCTGTCCCCCACCCCACCCAAAGATTGTGCATTGCCTTCTGGTGCAACACTTCCAACTTAATTGCCATTTCCTTGATAGAGAAAATCTTGATTATAGAATTCTTGAGTTATATCCTAAATGAAGTTCACTCTGCTTTTTTACATTAGTGCAGGTAGCTCTTGGAAGAAAGTTCAGATTGTGCTCAGCAGTTTCTCTCAACTATACCTTCTTATTTCTGGCCTCTGTGCAAACAAGGTTGCATATAAGACTCAAGCCCTGGATCACCCTGTAGCTAACTCCAGTCCCTCAAAATATAAAATCTGCTTTCAGGATCTGAACAATACCTATTCTTTGGCATTTAGAGAAGTTTCACTGAGAAGCATATTTCTTCAAATTTTAATAATCATAATTTCTTAATAAAAGTAATGTTCCTGCATAGAAGTTATACCAAATTTTCTCATAAGAACAGTATTATTTTGTCCTGGTCCACTGTTCTCACTTTCAAAATATGTTAAACCAATGAAAATAATAATGCTGTTTCAAATATGCCAAATCTAATTTCAAATATGCACTCCCAGACTCCACTATTGTGACTGTTTCTAGTTGATATTCTATAATCTTATCACTCTTGGCCACACATCCACATACCACCCTGGGTTATTTATGAAGATAAATCCTGTGATGAGATCAAAATCAACAATTATTTTTTTGCTACATCTAAATTTATTTTTGCTGCTTTAAAAAGAGATTTTGAAAATATTTTCCAGTGGGGTTATTTTGGTAAAGAAACTACTTTGAACAAAAAGTATTTTTTGGGTTGTCAACAACTACCACATATTTGAAATTTCTTGAATTATCTGAAAACTGAAAATTCAATTTTAAGATTATTTGTACCATTGGCTTTATGTTTTAAGGTTTTCAAAATTTATCTGTCTAAAAATATAACTCCAATAATTAACTTCTAGCTCTTTGTGATTATTAACTAATTGAACTTTGTGTTACTCATACTTCTTGAGTTTCAATTTCCTCATCTCTGAAGTGAAATGAGTAATACCTACTTTATAGAGTTGCCCTGAGAATTAAACGACATAATATATATAAAATAATTATTGCCCATTACACAGTAAGTGCTCAATAAAGTAAAGCTTTAGAATATTATCTAAAAGAGTAAAGTTTACAATTAATAATCGGGTTACAACAATCTGTGCACATATCTTTTAACACTGCGCTCATGTATGAACTTGGGAGATGGGCAGTGACCTGCTTTGACTGTCAGCCTTTCCTAACCTTTGGTCCAGTTCCAACACAAAGCAGTCTCTCAATGAAAATTGATTAAATGAAATTAATCTAATATCAACTTGCCATGCTCTTCATTGCATTGTTAAATAGGAGGAATCAATACTTCTCTATATTCAGAATTGATTTCTTCCTTAAATACATTTTAAAATTTAACTCTAATTTGAAAAAAAAATACTGCTTTTTGTTTTACTCTTCTGTTTAAAAAACTGAAGTTTAAATTTTAATGTGAATTCAGTAAATTAGTGTTAAGAAGCTTAAACCAAAAAAATCAGTAGATAAATGATGTAATTGGTTTTTCTAAGGAGAAGTAAAATTGAGATGACTTGGGAGAACAGCAGTAATTTGTTATATGCTTGAGGACTTGTCTCAGAAACAATGAGCTATACAGTTTGGAGAGCCGAGCCACAACTAAGAAAATATTGGACTTCACATGTGAATGTGTTAACCACTTTACTGTAAGAAGACCAATGTCATCAGGGCCATCTGCTTGTAAGAGTCAGTTAAAAGCATCTTGGGTGTGACCATGTCATTTTGCTCTCTAAGGAATATACTTCCCAACTTTTCATCTAATATATCATTTTTGCTCTTAAATATGTGTAAATAAATGTATACAAATAAATGCCCTAAACTAACTTACAAATATTATCTAGTGCTACATCAATGTTCAGATTTGGCTCAGATTTAAATGTTGCATGTGTGTATTTAAAGAGAATTTTAATTCACAGGATTATATCAATATTAGTCTAACAAATATTTTAAATACCCAATACGAGCTATGAACAGTGCAAAGAGCTAAATATCTTTATCTTTCAAGGCACCAAAGAGTAAGAGGAAAAGTGCTAAAATGCTAGATGGAAGATTGGGGCCAGATTGTGTAGTTCTATGCTTTTGAATTTGAAACACATTTTATCTTATAGGACAGAATGAGAAAATATATTTACCTTGAATAAAAAGCAACATAAAGATTGGTTTCCTGGAATTCTGTGATGGAAATCGTTCTAAGATTGAAAGTATCTTTAGGGAGATAAGAGTGGAGTGACCACTCACATGCTGAGTATTTGTCATTCTTGACTTGTAGTCAAAGGGGGTTTCTGACTAAGGAAGTGACCTAATCAGCTCTGTGCTTAAGAAAAAAAACTGTCAATAACGAGGAAGATGAATTTGAAAAGGAGCAATTAACATATTTGATCTCACCTCATAGGTAACTCTTTTCTAGACACAGGAGGTACTATCTCCATTTACAGTTTCTCCTGGCCACTAATCTTTTCAATTTGGAGCAAGGCAAGATGATCCAGTCAGTGGGCAGGTCACTGTGATGGGGGATTGCTACTGTGCTCTGCCCACCCATGAAGGAAGGGCAGTCTTTTTGTTCGGTTGTTATGTGAGCCTCAAATTTGTTCCTATTTAAGATTACAGGATCAAGGCTTTATATGTAATGAGACTTTTTTGAATCCCAAGCTGAGTATCATTCTGATATTATAAATATTTCATTCAAGAAAGTAAATGCCTATCTCTTGACCAAAAGTAGCCTTCATAATCTGCTAATATCTGAGCATGTTTATCTAAAACCAGAAACATTTCTCTGAAAGAGACATAGCAGCCAATAATGCAGTGTGTCAATGAGAGTTCCAGCAGGAAACAGATGGCACTTTCAAACTGAGTAGTAAGGAGTGTTAATAAAAGAGTGATTTACAAAGGTGTGGAAAGATTTAGAGACATGTGCAAAGGATGTCGAAGGACCTTGAAGCTAAAACAGCAGAAAGCAATAGTGATTTGTAAGCTCTTTATTAACCCCAGGTATTAACAGAAAATGACAGTTTCTGTTCTCAAGATGGGTAGCTACAGGGAGAGGGTCATTGGAAAAGAGCTGTGACATTTGGTGGAAAGATGCAGCCAACTTGTATACACTGAGGGAAGGAATTAAATGCATAACCTCCCTCTCTTCCTAGTTGGACTGAGAGCCCATTGATGTGGCCCTGTATAGATCAGCCTGCAGAGCACCGACTGAGACAGAGAAGAGTAAAGAATAGGTAGGTCTGGAGAGCAAAGAGAAAACAACCTACGTGTAGTTTTTGGTATGTGGTAAGTCCATGTAAAATAATCATGATGTAACATCAGCAAAATGGTGAACTAGGAAGCTTCAAGCTCACGTTCCTCCATATAATCATAAAAATAAACAAACAAAATCTTTGTACAAATGGTAACAGTCTTGATCTTAAGTAGTAACAACTCAGTTTCTAGTTTCACTTTTTAAACCAGAGGGAGAGAGCAGAACTTATTTGCAAATTATTTTGTACATTTGTTCTAACATGTTCTAGCTGGGGATACCTGAGGAACTGATTCCCTGTCTCTTTCTCACATAACTCAGAACACAAGCAAGGAAAGCTGAAGGCTCTGTTCATAAAAGCTATAAAGGTGATTACATACCAACAGATGCCTAGGGCAATAGATCCTCAAATGAGACATACAATAGACTAAGGCTCAGAGAAGAAAGGAAGAAAGTAGGATGTGACTGGGAAATTAGGAGATTCAAAAGCAGTTATTTCTATAGGGGAATCTAGAAATCCACATGCATACATAGATAACATATGTTCACGGAATAATCCTGAGAAAGCCTTAAACTTTTACCTCAGTTGATCTTGAGGCTCAGAGCAAGTCTAACTAAGTGGAAAGAATACCCTCTCACAGAGCCAGTCTACTAAGACCAGGAGTGGTGATTTTATTTTATTCTCTCTGTCTCTCTGTCTCTCTGTATCTCTGTCTCTCTGTCTCTGTCTCTCTCTCTCTCTCTCTCTCTCTCTATTAAATCTCTATTAAAACATTAGCTGAACACAAGCTAAAGTAAGAGAGACTTCAGTGATCACACATGGCAAGGAATAGACTTTTGAAAAAGTCTAAAAACAAATGGATTATCACAGCTTTCAATAATCAAACAAACAAAACACAAAGTAAACCCTGAGGAAGAGGGGTGGGAATTTGATTTCTAGAATTACCATATTATAATCATTGAATGTTCAATTTTCAGCAATAACAACAACAACAACAAAAACATAGTTTACCAAAACAATCAAACAGAAAAGGAAAATACAGCTCATCCAAGGAACAAAGTAAATTGGCACAAAATCTTCCTAAGAAAGCTGACAATCAACTAATTAGACAAAGACTAAAACAACTCTCTTAAATATGCTCTAAGTGCTGAGGGGAAACATGGACAAAAAAGTAAAGAAAATCAGGAACACAGTATATGAAAAAAATATCAACAGAGAGATAAGAATTATAAAAGGGAAACGAACAGAAACTTTGAAGCTAAGAACTATAATAACTGAAATGGAACATTCGTTAGTGGGGTTCTACAACAGATGTAAGTGGGCAGAAAAAAAGAATAAGAGAACCTGAAGACAGGGCATCTGAAATTATTGAGTCTTTGGAGCAGAAAAGAAAAGATGAAAGAGTGAACAAAATCTAATAAACTTATGAAATATGATCAAAAGGATCAATATATATATTATGAGAGTCCCAGAAGAAAAGTGGCAGAGAAATTATTGAAGGAATAATAGCTGAAAACTTCTCAACTTCACGAAATATATGAATCTACAAATCCAAGAAGCTCAACAAATTCCAAGTAGCATAACCAAAAGAAACCCGTATCAAGCCACATTATAATCAAACTATCAAAAGCCAAAGCCAAAGAGAGAATTTTGAAATCAATAAGACTGAAGTGATTTACCAAGTACAGGACTTTTTAATAAAATTATTTCTTGATTTCTCAGCAAAACCTATGGAGGCCAGAAGACAATGATATGATGTATTTAAAGTGCTGAAAGAAAAAAACTCAACTGAGAATTCTTCATCCAGAAAACTATCTTTCAAAAGTGAGAGAGGAAACTAAGACCTTCCCAGATAAACAACACCTGAGAGGATCCATCACAACTAACTTGCTTTGTAATAAATGCTAAATGAAGTCCTTCTCAGATGTGTATCTTTTCTAATATCACTAGTAATTAACTCAGTTCTGACACTACCTGTAGATAACATCAAATCCAATAGGTTATGGTCTCATTTCTGCAAGACTACCCCCTGTATCCCCATTTCTGATGCCAATCATGAGTTTAGATTGTCACCTATGCTTCTGACTGACATGTTACAGATCAGAGGTTCTTGTGATTCTCTCCGTAGATTCAATTAACTTGCTAGTGTGCCTCACAGAATTCAGAGAACATTTTACTTGCCATTTGATTGGCTTATTATAAGAGAATGTAACTCAGAAACAGCCACGTGAAAAAGATGCGTAGGGCAAGGTCTTTGGGAAGGAGTACAGAGCTTCTATTCTCTCCAAATTCGCACTCTCCCAGCACCTCCATGTTTTCACCAACCCAGAAACTCTCTGAATCCATCCTTTTAGGTTTTTAAGGAGGCTTCATTACATAGGCATAATTGATTAGATCATTGGCCATTGGTAATTGAATTTAATCTCTAGCCCCTCTCTCCTCCTTCAAGGTCCAGAGGTGAGACTAAAAATTCCAACCCTTTAATAAACCAAGGCAATCAACCTCCACCCTTAGGTTATCTAATGACTTTCTAAAAGTCATCTTATTCACATAACAAAAGACATCTTCATTGTTCTCATCGCTTAGGAATTTCCAACAGTTTTAGGAGCTGTATAAATATAAAAATAAAAGCCACTATAATTGTAATTTTCAATTTAACTCCACTTTAAATTTAACTCCACTATAGGATTTATAAGACAAATGTTTAAAAAAGTAATTATAAATCTATATAAAAGAGTATATAATATAAAAAATATAATTTGTGACATTAACAACATAAAAGAGTGGAGCTATAAGGAGTAGTTTTTTATGCAATTGAAATTGTTGGTATCAATTCAATTTAGATTGTTATAACCTTAGGAGGTTATTTGTAATCACCATGGTAACAACAAAGAAAATATCTATAGAACATACAAAAGGAAATAAAAAATGAGTCAAAATCTGTCACTACAGAGACTCAATTAAACACAAAAGAAGGTAGTAATGGAGAAAAGGGACCAAAAAAGATGTGCTACACAGAAAACAAATTAAAAACTGTCAAAAATAAGATCTTCCTTATCAATAATTATATCAAATGTAAATGGACTAAGCTCTCCAATCAAAAGAAATATATTGGCAGAAGAGATTTTTTTAAATAATTGAACTATACTGTATCAACATAGAACTTACTTTAGCTCTAAAGAGAGAATTAGGTTGGAAATAAAAAGATGAAATAGATTTATCATGAAAATAGTAGCCTAAAGAGAGCTGGGCTATGAATATTAGACAAAATAGACTTTAAGTCAAAAATTATTACAAGAGACAAAGAAGGATAGTATGTATTGATAAAAAGGTTGATTCACTAAGAAAATATAACAATTAAAAACATATATGCACAAAGCCTTCAAAGAGCTCCAAAACATATTTAGCAAACATTGACAGAATTGCAGGGAAAAATAGACAGCTCTAAGATAATAGTAGGAAACTTTAATACTCCCATCTCCAGTAATGAATGCAATAGCCAAACAGAAGATCAGTAAGAAACAGTGGACTTGAACAACACTACAGACCAATTGGATTTATCAGACATACAATATATGGAACACTCCACCTAACAACAGTAGAATATACATTTTTTCTCAAGTGGCCATGTAACATTCTCCAGGATACACCATATGTTAGACCACGAAACAAATTTTAATACATTTAGAAGGTTAAAATTATATAAAGTTTCTTATTTGATCACAGTGGAATGAAGCTAGAATTCAATAGCAGAAGGAAAACTGAATAATCCACAATATGTAGAAATTAAGAAATCAAAAGGGATATCAGAAAATACTTTGAGGTAAGTGAAAAGGAAGACAAAAACACAACATACTAAAATTTATGGGATGCAGAAAAGCAGTGCTAAAAAGGAAATTTATGGCTATAAATTCTTACATTAAAAAAAGATCTCAAATCAATACTGAAACTTTACTATTTAAGGAATTAGAAAAAGAAAAGCAAACTAAATCCACAGCTAGCAAAAGAAAAGAATTAATAAAATTTAAAGTAGAGATAAACAAAATAGAAAAACAATAGTAAAAAATCAACAAAACCAAAAGTTGGTCTGTGAAAAGACCAATAAAATTAACAAATCTGTAGCTATATTGAGAAAAGGAGAGAAAACTCAAATAACTGAAATCAGAAATCAAAATGGGACATTACTGCTAATTAAAAACTATTAAAGAGAATGTTATGAATATTTGTGTGCCAACAAATTGGATAACCTAAACAAAATGGACAATTTTTTAGAAATATACATCTACCAAAACTGAAATATGAATAAACAGAAAATATAAATCAATGTATAACTAGTAAGATTAATCAGTAATCAAAATCTCCAACAAAGAAAAGTCATGGGCCAAATGGCTCCACTGAAGAATTCTACCAGACATTTAAAGAAAAATTAACACCAACCCTTAATTCTTCCAAAAAAAAAATGAAGAAAGGACACTTCCTAACTCATGCTATGAAGTTAGTATTACTTTGATAGCAAATCCAGCAATGATGCTACAAGAAAAAACAAACAAATAAAACTATAAACCAATATCCTTTATGACTATTGCTGTAAAAATCCTAAACAAAATACTGGCAAACTGAATTCAACACTATATTAAGAATATCATATATCATGGCCAACAGTGATTTATTTCTGGAATGCAAGAATGTTCAATTTATGAAAATTAATCAGTTTAATACACCACATTCACAGAATGGAGAAACACCTCTCCACACACATGATCATCTCAATTGATGCAGAAAAGCATTTGACAAAATAACAGTTACTACTTCTCTTATTTGAGATATGCTATGAGCTAAGTCCTACATTAGGCATTTAATATAGAATACTTTCAATCTTCAAGGCGGTACTCGAAAATATGTAATATTATGTTATTATATCCCTCTTACATATGAAGAAACTGAAGCTCATGCTTCAAAATCTGAAGTAATTTATCAGTATTATGTATGTGTGTGTATATATATGATAGATAGTTAGACAGAAAGATATAGATAGTAAGGAGTAGAATCAGATTTTTAGATCACAAAGCTTAGGGCATTGCTATAGCATATTGCAGCTCTTGCTTCTGTATTCAAGGAGACTAAAAATTAAAGTATGAAGAATTGATTTACAAAAGTCACTACCCAGCTTAAGGGCTTAATAAAATGGCCTTTGGTGTCTTCATCCCTGACCCCACCCACTGTTAATAAAGTGCTGCTATTTTGATTGCATATTAACTTTCGTTGCTGAAATGGGAGTCTGGCCCATCTCTCTCCAATACTGACTTTGGATTGTAGAATGTTGTTTCTTCACTTTTTGCAGTCTATCCAGGAAAGGAATGGTTCATAGGGAGCCAGCAGCCCAATAATGTAGCAGTACCCACAGTGGCAGTAGAAGCAGCAGAAAACAAAAATGGAAGTTCATAAATTGAGAAAGCTGGAATCAATTTGGTTTTGACTAAGAGTCACACTCTGTCTCTCTTGAAAAAATTTCTCTCTAAAAGACTGGTGCCACCTCATTGAACTTGATTTATACATAAGAGTCAGAATTAGAGTTTTCAATTTTTTAACGAGTTTTAGGTATATTGCTTAGCTTCCTGACAAAGTGCTAAATTCCAAAAATATCTGTGACATTTGTTTACTTAGACTATTACAAGAAAAGAGATCTTTTATGATTACATCTTTTTTATAGTGAAACAAAAATGTGCTTCTGTAGACTTCTGAATTAGTACATTTTAAACTTTTAAAATCACTTTCAAATCTATTACCTCGCTTTAACCCTATAATAATAGCTGGGAAAGTGGTATATCTCTTAGGCCAGGTATTCCTGCTTTATAGATGACATTTCCACACTAGGAAGTGGAAGAATAGACGAGGATCCAGTTTTTGTGACACGGTCTGAGATGAAGGGGCATTAGCCTAGCCTAAAACCTGGGTTTTCTCAGTCGTAAAGATCTGAGATTTCTGGGGAGGGGTTACTGACATGGGAACTGGTCTTTACTGTGATTATCTACAGAAGTAACTGCACGTGTTGCTTAGGTTCCATTCATTGCCCTTTGCTTTTAATAGTTTTACATACCCTCTCTATCACTGGCCATATACATAGAGATCAGAGTAACAGTGACAGTCACTGTTACTGACAGTGACAGTGAAGTAAGCATTTAATGTTAATCAAGCAATTAAAACACTTAAATGCTATATATGGTACTAATGCTGGTTGCTTTGAAAAGCAGATTTAATATTATATCACTTTCATAACTCTAACCCAAGTTGTCTTGTATAAAGGTGGCCTATAAAAGATAAAGTCCACTCTCAATTGCCCTTAAGAAAATGGAAGTTTAAAAAAGAGAAAAAACAACTAAGAAAAAATGAAAAAGAAAACTTTCATTTATATTTCACATCAGGTCAGGCGACTTCTGTTTTCTTTAGGTTGACTGTTTTAACCACGGGAAGTAGAGCTGCATTAAGCAAGAAAATTATATCACTGAGAAAATCTGCTTATTAAGTTTGCCAGAACCTGTCCTGCCTCTTAGCCAAAAATGACAGACTGTTGAATCCTATGCAATAGGTGTGGGTGGCTTATCGGCTCTCGTTTCTGAAGGTAAAGGGTACAAGTAGGTCATAGGCAAAGGCATTGATGGCCTCCTTTTAGTCTCGCCTTTCCAAGTTGAAGTAGTTCATGTTTTTAAGAAAACCTCTGAGGTGGAGGTAACAGGGTTTAGGGGGATATAAATTAGCAGGTATGGCATACCTGTAGGCCAGTATCCCTGATCACCAGCAAGGAAGCGGGAGGAGAAAGCCCACACATGTTAATCAAAGCCCTTGTGGTGCTATCTCCTGCCTACACAAATATTTACTAAACCCTTAGACAAAAGAATGGCAAATCCTCAAAGATCAAGTTTTTCAAAGTCAATCCCACCCTGTGGGTCCTGTGGCATGGCAGATGCCCTCACCTGCAGAGAGCACTGGCCATTGGGCCTCAGTCATGCAATGCCTGTCTGTACTTATGTGTTCTGACCATTATTAGTTAACTCTACTGTCAACATTAACTTTTGTTCAAGTTCAAATCTAGAAATATCTTTTCTTTATTTTCTGTTTCCCTTCCTCAACACATGGCACACTCCCCTGTCAAAGAAAGCCTTTGTACAGTTAGAGTAAGTGCTGCTTCTGACGGTCACTGTGCCATGGTGTAGCCTGCATTCAGCAGAATGGAAGTGAAATGTGCCCTTTTGCTTGTATAATCATCATGTCTAAAAATATCAGAGACACCCCTTACTGTACTGGTGACACACAGACTCATGGGGGATGAATAATCATACTGACACTCATTTTTGGAGAACAATGAGTAAAAACTGATTTCAAAATATAAAAATGAATATTGTAAACTTAAAAAGAGGTCTTCATTGTAAACTGGGGTTTTAATTCCTTGATCAATTCCTTGATCCTCTGCCCTTTTATTTTTTCTTTAATCTGGAGAGTTTGCTCTCATTCATATCTTTCATTAACAGGCTGCTACATCGAAACATTCATACTCCATGGAGCTCTCTTTAAGGAGTCTGACTGCCAGGCTGGTAGAGGAGGATGCTCCCAACATCAGTATATCCAGGTCTTCTGAAGGTGAAAGAATTGTGAGTCCACGTCCTTCTGATAAAGACGCTTCCCTTATAACTTACAATAGTAAACCCACTTTTGCATTATGTAATTTATATTTTCAGGTACCTCTATAAGCAGTCATTTCTTCATTGCAAGTTTAGGATACTCTTACTAGCAATCTGGTCATTTTTAATAAATAGTAAAATAAAAGTAAGAACTACTCAATTGGAATGAAAAACAAAGTATATAATTGACTTATTCTCTTACTTACTACTGACATGTTTTCCCCCTTTCCTTCAGCTAGCATCCATAAACACTGATATAAGGACAAGTGTCTTGTATTTTGGGACTTGAGTTTTTTGATGATAATAGCATGCAGAGCCCTGGACTGGAATATCTTAGTAGCTGTCAGAGGTTAACAAGATGAGTGGACATGTCTTTGAAGAAAGGCCACATTATGCAATGTAGGGCTAAGGATTAGGTTGTATGAAACTCTTAGCCTCTCTTTTCAAACTTCTATGCACAGCAAGTATTGCTTCAAGTTGTCTGGAGCCAGCACATTTGCAGCCTGAAGGCGAAAGCTCAGCCATGTCGCAGAAGAAATGATGCTCAATGCCAGAAGGTACTTTACAGATCACAGAGGTCAGCTTCCTTAATTTATAATCTGAGACCTAACTTAACTTTGGTTATGGACAAGAATATTTTCAAGTACTCTACATGTTGTGAATCATTTTCATATATGTTATGTCGTTGGTTTCTCCCCAAAATTTGAAGTGCAGATATTTGTCTCATTTTTTAGTTGAGGAAACTGAGGCTCAGAAAGATTAAGTAGCTAGTTCTAAATCATAAAACTACAAGTAGTAAAGCTGAGACTTGAGCCTCCATTTTATAAATTCAATGCTCTTTTCACTAGGTTATGTCTCCCTGTCTGTAGCTACAGCAGTATGTAATCCAGTAAACATTTATTGTCTGCTTTCTAGGTGTCTGGTATTGTACATAATCTGTAATTTGTGTTCCTGCTGCATATAAGCCATTAATAAAAGGGCACTAATAAATTGGAATTAATTTCATTTTCAGCCATTTTTAATTTAATTAGGGAAATAAGCATAAGGATTTTTTTTTGGGGGGGTGCGTGGGGAAGAGTCTTCATTCTCCTGTGCAGGTAAGGAGCTCCATTTAGGCTTATCTCATGAAAGTGGTACCAATGTACCTGGCAAAGATAATCATAAAGTCTTCTGGAAGTTACCTGGAAGAGTATCTAATCCAACTTTGTCATTTTTAGAGATGATAAAATTAATGCCAGGAGCTTTAAATAAATTTTCGAAGGCCACACATCTACTTAGATGTTGAGCCAGGACTGGTAATCAAAATGCCTGATCAGTTTATTTCTCCTATAAGATGAATAGTTTTCAGCCAAGTGTAGTTTTATTGTTTCATATTAATACTTATTTTTCCAAGACAGATTTAAAAAGGAATAGGAATAGTATGAAAAGGTATACTTTTAGGTTGAGATATATGTATATTCCTGACACAAACATAAAAGAAGATTAACAATTAAGCATATTAATCTGAAAGAAGAGGAGAAAAACTATAAGCATTTCTGTTCTCAGTCATCTTTGTTCTTTCTAATGAAAACCACATGAGAAGCTAGAAAAGAACCCAGAGCCCAGTGTGATTGCCAAAGATAAAGGGACAGCAGAAAAAGAAAAATGAGGGAACAGTGAAGCAGAGACCCAATATTATTTCCAACATTTTAACACACAGTCACACTTCCAGTTCTTCATCAGATAAGAATGTTTTGCGCACATTGGGCCAATTTTCACTGCACAGGAAAGCCTGTAGCTGTGCTCACAGCCCACCACTTCCTGTAGGAGCCAGAGAAACAGGCTCAGCCCTTCATTTCTTTGACCAAAATGCTTCCAAGCCTGAGGAAGAACCTCACTGCTCATTCTGCTGTTTGGTGAACAGAGTCCACAGTCAACTCCTGACAACTATTAGGAAAATATTGTCCATTTCTCAGGTGTATTTTTCCCGTGGTGTGTGTGTGTGTGTGTGTGTGTGTGTGTGTGTGTGTGTGTATGTGTATGTGCTTAACCTCCTTTGGCTCATTGCACTCCAGTTATTCACTATTCATGCAAGTTAATCCTTTACAAGTTATAAGTTTCGTTCATCCATGACAATGCAAGCAATTTTAGGTACAGGAAAAGGCCTGCCGATCACTTGGAGCTGACCTCCATTCCACCTTTCCATTACCACAGCCCCTTTTCAGCAGGGGTCAAGAACTTCCTTGCATTTTTGAGTTCAAAAAGAGGAAAACTTCACTGGGAGGCTGTCTGCTGAGATTCACTCTATGGATTTTCATTCTTAGATCAACTTCTCTTGAGGCCAAATGGCAAATATGGTTAAATGCTATGTTCTTATTTAATTTATTTTAAAACAGTTTTTTAAAAAAAATTCACCCATGATCATTTTCCAACTTCTTCCCAGTAGTCTTTTGACCTGTTTGCTTCTCCTTCTTCCTTTCCTCTCTGATTATCTCTATGCTGTTAATAAGATCACATAGTTTGTTTCTTAGATGCCACCATCACAAATCAACAGTTAAGAAATTCTGTCATTCCAGTCTCCCTCTTGGTATCCTAGGAGATGTGATATGGGACTGGAGAAGAGGGTGCAGCTGGCTCACCTTGTTCACACCCCCTGTCTTTAGATCACTTCTGTTTTGGTTTGGCTCTTCCTTGAGAGTTTTCTCTGTGGGTTCCTACCCCTCACCCCACCCCGAATCTACTCACATGAAAAACACTGTTCCAGTTGGAAGGTCTCCCTGCAGTAAGGGAGCTCACCCCAGAGCTGATCCTAGGCTGGCACTGCCACCATAGGAAGTAATATGCTAACTTCTCATGCAGGGATTAAGGCCAGTGAGATGAAATGACATGCCTATTATCCACACAGTTAGTGGGAAATGCAGAAAGACTCAGATTTGCGTTTCAATTCAGTTTTCTTTCTGGTTTCCAAGTTTTGGCAGAGTTGAGCTGTGGGGAGTGTGGGGTCAGCCAGGAGAACTTCCTGCTTAGAGGGCTTGGTCCTTTGGGTTTTGATTATATTTCTTACTGGGTAGAAGGGATTATTTATTTTTTATTAGGAAATCTGAAGGAGTAGAAGACCTAGAAACCCTGGGTGGGAATTTTATAATTTACAGAGAACTCCATGGAGGGTAGGACACAGGAAAAGAGAATGACTAATATGACAAAAATTCAAGAAATGAAAGAAACCTAAAGATCTTTTTCATAGATATTAGATTCTTAGCTATTCTAAAGATACTCTTATTCAGTGTTTTCAACTTTTTTCTACCCATTTTCTCACACAATTCTTTTTAAATAAACCTTTAAGCATTTCTACAACCCAAGAAGATTTTGAGTAATTTTACTTCTTACATTTGGGATCATGAAAATATGCACCCTTATAGATTCTTGTGTGTCCCCGGGGGGACTAGATACTTCCTCTTCCAACATTCGCTGAGAATCCCTCTGGCACAACTCCAAAGATGAAGAACACCAAGAAATGACCTGCCTAAGACCCTATAGTGGTTAGCTGCCCACCCAAAATAAGAACACATGTTTCCTGTTTGGTAGTCAAGAGCTTTATCCTCTATACTATTCTGATCCCTAGAGTTCAAGGGTATCAAGAATGTGAGATGTACTTAGAGTTTTCAATTCTTCAAATTCTTTAAAGTGCTCAAAATATTTCATTGGAGAGAGTTATTCTAGGCATTGTCGGAAACAAGCACATGTTACATCCATCATCCAAACAGTTCTTTAGAAACACTGATGTTAGAAGCAGAGACTAGAGTCCCAGCCAACATTTCAATCTGCCTCTGAACAAAGGGGGAAGAAGTAAATAAGGATGATAATTACAGAAAAGAAGGTACAAGTGACCATTTGAATTTGGCAATTAATGAATGCATAGCCCAAAGCACTGTAAGGCTTAATTCATAGTTTTACATTTTTAAGCATAAAACTAATCAGCCAAGTGAAATGAGAATTATTAAATGCTTGTAAGTGCCCCAGGAATCTTTAGAAATTTAAGCAACACTCTATAATTAATACACATGGGATTTTATTTCTTTTTTTTTTTAAGAAAGGAAAAGTACAACTATACTGTGGATTCACAAAGGAAGATAGAGAATTTCATCTTGAAAGACAAAAATAATCTCTCCGAGAATATGAAAGAGGATAAACTCACACTAAAGCAATCCTGAGAACTGCTAGCAACAGAAAAGGACAGTGGTCCCTGGAAGGAACATGTAGGCGGAAGGATTATAGAAACTTTCAAGGCTTCTATAAAAGGACCAGAGAGTAAAGAAACATAGGAGGTCCATTACTAAGTCAGGAGAAAGATGAATTTAATGATGTGCACGACATTATTGAGATAATGAACTGCATCATTAAATTTATCTTTTAGAAAGAAGAAAGAAAATATATCCCCAGGAATCCTTTTGGGGGGAGTGAGTAGAAATCAGAATCTTTTTAAAATTGGCCACTAGTAAACAAGTAAATTTTAAAACAAAATGATTTCAAATGCAAGCAAAAATAATCTACAGTGTGAGAAGTAAAGAGAGGGATAAACTCGGAGAAGAGGGATTGGAGAGAGGTGCATTGGGGATGCTGGTGATGTTCTATTTCTAAATTTGTGTAGAATTGGGGGGTTGGTTCTCTATTAAAATTCGTTGAGCTGCACACTGTGACCCATGTATTTTTACGTTTGTGTTACACAGGAGCAAAAGTGCAAATAAAAATGAAATAAAATGAGAGTTTTAAAAAAGTAAATATGAAAATTATAGAGATGTGTAAATCAAAGGTGGGTGGTAAGGTAATGCAATTATAAAGCACTATATAGAAATTTTTAAAAAATTATAGAGAGCTGAAGACGAAAGAAATAGCAATCAATCGGGGTACAACTACCATGCATTTAAACTTCGTGGTGGATAGTTCTCATTAATAGGAATCATATATCCTATTTCAAATAAAATTATCATGCTCTATTTTTTCTTTTGTAAAAGCAAATTCAAGTTTCCATATATGCAATTTGTTTAAATTGAAATGTATCCAAATTTGTGGAGAGAAATCAAATTGAATAACCATATGTGACTTTAGAGAAAAGACTAGTCAACCAAAAGTAATATGATTGCTCATTATGTGGCTAATCCAAAACTAGTTATCATGGAGGATACAAATGAAATAAAAAGTTTTGCTTCTATTAACAAACAGAGTCTGGTTGGGGAGAAAAGACTAACAAATGTGAATAGCAACAACATACTACATCATCCAATGCTGTGTCTATATAAGTGATGATATGAATATAATAGTATGAACACATAATATCCTAACTAGAGTATGACTTTTGACTCTTTCCATAAAAATGTTGAAATAAGAATGACTATATTGGCTGAAATTTGTATAGGTTAAAAACTGAAGGCTTCTTACTTCACAGGAATTATCTGATAAGATCGAAATTAGACATTATCTTATGAGACAGGTTCATTAAATTTTCAAATAAATTATTTACAACAATAAAATTTGCAGTTGCCACTAATACATATTTTGTGAAAAGCTTAAAATGTTTAAAAAGAGAAAAGGGGAGGAAATCTCTCAAATTGAACAGAGAATCAATTACCAACATGACAGAGAGAGAGAATTGGTCAGGACCAAGTTCCAAAAGCACTGTTGGGCTAGAGTGTAAACCAAATGACGTTTGAGCTGGGAACATGACTTAGCAGAAAGTGACAACGAATAACCAGAGTCTATGCCTCTCTTGACCCAGTAACAAACAGCTCCAAACTGAGCAGCGAAAAAAAATAGTCTACTGGAGTAAGCAATAGCTCATCTTACGTCCACATTGCAGCCTGTTGCCAACACACATCTGTGAATGAATCAGGTTTTTTTCCCTCAGTTGATATCTGGCTGAGCACAGTAAGTTGAATAAGGGCACCACAAAAATAACTACATCTTAATCCTTAGAAAAGGTAACTGTTTTTCTATGTAGCAAAAAAGATTTTGCAGATGTGATTAATATAAGCTTTTTGATATGAGGGGCCCAATGTAATCATGATAGTCTTTATAAGAAGGAAACAAGAAGGTCAAAGGAGGAATTAAGAGGTATGATGACAATGGAAGAAAGAAATTGGAGCAATGTGAAGAAAGGGTCACAAACTAGAAAATGTAGCAGACTCCAGAAAGCTAGAAAGTCAATAAAAGAATTCTTCCTTAGACCCTTCAGAGAGAACCAGCCCTATGGACACCTGGACTTTAGTCCAGTGAAGCAGATTTTGGACTCTGATTCACCTAAACATAAGGAAGTGGATTTGTTTTATTTTAAGCCAGTAAATTTGTGGTAATTTTTATAGCGACATTAGAAAACTAATACATTGAGTGAGATGTATTAGACCTGGTTTTCATTAGGATGTCTCTCATGAGGGCATTTGATTAGTACATAGTTTTTTCAGAGTGACAGGCAGTTCATAGCTAAGCAAGGTCTTCTTCTTTTAGAATACTTCCTATGTCATTTTCCAGTATATTTTTTCTATTGTATTTGTGACTTTAGGAGCTCTAAGCTTGACTTTTAAATTCAACCTGGAACCCTTGGTATTATCAGCCATTTAGATTGTTACATGAGCCCCATCACTGAGTAGGGTTCCTGAAATTCATGTCTATTGAAGCTCATAGACCCCCTCCAGAAGGCATGGTGACTGGTATCCAAAATCCAAGAAAAAAAGAAACTAGCCACATGGCTTAAGGATCATCGAAGATTAAAATACCAACTCTAAAGTGTAAATCTTAAAGGAGCTATATAGACATTCTTTGACTCAAATGTTTTTTTTGGTACATAATTTTTTCTCCATCTTAGAGAAGCAACAAAAATGTGAAAAGGATCCTTCTAAAAAAAGTTTGTCCATTAAGAAATTTTTCTCCCTCATTGGACCAAGGTTCAATGAGGGCAGAGACCATGAATTATTATCCTTTTGCTCCACAACTAGTTGAGAGTCCAATGAATAGTAGGTGATGAGACATATTTTCCAAGAAAGGAAAGAAAGAAGGAAGAATGAAGAAAGTAGAAATAGAAGCTTTTCTTTTTCATATTTTTCTTGAAACTTAGTGAATTAGGGAGCTAGAGTGGATTTCATCAGACAGTAGCTACATAATTTTAAAATTCATTTATAAAAAAGTGTTGTATTTACTTTTCCTCTAGTAATAACCTACCAAGTAAGCTTACTACTAAACCTAGGTTGGAGAGAAACATTAGATGCAAGGACTGGGTAACGAGAAATTGTGATAGAGAATAGTAGAGTTGATGATTAAATTTTCAAATTAAATTTGAAATGAATAAAAATATCTTAATTCTAAATAACTAGCTCCATTGTGTGTAAATGTGTGTGTGTGTGTGTGTGTGTGTGTGTGTGTGTGAAAGAGAGAGAGAGGAGAGAGAGAGAGAAAAAGAGAGAGAGAGACTTTTGTTGGAAAACTGAGCTAACTGTAGCCATAACCTTAGGGAAGATTTTCATACAAGTGTACAACCATGCAAACATTGGCATAAGAAAGACACCTGTCAATCCTTCTAAAAACTTAAGTAGAATGATAAGAAAATAATACTTTAAAAAAGGTTAGTCCTTTTTAGGAAGTACTCAATATTTATTGTTTGATCAAATTTTTAATAGAGATGCACTAAGAACATGAACAATTTAATGTGAAAACAGGAAGTACTTGAGTTATTTGCTGGATTAATGAGTTAATTGCTGGATTAATGTAGAAACAAACCCTTAATAAATGTCATAGGCTTTATTCAACCATTCTGAGTTTATCATTTCTTAAGTGGGCTCCAGAATTTGTAGTATCCAGGAAGGATGACCCTCCATATTGACAAAGGTGGTATACATTATTTGTACATAATTTTTACATGCAGTGGCATTGGACTAGCCTTCTACTAGTACCCTGGTACCCTGTAATCTCCACAATGGAAGGCATGTTCTCAGCAAAGAGAAGGAGTGGGAATGCAGGAGGCCTAGATTCTAGTCTGACTATGACCTTGTGAAAGTTACTTACCATCCCCAGACTTCAGCTTCTTCTTTTGGAATACGAAGGGGTTGAATCAGATGACTTCCAAAGTCCATCTCTATTCTGAAATTCTATAGCTTTACATTTGGCCTCGAAAACAGTGTTGTCCATTAAAAAGGAATTTTGTCTTCTGTCAGGTTCTTCTGCCCCAAACATTCCAGGTCCCAACTTGTATACAATAAGGAGGAAAAGGCACCTCCTTTTTATCCTGTGGTTAAAAATATTTAGTTCTTCGGTGTTTGAAAAATTCTCTTTAACTAAATATCGTAACCTTGACATAGCCGGATTTGTACTTAACTATAAACACATAGTATTGGCAAGACCCCATGAAATAATTGACTTAGAATGACCTTGGGGCTGGAAGCATAATAGCTCATGTTTCTCATTACCATTCTGTGCCAGATCAGAGAATTTTCCTCTCATTCAGCTGATTTCAGCCTTTGTTTGCTGGGCAGTGGATAGTGAGTGCTTTAAAATGCTCAACATTCTGTGCTGTGATGTGAATTTCAGCAGCCTAATTTGGGGAGCTATTTTTAATCTCTTTATACATGATTAATGTGACCATTTTCTCCTTATTACTGTCTTAGACTTAATTAACAACTGGTGTGATTATTCTTTCTGGTCGTGATGCTAGACTATTAAGACTTCAAATCGACAATACAGCCTTGTAGGTTAAAAAGCCAACAAAACTGCCTTTGATGGGACAAGACTGAGTGTCTCTGTGGACTAGTGAGTTTTGAAAGCTCTGCTTGCAAGACCCATAGGTTATTGATTATAGAATGGGTATAAGTGGTTCTAAGATTCAATTGGAAACCACTGTATCAAAACCGAATTACATTGCTTCTTAAAACCTCACATATAAACAATGAGCATTTCTATTGTATAGAGTAAGGCTTGGCACCATAGTTCTCAGCGCAGGTTATTTGTCTTCTTATTATTCCTTTCCATATCAACTATGTAATTGAGGAAGAGAGCACCCTGGAGAGTGCTGACTGCACCTTCAATATTTGACTGCTTCAACACTATTTGTTATTAAATGGTGAGTAGTGATCTCTGAGAATAGGATCTTAGCTTACCAAAACTGATAAAAATGTGCTTAGAGATAACTGGGAAACACATGACAAAATAGGACATTTTACTTAATCTTCAAGTAATAGATAGAAACTGGAACTAAACATATTTTCTTACTCCTTCCCACTTTATTATTCTCATCACTAAATAAGAGCAACATATCGACCAAAATAATTTAATCCCCTTATTATTTGCCCAAACTAATCAAAAGTAGGAATTTCCGATAAATTACGGTTGCAGGACTTTGAAAGAGAGTGAGAATCAATAAATGGAAAGAGCTTGGTACAGTCTGATATATTTTAGGTGCTTGGTAAATGGTAACTATTTTTTAATAGCACAACATTTTTGACTTTGCCATTCATCTTTTTGCTAATTTGTTTCAAATCAATCACACACCAACCTTGTTTTCTTTTTTCTTTTTGCTACTTAAGAATTTGATACCTGATTTTAATATTCACGATAGCTAAATTATACTTCAAGCTATTAACAAAAACATTCCAGAGTTAAATATAATGGTTTTTCACTGTATCTCTGAAAATTGTATTATTACATTTATAAATTAAAAATCAGTTTTGAAAGGGGGTTCAAGATGGAGTCATTTATGGTCAAAAGGTACATACTTTTATGCCAAAAGATATTTGTTTGTGAAAAATAATCTTATTTATCTTAGAAAAGAAATTGGGTACCAATAAAAATTAGCAAGTTTCAGAAAACTTCTTAGAAGTTGAATAATTTTAGCTTTCTGTGAATTTTAATCCTGACTCTATAATAAACTTGATTTAATAGCTTAGAAAATTTAGTTAAATCATATACCTTAGTTTCTTCATCTGTAAAATAAGAATTATGATATAATACAAGTTTTATTTTTATAAAATTGTGGCAGAAATATACATTCCTAGAAGAATAAGCCCAAAATAAGGTATATTGCTTTTAGCATAATAGTATAAAGTCACTTCTGTTTCTGTCCAGGAGGAGGAAGACAGGCGAGATGGATTCTTGTGGTTTACACATATCTGATTTTGTGATTCTGATTGCTCATGGTTGGGTAATGTCACAAGATTTGAGTAGTTAAGGTTGAGGGTGCATAGAGAGAAGGAATCATGGTTATGGGGGGAAAAATCTGAATCTTCACATATCTTCCCAGCTGATAAAAATTTACTTCTATTCAAATTTGAAAGAGTACATATTTTAAAAACCAAAAACATTTACTGACTGATTACAGAGTTGTGACAGTAATAATGCCAAATCAAATTGGATAAATGTTGCCCAGTACAAGAAGGCCCTCAGTAAATGTTTGTTAAATTAAATATAAATGTAAATGATGACAAGATATTTGGGAAATTAAAAAGTATCATAAAATATTAATTATCAAAAATATCAAAGCCAAGTATTCAGAAAAAGTTAAAAATTAAATTGACTCTTAATCAATGATTTATCTCATAAAGATTTTCTGTGAAATATTTAATTAATGAGTATAAAGACTGGATTTTTAAATGATCTTTGAATGAATTTTTTCGGCCTTTTTATCTTATTTTGAGTTCTCACATTTCAGTTATTTATTAATAAATATTTATGGGGTGACTATTAGGTGTCAGGTACTATTCAAAGCCCCGAGGAAGTTGAAGTAGACAAAACAGGAGAAAAATCATACCCTCATGCAACTTGCATTAGAATAGGGGAGCAAATAAATATGTGAATTATATAGTGTATTAAATGTTAATAAATTATATAGAAAAAGTCAAAACAGAAAAGGGAGTAAGAGGATACTGGGAGGAACAAGTTTTCATTAAAAAAGAATATTTAGAAGAGCCTCACTGGGAAGACACATTTGAGCAAAGATATGACGGGGGAGGATGTAGTAATCCCTGTAGAGTCTGGGGGTCCACACCCCCGGTGGAATCAACAAGAATACCTGCGGAGGCACCATGCTCTGGGTGTGTGAGGGTAACAAGGAGATCATCATGGTTGGAGTGTAGTAAAGGTATTTAGATCAGAGGAGTGATATAGAAACAGATCACTTAAGAGCCATTCAGTCAATATAAGAATTTAGGCTTTTATTCTGAGATGGAT
Organism: Pteropus medius; assembly: GCF_902729225.1. Lineage (NCBI taxonomy): Eukaryota > Metazoa > Chordata > Mammalia > Chiroptera > Pteropodidae > Pteropus > Pteropus medius. The sequence continues at coordinate 11,611,795 of NW_024350325.1, read as the reverse complement.
GACCATCCGAGTTTTATTTTTTTAATTGTGGTAAATGGACAAAACATAAAATTTATTATTTTATCCATTTCTAAGTATATAGTTCAGTGATATTTGATATTACATAAATTCACATGGCTATGCAATCATTACCACCATTCATCTCCAGAAATTTTTCATATTCCCCAACTGAAATTCTATACCCATTAAACAACTTCTACTTCCAGCACCCAGCAACCACCATTCTACTTTATGTCTCTTTAAATTTGCCTATTTCAGGTACCTCATGTAAGTGGAATCATACCATATTGTATTTTTGTGACTGGCTTATTTCATTTAGCATGATGTCTTCACCTTTTCAAGTATTCAAGCTTCCTCTATGTTGTAGCATGTGTCAGAATTTCCTTCCTTTCTGTGGCTGAATAATATCCCATTGAACATAAGTACTACATTTTATTTATCTGTTTATTCATAGATGGATATTTGGATTGCTTCTACCTTTTGGTTATTGTGAATACTGCTGCTTGAACACTGGTGGACAAGTTATCTATTCAGGTCCTTGCTTTTAATTATTTTGGGTATATACTCAGAAATGGAATTACTCAAGATTTTTGAACAGAGGAATGATTTATGTTTTTCCATATTATTCTGGCTTCTGTGAGAGAATAGTCTATAAAGAGACAAGGGTAAATAATGACCCGTTTAGAAGATATTCATTATTGGCTCTTGAATATCTTTTGAGGGATGAGCCCACAAGATTTTCTTGCAAATAGGCTACTGAGAATGAGAAAAAGATGAATCAAGAATGATTCCAAGATTTTTTCCATTATAATACTAAAAGTGTTCTTTACATGCAATTTTTAAATAAAAGGATGACAAATGAAAGTTTCTAAATAGACATTTCTGCACATTTCAATGGCATACTACATTATGTGTGAAAGATTCAGATAGAGGATCAAAAGCAGTCTGCAGTGTTGTGGCTCTTCAAAGACATATTTACGTCTATCTATCTATCTATCATCTACAGAGAGAGATACAGAGATGTAGTAGAGTCATTTATAAGACCTTACAGGAAGCAAAAGATAAATGCTGTCTGCGAATATAACAAAGCCTAAGTGACCATAAACTAACATTATTTGAATATGTAAGAATCTGACACAAGTTCATTTATTTTTGAGCAAATATATTAGAGCTAATATCTAAGTATTTAATAAAAACTTTCATATTTAATATTAACAAGGTCACGTAGTATTTAATATGAAAATGCTAAGGGATGTAAATCAAACTGTGTCTCTGAGAAATAAAGCAATTTGTCCAAGATCACAAAACTAATAAGTGGAGAATATTTTTTAGACTAATAATTTGAGCTAATAATTTGCAAACTGTTTGAGAACTCAACCTCATTAATCTTCAAAGCCTATTATATACAAGTTACAGACAGAAGGCAGGTGGGAAGGGAGTTTTATCAATACCTGTACCTACTTATGCCAGAGTGTCTCAGAATTGGATGCTACGTGTTCTTCAAAGCACACATCAGCTGGAGGAACACATTTTCTGAAGACTGTAAAATTTTCAAAAAGATCTTTCTGTCCAGATACTCAACATCATCAAAGTTTCACCTGAGAGGTTACCTGGGGATGACAGTGAGGCTGTTAAGTTTTTACTTTGCATGAGTCGAGTGTGAAATATGCAACATGAAATATGCAATAGTGTCTTTCACTCAAAATGCATCCAAACTCCACATATGGGCATGAAGAAGCCAGATGTCCCAGACAGATATCCTTCTCTGACTTGACTTACCAAGGTTGTTGCCTCATAGGGTAGTGCAGGCCTGCTGGTGATGAATATATCTGTGCTTGTTAAACAAATAACATCTACTATAGTTCTTATTGTGTAGTAGTACAAAATAAAAACAAATAACAATTGAGCCAAATATACAAAATATAATTAGCCTCAAAATAGACTATAGCCATGACTACATGGGGCCAAACAGGAAGAATCTGCAGCCAGCCATTGATGGTCTAAAGAGAAAGCAGATATAAACTCAAATACTCAAATATTTGAAAATTTAAGAGTTCATGAGATAAATTTATTAAATAATTCTTCTGGCCCCATACAAGTTGCTGAGGGAGAGTCAGCAAATAAAATATCTCAATCCTTATCTTTATGTCTTACCTCATTTAAATTCGTTCTTTATTTTTGGTGTTTAAATCACCTGTCCTATCCAAAACTATCTCCTTTACTCCTCTGATGCTCAATGTATAATCTCATTTGTGCCTTTTTCTTCACACAAAACTTTCTAAAAGTAGCATTAACACCCACTATCCTCATTTATCCTTTGCAAGCTGGCTTTGGCTTTAGCGTCTCTTCAAAGATCTCTATCTTAAAGTTACCTCAATTTACAAATGAACTCATAATTACAAAATTAGTTTTCTCTTCTCAATTTGTATTTGGGATATCGAACTTTATATTAAGAAATACACATCTGATCTTCATCCCTGTTTCTGGCACAGGCTCTTAAACCCTTGCAGTTTCCTAAGTGATACTAAAGGTGTCTTTTGCTATGTTAAGGACATGACTTGCTGTGTTAAGGACAGCACATAAAGCTGGAGGCTGGTTACCAGTGGAGCCAACTTTGTGAAGAGAAGGTTGGAACTTTTAGTCCCATCCGCTTGCCTCTGGGGTGGAGAGAGGGACTGAAGATTAAGTTCAATCACCAATGGCTAACGATTTTATCAATCATGCCTATGTAATGAAGCCTCCATAAAATCCCAAAAGAGCGGGTTCAGAGAGCTCCGGGGTTGGTGGTGCTGGGAGAGCAGCATGCTCAGAAAGCATGGAATCTCTGCGCCCCTTCTCCCATACCTTGCCCTATGCATCTCATCCATGTGACTGTTCCTGAGTTGTATTCTTTTATAATCAGCTGATAATCTAGTAGGTAAAATATTTCTCGGAATTCTATGAGCCTCTCTAGCAAATCAATCAAACTCAAAGAGGGGGTTGTTGTAACCTCTGATCTATAGTCAGTCGTTCATAAGCACAAGCGACAATCTGAACTTGCCATTGGATTCTGAAATAAGGAGGGAGCCAGACTTTTATAATTGAGCTGTTAATTGTAGGATCTGACACTACCTCCAAGTTAAATAGTATTGGAATTGAGTTGAGTTGTAGGACACCCAGCTGGTGTCAGAGACTTGCCTGGTATGGGTAAAACCCTCCATACATTGTAACTGGTGGCCAGAATCATTAGTAGTCTACTGCTGATCAATTATTTTCTTTCTAATTACTTTTTCATGTTTTGGTTTCAATGATCCGAACTTCTGTTCCTTCTCTTACTATTTTATTAACCTCATCTTAGTCTGCCTTAGTGTGGACTCAGTTTTCAATCACTTCTTAAAGTAAATGTTCCTGAGGTTTAGTTTTCAACTCTCTTCTTTGCTCCTACCGTGTGTTCTCAGTTACTTTATTCATTCCCCCAAATTAAATTCCAAATATACCTCTAAATTAATTCCTTAGTTTTGTGCATTATTTTCAATAATCTTTTTGATATTTGAGTCATGGTGTTAAGAACACCATGTTGCTGAGTAACCCAGGAAATGTCACAACCTCTCTGAGACAATTTCTCCTATTTTGGGAAACAAAAGGGTTAATCTTCCAGGTTTCACATGGAAATTATCAGTTAAGGCCTTGGCTGAAGAAGGAAACTTGATTAGAAAGTGACTTTATTATAGGCTATTTGTGAGCTTTAGAATTGCTAGTAAGTCTGGGGAAATAAACATAAGGACCAAAAGAGGACATCTCCAGCAGCCATGACCATGGAAAATACTGCCACCACTAACGTGACTATGTCCTGTGTGTAATGAACTGACTCTTCCTGGTTGCCATACTAGCATCACATGTAGGAACCAAAATCTCCAGTTGGAACATCCTATTGGCTGATCCTGAATTATTTCACCTGCACCATAGGAGCAGGCAGAGGAAAGATGTGGTTGACTGAACACACAAAGAGAAATTCCACACAACAGGAATGGTGACTAGATTTGGGACAACAAATCCCTCTCCTAATAAGAAATATTTACTGTAGATTTCTCAAAGCCACCTCAAACTCAAGACATTTAAAGCAGAACACCATCTGTTGCCCAAATAACTTGTACCTAAACATCTGCCACATGAACTCAGAATAAGAATCTTGCTTCACAAGGCTTTATTTTAGTAGTTATTGGTTTATTCAGTAATTGCACTGATCAGATTAACTTTTTGATCACTTCTTTCTTTTCTTTTCCAGTCCTAGCACATAAGATTTGTTACGGAATGATTAATGAAGGAGTGATCTGGGGACTCAAAGCAACACAAAACAAACTCAATGTATAGTTTTATCAATCCAGGACAAAATAACTTTGATTGAAATTCTTGCTCTTATGTGTGATTTTCATGACTATTTCTCCCTTGCAGTTTCAAAAAGTTTCAATTACCAAGTAATGCTTTTTCTATTAGCTCTGAATGCTAATGACAGAGAGCAGAACTTGGTAATTTAGGGCCTATCTTCTATGAGAAAGGGAAAACATGTTGAGGCAACATTTTGTCTGGTCTTTTATTCTTTTACTGTAAAGCAGATCACAACACTCTCAACATTTATAATAATTGTCATCTTTGAAAATATGGTTCAAATATTTAAACATTTCATATGTCGATGAAAGAAACATCCAGTAAATTAAGTGTGACTTGTGCCTAGGGAAGTCTACAGATAAAGAGAAGGTAAAGGTGTGCCATCTCTTAAATACACATATTTTCCTTTGGGTTTGATTGTGAAACTCAGCATGTACCTTGCTTTTATGAAACAATGAAAGAGATAATGTGATGTTATTTGAACATCTACGAATATCCTTAGAGGATAATAAACGCCTTTGCCACCTCTAAGCCCATGTATTATGTGAATTTTCATTGTCTAGCAGTTGTCACATATACACTTCATGGTTTTTAAACTTGGGATCTGAATACATACTTAGTGGACTCTTAACTGAATTACCTATTTGAAAAAGCAAACCACCCTATACATTGAAAATTAGCACCTGCCCCTACCTCCTTGGCATTCCTAATTCCCTGACCCAGCTCTGATTTTTTTTTTCTATAGCAACTTATCACCTTCTGGAATACTATATGACTTAATTTTTTACGTGTTTATTATTACTATTTTCTCTCTCTTCCCAGTGAAGACTATGCTTTGTGAAGTTAGGGGACTTTGTTTGATTTATGTATGTCCTCATAGTCTCAAACAGTACCTGGCACATTTTAGGCATGTACTTAATATCTATTGAATAAATGAACAATCAACATCCAGAAGGCTTTGAGGTCAGCTGTAACACCTGAGCAGTTTGCCTCTGATGTGTCTCCACATTGTGCTCAATTCCTGATTTGTGATCCCTCTCCACATAAAGTCCTGCTTTCCCAAAGGATCTAAAACTCAATCACATCGAGCCTCACATTTAAATGCACTCCTATTTCCTGGAATAGTTGCATTTTAATAAGGATCACAGTATCAAGCTAAAGGAATTTTTTTAGACTTTTACTTTTTTTTTTTGTTTTTGAGCACAGAAAAATTGAGAGTAAGGTACAAAAATTTCTCATATAGCCATAACCCCATACATGCAGAGTTTCCTCCACTATCAACATCCCTCATCGGAGGGTACATTTATTACACTAGGTGAGCCTACATCGACATATTATAATCTCCAAAAATCTATTGTTTATCTTAGGATTCACTCGTGGTTTTGTACATTCTGTGGGCTTTGACGAATGTATAATGACATGCATCCATCATTATAGTATCATACAAAGCAATTTCACTGCCCTAAAAATCTTCTGTGCTCCACCCATTCACTCCCTACTTCCACAACCCCTAGCAATAACTGATCTTTTTACCATCTTCATAGTTTCACCTTTTCCAGAGTGTCATATAGTTGAAATCAAATAGTATGTAGCCTTTTCAAATTGGCTTCTTTTATTTAGCAATATACACGTAAGGTTCTTCCATGTCTTTTTATTTTTTTGTGGCTTGTTAGTGCTGAATAATATTCCATTGTCTAGGTGTACCACAGTTTTTCCATTCTTCTACTGAAGGACATCTTGATTGTTTCCAAGTTTAGGGAAATTATGAACAAAGCTGATATAAACATCTTTTGCAGGTTTTTGTATAGATACAAGTTTTCAACTTCTTTGGAGCACAACTTTTGGATCATATGGTAAGGGTATTTTTAGTTTCATAGGAAACAACCAAACTATTTTCCAAAGTGGTTGTGCCATTTTGCATTACCACCATCAATGAATAAGAGATCCTGTTGTTGCACATCTTTGTCATCATTTGTTGTTGTAGGACTACAATTTCAAATGCAAAATTTCCACCATGGTTTTGTCTTTGCATGCTGCTTATATATTCTAGCAAGAGGTAACTTCAGTTTGAAGAAAAATAGATTCAATCTCTCTGATTATTACATAGGATTCCTAATTTATGCTTTTGGTGTGAATAGATAATTGTTCCAAGGGAGATGCATCCTCTTTTTCAAGATTTTGCTGAAAGTTACGTGTTTTGTAGAAAACAAAATAAGCATAAATCATAATCTAATCACAAGTTGATTGGTATTTTTATCAGCTGCTCTAGAAGGCTTTGACTCACCATCTTATATGTGTTAATTTTCTTTTACTTTCTTTCTTTTTAAAATCTATCATCATCATCATTGTTATCCCATGAGCTTTGATATTATATTATTTTAAATTTCCTAACCAAATACAGTAAAACCGTACTTATTTGAAGTTCATAACTGGAAAACACAACACTCTGGAGCTGAGTCAATAAATGGTCTCAGGCTGTTTTGAATCACCCAATTAAAAGTATCTTTTCAAGATCCCCCTTCTTTTCTTTTTGCCAACTTTTACTATTTTGCTGGCTCTTATTTAGCTTCTAGTGCATGTAAGTCCTCTGAAGCAATCTGGTTTCTTGCAGCCATTTGGCCTTGGATGTGGAAGAGAAGAACATCATAGTACAGGAGTTAGGAAGGATGTGGCTGGGCCTGGAGCGGGGTACAAAAGCAGGGTCTGAGGGCAACACAATATGGCTAAACTATTGTTTTCTAGGCTAACCCATTAATAAATTTAAAAAACAACTTTAGTCATTTGAAATGTCTTTATTCTACCTTTATATTTGATTTATTTTTTGGCGAAGTATTGGAATTTAAACTAATTTTTTTTTCCTGTATCTTTAGTGTCCTAAAATTTCTAATTGATGAGTCTTTATGTAAGCCTTTTTTAAAACAAAGGTTTTTGGCTAAGCATTTGAAGAATTCTTTCAAACTGGAAACCTAAATCCTTCATTTTGAGAAATTTTCTTATACAATTTTTCTTGCATAATTTTTAATAAAAGTTACCCAAAGTGACTGGGTAGGAATAAAGTCGTTTAGCTGGGCAACCCCCAAATGTCAACATGCAGTAGGTTAGTTTCTCAAGAGATGAATTTTTTAATCTCTTGCCTGGTAGGCTGAGCTATTCAGTTTGACTGCTGACATTCAGAGTCCAGGGAAGGACAGAATTTAGGGGTATTAGCATTCAGATTGCAAACATTCATCTAATCCTCTCCTTTTTTTTTCTGCTTTTCAAACCATATCTGTTGTCCTGGAGGCTCGATCTTGTCTTATTAATGTTTTCTGGGGAAAACCCTCTGGTTTCATAGAGGTACAATCAACTGGCTGTGAATGGGACAGCACACCTGGAGATTCTACAGTTCTGTCCACCGATTTCAACAAACCCTCTTTTCCATTCTGTACTTCACCCCCGCCTTCTGTGGCAACAGGACCTCCAGTCTTGAGCCTTTGATGACTCTGTGTGCAAACTGGCACATCTTTTACCAGTACTTAGCTAGGATGGGTACCACTCCTTCACTGGTTTTCTGCACGCCAAAAATTTGCAGAAATCTTTTGTGGACTCTACCTTTCTCTTTGTTTTTGTGAACTATAACTTTAAAAAGTTTTTTGCTATCTTGTTATTTCAGGAGGGAATTCAAATTATAAGACAACCTGCCATGCTTAACTGAAACTCCAGTCAGTACTTCTCAAAATGCTCTCTCTTTGAGTCCTATGACTCTACCTCAGTCCTGCTAGCTGATGGGGGTGAGCTGGGATAGGCGAGTCTCTAACAATGCTTCAACCAGCATAGTACTGTTTCATCAGTTTTACATATTGAGTTTCATGTAAGATGTCTTTGAATAAGAATTTCAGCAGCTAAAAATTTTTTGGAAACTACTATTTTAGATGTTTTTTTTAACATAAATATACAATGTTAGTATTTGATGACTATATAATTTGCTATTTATTCAATAAATAGTTATTGAGTTTCTACTCTATGCCAGGAGCTAAAATAGGCACTGATGAACCCCTACTTAATATAAGCAGACTTAATAATGCTGCTTTGTATTAATAAATATTTTGTAGTAACTACACATGTCACTTATTTGAAACACTACATGGATTAAAACAAATTCAAGTGATTGAGGATGATCAGTATCCTATTTGAAGAGCAGAAGATCAGAGTATTTAATAAGACTGTTTCTTCATATAAGAAACTGGGAATCAGAACTATGTCGTTGCTTAAGGGTTGAAGGTCATGAGAAGATTGTAGTTTTTCTCATTAAAATTTTGCCCCTAATTTACACTGAAGTGACAACACAACTTTTATTTAGTTCAAATGATCAGCGCCTTGAATCAGCTTAAAGAAGCTGATTCTTCTTTAAGTTATAAATTATCTCAATTTCAGGTGAAAAAAGACAATTTTTTTTGATATGTGGCTGAAAATTCCTTCAGTCGGTAAGTTAAGAGCATCACTCCTCACTAACTAGCTCTTTCTCCATTGCTCTATAGCTCAATAGTTGACATCACCCAGTCTTTCAGGATATTAGTTTCCTAGGCTGCCTCAACAAAGTTCTACAAACTGAGTGGCTTAAACAATAGATATGTGTTGTCTCACTGTCCTGGAAACTAGAAGTCCAAGATCAAGGTGCCAGTAGGGTTGGTTCCTTCTGAAGGCTCTGAGGAAGAATCCATTCTATGCCTCTCCCCTGGCTTCTGGTTCTTTTCTGGCAGCCTTTGGTGTCCTTTGGAGTGTAGAGCATCACATTGATATCTGCCTTCATTTCCTCATGATGTTCTCCTAGTGTGCACATCTGTCTCTAAGTTTCCCCTTTTCATAAGGATGCCAGTCACATTGGATCAGAGCTCATTCTTATAAACTCATTTTAACTTACTAACTTCTGTAAAGACCCTATTTCCAAATAAGTTTACATTCTGGGGTTCCAGAGGTTAGGACTTCAATATATGAATTTAGGGGTGGACAATTCAACCCATGACACTGAGGAACCTAGATGTCATTCCTGAAACCTCAATCTCCCTTCCCTTTCCACATCCAATCCATCAGAATGTTCTGCCAGTTCTATCTTAAATACTCTTTGGTCTGGCTATTTCTTTCTATCATTACCTGAATATTCTTTCCCCTGGACTATGGTAATAACTTCCTTACTGGTCCTCTGCTTCCACTCTAGTTTCTCCTAATCAATCTTCCATAAGTCAGCCATAATTCTTTCAAAAACGTATATTTGGTTATATCTCTCTTACAACATTCGGTGACTTCCCATTGCCCAAAGATAAACTTAAAACTCCTTCCTGTGGCTTACACATGGTTCGTCTCCAGCCTTTTCTCTCCTATTTTATTTTTTCAGTGCTCTTAGCTGAGGCCAAACAGGAACTTCTTTCAGTTCTCTGATTATACCATGCTGTTGCCTCTAGGCTTTGAACATGCTATCCCCAGTCTGAAACACTCCCAACCTCAACTCCTCAGATACTGACTTATTCTTTAGGCCTCAACTTTAATTTTGACTAGCTTCACGAAGGCTAATCTTACATAATAGGCTGACTGGTGGACCTCAAAAGACATGTCCACTTCTTAATTCCTGGAACCTGTGACTATTACCTCGTCTGGAAGAAAGGTCTTTGTAGATGTCATTAAGTTATATCCCGAATGCCCAGCCCAGTGGCTGTGGCATATCACAGGTGTTAATATGTAATATCAACAGTATTAATAATAATAATTTTTCTTAAATAAATAAGTCAAATGATACTTCATTTTAGGCATTATCCAAATGGTAAAGATTTGAAAACAAAATCAGAGGTCTGGCATCTATCAATATTCTATAGTTCTGACCTTCCTAGTATCTTAAGAAATTTGCAGATACCCTAATAGACAAAATCCTCACATCTGGCAAGACACTTTAAATTCCTCAAAACAACACCACTCTCACAAAATGAAAACAGATACAATCTAACCTGATTTTACAAGTATTTTAAGGAATTTTTTATCAAGACAATTGTTGAAATCTGGTTTTTAGGGAATTCCACATTAGTTATTTAATGTTGTCTTTAAAGGAGTGGCATAGTTTTTAACCTAGACCATTCTGTAGTAGAATGAGAGAAGAAGAGAACTATAGATTTTTTTCTTATAAGCAAAAGACCCAGGAATATATGAGAAGATATATGTTATTAAAGACTAAAAACTAACAATAACAGGAAGGACTAATAATAAGTGAATTCACAAATTCCACATTTGTAGCCAATGCTGAGAGCTAACCATCTTTGGTACTTCTTTGTATGTTGAGCAACTTTTTTTTAGAAACTGTTTCTTCCCAAAGTTCTGTTTAGCAATAAATCCTATGATCCCATCTCTTCTGCCATGTGATGGGGCTAACCAGAATATCCCCTACTCTTGGATATAGTGATTTGTTTAACGGTGAACCTACATCTCTAGTAAGATCAATTAAACATATTTTTTATAGACTGCTATGGATTTCATGACAGAGAGGTGGTTTTATTATTTCCATTTTTTTCTGCAATTGAAAGTTCTAAAAATGATGCAATCTAAGCCTGTCTGAGAAAGAAGCCAACAAAAAGGAAAATTAAGTCAAGAAATGGGAAGAGAGAGACAGAGTTTTGCTGAAGTTGTTTAAGACCCTAGATTTGTGAGTGCCTGTGGCTCAGTCTATTCTTGAACTACTTCTTTCTTTAGATTATGATACAATCTATGAAGGTATCTGGGTGATGTAATAGAGAGGGGAGAGGTGAAGGGGTTGTGACAGAGATAGCTAGATGTTTTTAAAAAATTAATGTTCCCACTTCCACAGTGTAGGGTTGTCACCAGGCAGTGAAGGTCTATTACAGACTATATTTCCCAGCCCAATGGCATTTAGATGAGGACATATGACTTGTTTATGCAAATGAAATAAGGATAGAAATGAAGTGTGTTACATTATTTATTTATTTATTTTCTATGAATAGACTTAATTTTATTAAATCTTTTGAGATTCCACATGAATTATTCTGTTAATTTTGACTGCAATTTTCCCTCAGTTTCATTGAGATGTAATTGACATGAAACATTGTACAAGTTTAATGAAGTCTATCCCTTTAGAGCTGAGGCAGATAAAGACTGGGTCTGCCTTCTCAATCCTCTCTTACCCTTTTTTTTGGCTGGGTTCAGAGGATTCCAATGGCTTCAAGAGCATTTTCATTTAAAATTAATATAAAAGGAAGTAGATTCTCGAAAATTAGCCTTAAATAAAAAGAAATTCAAGACTGAACTACTAAGAAAGAGGTATTTTTAAAAAATAAATTACAGTCCTGAAATGCTGTGTCCTTATTGAATTAAAAGACATAATCAGATCTGATAAATGGTAATGACAGTAAAATGACCTGTTAAGTGTCCCTACTAACTGAATACCAAGCAGGAAAGCATTTCTTTCCAGGTCCAGGAGCTCTGTTGCTCACTGGCAGAACATTTAGTTTTGGTCATTTCTCAAAGCCTCAGTTTCATTATACAGAAGATCTTTGTTTCCTTCCAGCCCTGCAGCCCTGACTCCATCATCTATTTGCCATATTGGAATTCTTAGAACCATGAAATTATCACTTATTATGAAATATTTCATGACTTTGCACTAGAGCCAAAGAGCAAAATGGACAGGTTTCTGGAGCTTGCAGGCTTTTTTGTTTGAGGATTGTTTAAAAAACTTAGTCACTTTATATTGTCAGTAAAGCCACTTCTGTTTGGCCTATGCTGTTCTACTATTTTCATCTTTTATTCTAAATGTTTGCAAATTTGACATTAAAGCTCGAATGAAACATGGAAGCTATTAATGTATCTAGGAGGCTCAGAGAATGTTTGAACTTTGAAGTAAAAATTAACCAGTTATTCATAAGAAAAGAGGAAATGTTTTGGTTGTTTTAAGATAACAAGAATCCTATGGTTTTGATTGGGAAACTTTAGGTCCAAGGAAACCTTTAAGATTTGAGGATGAGTCCATACCCTGCCACAGACTAACCTGTGTTGAGAATGCCAGACTCTTAGAATATTTGTTAAGCTTTAAGATACAGCACATTATAGATTCCCTGGAGCCAGAAAAACTTTTCTCTTGTCCATGTGATTGCCTATTCCAGAAGCATCCCCAGAGGTCATGAATGTTGTATGCTTGAGAAATGATCTTTCTTCTTCATTGAATCAGCTGTTACTGATTGGGTTAATATTGAAAGACAGGTAGACCACTGTTTGACACTGATATTCTTTCCTCAGGCTCTTTGGATAAGTGACCATCCATTTTTATCTGTTTTGTTATTGTAGATCAGTCCTGAGCTAGTTTGGACTAGTACTGGAAGGAGTGAAGAATGGTAGAAGGGACTGGTTTGGGGAACAACAGATTAAAAAGGAAAAGATATTCTAAAGAAGGAATTGGGAATGAGAAAGACAAGAGTGGACAGAAAACTGAGGTTAGGAATGTGAGGGGAGATAATCAGAAGACCAACCAGCTGGGAAGATCGTATAATATTGCAAGAACATATATGTACAGAGTCTAAGAAGACTGCCTGCATAAAAAAATATGGCAAGTGCATTTGGATCATCTATTCATTCATTGTCATATAGAAGAAAAATTTATTGCATTCCTACTATGTGCCAAATCTCAAATCAGTAACATCTCATATAACAAGAACAGCATTATTTTGCATCAGTATTTGAAAGTGTTTCATGATAATTTTTCTGATTGCTAGCGCTGATGTGAACAGTTTGCAAATGAGGAAATGTGAACCAGTAAGAGGTTAAATGACTTGCCTGAGGTCACAAAACAAAGTACTGGCTACATGGTGATTAGAAGACAGAGACTTTAAATTTCAAATGTATTGCCTCTGGCTAGATAATAACTAAGGTTTGATTTGCCTAATACGATTTTTAAAAATAATTTTCTTCTAAGAGACGTAAGACTAGATTCATAAGCAAGTATAAAGCCTACAATGCTTGTCTTTTTCTAGGACCATTCCCTTGTGATGTGAAGCTCAACATATTTAATGCTAATTACTCATTTGATCATTTTTTAAAACTTATTATTTGATGATGTCCTTGGTATAGAAAAGGTGTTTTGTGTATTTTAATATGCTCTTCCAAATCAGTGCAAGAGCAGTGACAATGTAGCATGCTGGCTTTCTTAATAAACATCATCCTTTTACGACTAGACTAAAAGTGCTCATAAAATTGAATCAAGAGTATCACATACCAGAGAATAAAGCTGCAGGAATCTGATCTAATATGACAATAAAGAGAATTATAAATCAAGAAATGATAAGTTTAAGAGAACCAAATAATTTGAACTCTAAAAGCACAGGAAATGCTCAGGTCAGATTACATTTGTCACAGAGCTAACCCAATTCACATGTAAAAATGTGAGAAAGGACTGGACAAAATGGTCGTGTTGCAAATTGTCTGAGATCTCCACCAATTCCAGCCTGATTTTGGTCACTGGATAAAGAATTCAAATCCCTTCAGCCTTGATGAGCATTATCTTGCCTGTTTTCAACTTCAAGGATAATAGTCATCTAGTTCTTTTTAATAGACAGTGATGAAAGCTGGTTCTTGGGTGCTGTTCAGTGTAGCTGTAACACATCCCTTGATTTATATTCCTTCTGAGAGGGATACAATTTGACATCCTGTTTGTTGTCACAAACAGCTAAATTGTATATTAGGTGACAGCCATATTCTTCTATTTAAAGGACATCCTCCTTTACTGTTTTGTTTTCTGTTCTTGTCTTTTCTTCACTTTTTTTTTTCTTTCCTCTTCTTTTTTTTTTTCAACAGCTTTTCTCTGCCTGTCCTGGTTTTACAATTTTCTGAAGCAATAATTTGAGGTGTGAGGGTTTTCCTCAGTAAATACTTCATACCTTACTATTGACCAGTGTCTGCTGTTGGAAAACCTTGAGGTCTCATGTCAAATGCCATATTGTCTCCTGGACCAGAACATATCCAAGAGCAGACATTAGCTGGCAGTTAGAAATTTTTTCAAGTCACAGATGAGTTTAAAATTACATTTGCAAGAACTCAAAGTTGCTGAAACTTTATTTTGGAAATATAGAATTCACATTCAATTGTTAAGAGACCATGAATGGCTTCTAGGGAGTCCAGTAGTTTTTGCAGTTTTAAGAATAACTTCTTCTGCTTTTTTTTCTGAGACAAAGATCCATCATTTTTAATAAATTCTGAAAAAAATAGTCTCGGGCCCCATTGTTTTATAGTATGCCTGTTTAATTTTGCATTTTGGACTCTTTTTAGCCAAGTCTGATCACCATATATTATTCAATAAGGGGACCAAAATATGTCTGCCAGCCCAGTCTTTACGTCTGCTTGTATGTAATTGCTTTTAGGTAAAAACAACCAACATAAAAATTTCCCATGCCAATGGAAAGAAGAGGCATAAATAATACAAATAACAGTGACTAAAAAAGTTGTATTGTCTCTGGAACACCATCAGAAATTCAACATTCAATAAGACATACAATCATAAACTCATATTGTTTGTCGTGTTCAGCATAATTCAATCTTGTCTTGAATATATCTTTGAAAGTCTGTCCTGTCAGTAGTTGAAAGAGTAGTCCTTGTGTCTTTGTGAATAATCTACATAATAGATAATGTTCTCATGGTTAATTGGAAATTACTCAATAATTTTTGTTGGTGCAACGAAGGTCTCAGTCATGTTTCTGTGATGGGTATTCACAAGCTCTGCTGTGGAAAAGTAATATTAGCATGCATCAGAAGGGACTAGAAAGAGAGCATTCGATGAGATGGTCTTTCTGTCTGTGAAGATGCTGGGAAACCATGTCTGGCCAGGAACACTTTTTTTGTCAATAAGAAGTGACCTATTTAATGTCTGCTTTTTCACATGAGCCCATCTGCTAGAGTTCAAGAAAGAAGTGAATAGGAAAAGTACTCTTCTTATACTTTAAGACAAAATAATTCAGACCCTTTAAAGTAATAATTTATTTTTATTTTCTTCCTTGAATAATTCAAGTTTCTTTAATCATAATTTATTCCTATTTTTTTCTCATTTTCATTTTAATTTGGTTCCTAGCAACTCCTTTTCTAATATATAATCTCATAATACTTATTCTTCTCATCTCAGTAAATGTGTGGTCTGGGTAAAGATTGTGAGATGAGTCTCAAAATTAGAAAAGAAAAGGAGAGCTGATGCTTTCTAAAAGATATCAATCAAGTCACGTTAATCTGTAACCAAATAGTTGAAGAAGGCATGCAGGCCTTGGAAAGAAAATATCTCTATACTTCCAAAGTTTGTTTTGGCCTTTTTAATGTGTTTTGTCAGTACAGACTCTTGAAAAAGTAACCTTAACTGTATGGAAACTAAGAGAAGAGGGATTTTCCCACCCTCTGTCAAGAATAGTTATAGGCTTTCCCATCAGGTGAGGGACAGCTCCAAATGGGAGGAAGTCAGTAGAACGAACCACAGTGGTTGCCAGTGGGTGGGAAAAGGAAGTGGGAAGCCAAGACCACTCAGGCATGCTACCTCCTTTCCTGAGTTTTCAAATGCAGGCTCTCTCTAAATGGTGTGTGCCTTTTTTCATTCCTCAATTCATTAAAAATTGTGCACGTCATATATTATTATTAAAGGCTCCTCTCTTAATAGGACCAGATATCTTGAAGCAGCATCCTCCAGTGTGCTTCATTTCCACAGATCTGCCCACCCCAGAATAATTTTAGGCAGTGGAATAGAAATGCGGTTGTCCCTTTCTCTATTTTTTCCTTATCCAGTCCTCCTTCATTTCTTAATATCTTTGAATTCATTCCCTACCCCCAACCTATTCATAATTCTCCTTCCAGAATAGTTACCTAGTGCTGCTAATCTCTAACTGTTAAGGGGTTTCCACAGTGCAAATCGTACTCTTTTCAGCTTTTCCCCTTGGCAATTTAGTATTCAGATTTTTAATTTCTGCCGTATCACTTATCCTTCATCCTTTGCTTTCTAGCTTCCACAATTGATTACCATTTCTTTCTTTCTGCTCTTTATCCTTGTGGGCAGATGCCTTAATTTTTGTCTTTTACTTTCATTTTAATGGGGTTTCTGACAGTAGAGTGTCTTGTTCCGCAAAACTAAACACGAAATAGCAATTGCGTAATAGATAGAAGTAAAGTTCCTTCTTGAAGGCATAATTTTCTCCAAAATTGTGCAAAAGCATCTGATTTCAAAGATATTTCTGAGTCTTATAGCTTAAGTTGTACTAGACTGACTGCCATAAAAGGACTAAGCAGAGTCTCCTAATGCCAGACAATTAGAGTTTCAACATGTGGCCTTTGAGTATGCTGACCATGATTTTCAGAATGCTTACTCAGAAAAGAAGAACCAGAATTTTCTTGCTAACATGGTAAAATAAGATCTTAGTAACTGGTAATAGTTGCAGATAATTATTAATATAATTATCAATATAATTTAAATTGTGTTTAAAAATAATATCAGCAGCAGATTTTTGGTATATAGTCATTTGCCTAACAGACCCTGGCACACCTCTCCTAAATTCCTACTCAAAAACCATAAAGACAACAAAAAGAATGGCCATTCTACACTAAAACTAAAACTGACAGTCAACATATTGCCAGAACTTGGAAGAAATTTCAATAATTATAAAACATATGGGATGGAGACAGAAATCAAAATTATTGATCTGGGTATGCTTTGCCAGCTGAAATAAAATGAAACTGACTGTTTTAGATGAGGCAGGGAGGTTTGTGGTTACTATCTCAGTGCTGTACCCTGGCTCAGAAATCTAAGGTCAGTACCAAGCCAAAAACAGTGTGGCCATCATGCAGTTGTAGAGATACTTCCCTTTGGTTCACAGGACTGATCTCACATCCTCCTTACCCTATCAGTAATTTCTCTTCTTCACTTCTTTGGAGTTTTTAACACCTAGGAAAACATGTAGTGGGAAGTGTGTATGGAAGAAGTATAGAGGGAAAGAAGGAGAAAGCCTAACAGTGGTGTGATACATTCTGGGAATTTAAATATCAACAAATAAAGATTTAGGGGTGAGAGCAGATTCAAGAAGGGCATGCTGGGATTAATTAATCAGGACAAGGAACCGGGCGTTGAGTGTAAGAGAAAACCTAAGTCCAGGACAATAGCAGTAGTGGGATGTGGGCCAGTCAGTGGGAAGTAGGCTAGAAATTGTGTATCTCAATTTTCCTTCCAATTGTAAGTCATTTCTGATTGTAGATGAACAACACACAAGGCCACAGGCAATTCATAGACTGTCTGCTGGCAAACACTAACTCTAAGTCAATATTTTTTTTCTTTAAGGATAATAAATTGGAAAAACCACAACAGCACAAGAAGTACATGAGAAAATACTATAGAACAATCAAATAGAGATAAAAGAAAATCTCTCAAAACATCTCAAAATAATTTAACTGGATGCTTGGTAAAGGTAGTATTATGATTTCAAGTTTTACACACAATGTTACAAGAATAGCAAGAAAGATAAAACAAGATTTAAAAAAAAAAAAACCTGAAATACACAGTTGTTGCCACACACGCAAAAAATTCTGGTCCACATCTCTGTCATACAAGTCATCTGGAATATTTGGGATGTTGATTACTTTAAAATATTGGTTATCAGCCAATATATGTTATCAGCCAAGAGCCAGCTTACTACCTGAAACTCAGGTACAGTGGGGCACTTCAACACTGAAAGGAAATAGAAAAAGTTACAACTGCTGCTGAAAGTGATGGCTTGCCTAAATCTACCTACATGAGCTGCAAAGAAGGAGCTAAGACAACTGCATAACCAGGACCTGGGCCAGCTGCTGCCGGCTCTGGGACTGGATCTATGATGTACCCCAGTCTCATAATGGAAAGGAAGTGAAGTTCCAGTCCAAAAATCTGGTTCTCGTTATACTGCTAATATGAAGTGGAGACAGACAGAGAGAGAGAGAGAGAGAGAGAGAGACAGAGAGACAGAGACAGAGAGACAGGAGAGAGAGAGAGAGAGAGAGGAGAGAGAAATGAGATAAAATAACTATTAAGAAATGTGAGCAATAAAAACAACTAGAGAATAAACTTCTGAAGAAATGCAAATAATAAGCAATATGAAAATGACTTATTATTAAGTCCTTATCAACAGTGACTAAGAAAGTGTAGTTCATAATGAGGACTCTGAAATCAAATGCTTCAAAACCCAGCTCTTGGACAAGTCACTTGATCTTGCTGAGCCTAGGTTTCCTTGTCTGTACAGTGCAGATTAAAATAGTACCTATTTCATTTAATTATTGAGAGGATTAAAGTAATTACAACAGTGCCTAGCACATAGTAAGCTAAAATGCAATGGCAGAACTAAAATCTTCATTGGAAATGGCAGAAAATCAGAATCAGTAACACAGAAAGTCCAATCAATGACAAAGAGGGCAAACTTAAGAAGTTCTCCTAAAGTTTCTAGAAAAAATGAATAGAGATTTAAAAAATAACGATGGAAGATAAAATAAATTTAAAGGACATAGAAAAACATTCTGACATTTTATATAAGCATTCTGACATTTAAATAAGGACATAAATTGTTTGAATTATTATAGATAACCTTGAATTAACAACCATACATAAATCTGTATGAAAAGATAATTTGCCTTCTTTTCAAAGATCCATGAAACACATCCATTGATACTGTACTATACTAAAACAAACTGTGCTTGGCAAAGCCATAGAGTGTCAAGGGACCCTTGGGGTTGCCTTGGTCAAAACTGAGGGGTTCTCATTATGAGTAAATTTCTAGGCCTCTCAATTTTCCATTCAACTAAAAGTTTTCAGCCTTCTATCATTTCACATCTTGTGGTTTAAATTGTTTTATTTTATTTTTTTTAAAAAAGCATTGCAATGGTAAAACAATAACAATTGGTTGAAAATTGCTGCCCTAGAAGTTAATAAATGCTTAAGAGTTGAAATAGGGTATATAGACCCAGTTCTCACACTATTATAAAGCCATACCAGAAATTAGTAATAGAAGTTAAAAATAAAACAAAACAAAACCCTCTGATTGCTTGGACATTGAAATTACTCTTCTAACTCATTATTGACTCAAAAAGGTAATCAAACTACAATTTTAGCCTGTTTGAAAATGTAAACATTATATATCAAAACCTACGTAAGATGTGAACAAATTAATGCTCAGGGCACAATCACAATCTCAGACATTTTTATTATTAAATGACAATTTAAAAAATAGGCATCCCATTCACTTATTAGGATTTTTTAAATTAAATCAAAGAAAAAATTGTAGAGATAAAAGTAAAAAAACAAGTGAAAACAAGAAATGAAAAATATTACAATGATAAATCTAAGTGTTGAATCTTTGTGAGTTAAAAAATAAACAAACAAATAAAAAAGGCCATGAATTAGACAAATCTCTGGCAATTATAATTTAAAAATGAGAAAAAAACATAAAATTAATAAAAGTTGTGTAATAATGAGTAGTAATAAGATAATAATGAGTACATGTAGTAATGAGGAAGTGGTTGTAATTACAAACCCAAAGGAGATCATAGTCTTATAGGAGAATGTTCACACTCTGGGCAGGGAATAAAAATTAAATTCATATATCAGGAAAGAAACCAATATATAAATCAAAAATTTTTTAATGTGCTAATTTTTTTATCCTGTTCCTCTACCTCCAGTCTGCTCAGCAGAGCTAAGGTTTTACTCTAGATAACAGTCTCCAAACTTTTTGACACCAGGGACCAGTGCTTTTATGAGAATCTAATGCCTGATGATCTGAGGTGGAGCTGAGAAGGTAATGCTAGTGCTGAGGAGCATCTGCAAATACAGATGAAGCTTTGCTCACTGGCCTGCCACTCACCTTCTGCTGTGTGGCCCAGTTCCTAACAAGCCACAGACCAGTACCGGTCCGTGGCCAGGGATTTGGGAACTCCTGCTCTAGCACATATTGGCATTTTTGTACCAGGATACAGTGAGTTAAAATGTGGCTTCTGACGTGGTGGGAAATGACAATACGTGTGTGTGTGTGTGTGTGTGTGTGTGTGTGTGTGTGTGTGTGTGTGTGTGTGTGTGTGTTTATGTGTGTGTATGTGTGTGTGTTAACCTTTACCTACTGTTCTCTCTAAACATGTGTTGAGCTTTGAGTGTCTCCCTGATAATCAGAAAAGAGCAGCTACATGAAAACTAGAGAACATTCTAGGTCCTGGCTAACATTTTTTAGTTTGTCTGGCCATGAGTCATGCTCTCCCCAGTTCAGCTCTGTGCATATGCCTTGTCTAGATCTAAAGCACGTTTTCAAAAAGAGAAACCCTGGGACACCCTGCTGAGTTGTGGATGTCTGTTAGAAAACAAAACTCCCTTTATGATTGTTCTGATTAAACTTGGTATATTTTACAACAGCTTTTATAAAATTCCCTAGAGACAAAGTTCACAACCATGAGAGCTGATTTTAATTTTTATAATGTGGTATGTTGAGTTATTAAACTTAGTCTTGCTGGAAAAAAGTTTCACTGGGATATTCAAAATAGGAGCTTACTTCCGACACTTTCTTTTGCCTTGGCATGGTCAAGGTAACACAGTCCTATTGCATACGTTCAGGAGAGGTTCCAATGTGAGGCTCTGGCAAGTCTTTACAGGGTAACAGCATTAATGAACATTATTTATTTCTTCATAAGCCCTGCATAAAATAACATCTTTGCAAAGTGTGATGCAATAACCTTCTTAGGTTTTCCTCCACTGCAATTGTGATTTTTAAAACTATCATTGCAAGAACCTGTGGAAACAAGACTTTCAGATGCACAATTCATTATGTGCCCTACTGGGTAGGATTTTTTTTTGTCTTATCCTTCAGTATTTCTGATGATCCCATTCACTATTTTGGATCTAACTCAAGCTTTCGATTATCCTACTATTTTGTGTCTATAGAGTATATTTTTATTCCTAATTCAACTACAGTTATCTCATCGCAATATTGGACTTGCCCCCTTTGAATAAAAACTTAGTCGTAACTAAGGGGACTTTGGAGTTGTTTATTTTTTGGTAGCACATGTATACGAAATCACATGGTATCAATCCATTACATTAGAATGGTCTCAGGGATCTGGTTTATGTGTCCAATAAGGTCAGGCTACAGGGCCTATGAGCAAATGTGACCTCTTTAATGGTACGAGAAGCAGAGTTCTAAAGATGCCTTAAAGATTTCCTGGTCACCTAAATAATCTTACCAAAAAAAAAAAAAAACTTTAATGATTTAAGTGTAAATAGATTAGACACATATGGATTCAATTTCACTTCAAGTACACATGAGTTGTTAAAATCCAGGGGAAAGAGTTTAGGGCAAAACGTGTTTTTGGCTTAGAAAAACCCAAACATTGAAAAAAAACAATTGGAACATTTGTCTAGCCCCAAATACCACTGGGTCAGCTTATCCCTTACTGTCAATTTACAGCTTGTTCCAGGAAAGCAGAATATGCCTCATCTATTCTTGTCTCCTGTGAAAAAATGATCTCAAAATAAGATGCGTCTTCGAAAAAAATATTTGAGGAAAAACTTATCAAGCCTCCCAAATGTTTTTGTAACACACTAGGATATCATTTATATCAGTCCAATAAAACTCTGATATCTCTTCTCTACAGATGAGACTCACTTTTGGTCCCATCTTTGAGGTGTTTGCATTTGCTTACTTTGTATTGTTAGTGAGTATTTGCAGCACCCTTGAGAAAAACTCTTTTCTTAACAGCAATAATCAATTATTTTAAAATATGCATTGCTTTTCAAAGACTCAACAAGCTCTGAAAATAAAAGTACTTCAAAATACGATATAAAATTGTTTGAACTCCTTTAAGTTCTTGAGAACCTCTGAGCTCACTCCATTGCTCAGAAGTGCCTTCTGAGTTTTTATTCAAAGGGGGCAAGTGGAATTGATCGCCCTATCTTTTTGTTGAGGCGATATGTAAGAGGGGCCAATAATTGTGTAGCCAGTGAAGACAGCGGCTGTCTAAGACTTGTCTGCCAAACAGAGAGATAATTCCATTACACCCAACACAGTGTGTGTGTGTGTCTGTTTATGCACACACATGCCCGCATGTGTGAGTGTATGTTTGCTGATAGTGGTAGAGACTTGTCCATAATACCTAAAGAACTAAACAAGAGCTCTACATGGATAAAAAGGTGAGTAATCAGCAAATCAAGTGAATTTTTTTGCTAATAGGCCTTGTCATAATCATTTATATTTGGCATTGTGAAGTTTTAGCTAATTGTTAGAAATATGTATATCTACTTGTGTTGATTTTTTTTTACACATGTGGAGATTCTAGTGTTGCAATTCTGAATACAAACTAAAATAAAAGAGTGCATCTTTATAACAATGGATATTCTATAAAATTATTTAGACAGTTGTCTCCATTAATGTGTTGATAGAGTCAGCATTGTCATAGGTAAATAAAACCAGTTGATAATTCAAATTATGTATTAGTCAATAATACAGCATCCTCATTTTATCAGAAGTGCTCACCAGGCAGATCATAATGATGGTCAGAGTTCTGAACATCTGCCAAGTACCATGTGCTTTACCACAAGTATTACTCATCTTCAGCAAAACACTTGCATTTAATGTTCTTAACCCTATTCTCTAGATGAGAAAATTGAGAGTCAAAGTCTATAAATGATTTGACAAAGGTCACATACTTGTAAGTAACAAAAAAAAAAAATGATATTTGAATCCAGATCTGGGTGATCACAAATCCACTCTGTCCTCTTTCCGAGTTCCCTCTCAGGTCTTTGATCAAGAAGATCAGAAGGAACAGCATAACTGTGATGGTGGCAATAACACTAAAATAGCAGCGAACAGTTGAGATATGATGGTATGAGAAGCAACATTTTAAGTTCTTTATGAAATAGGCTTCATAGCAACCATATTTATTGTTTATAATGTGACAGATTATATTTTAACTTTTAATGAGCTTAATGTTTTAAGTGCTTTACATGCATCAGCTACTTTGATTCTCATATGCCAGAAGTATCCGTATGGGTTAGAAAAGAAAGCTAACTCATTAACTTTCCCAAAGCTACCCAGATAGTAAGTGACAGAGCCAGGATTCAAAGGCAAGGATTATGGTCCAGGATTTCAGGCTTATAACCTCTGTGTTTTACTGTCTTTCTTAGACAAGATGCTGGAGAAGAAAGAAACCAAAGTCTAAAGATTTCATTAAGGTGAAATTTCAGGAAGATCCAGTATTGGCAAAGGCTAGAGCCTTCCTCTGAATTGAATGACAGAAAAAAAGATTAGAGATAGATAGGTTAGAGGTTGTACAGACTCACATTGGATAATTTGGATGTACTTACAGATATAGGAGGATAAACTTCTGATCTGAGTGAGAAGGTGGGGTTAGAACTGGGGGCTTATAAATCATGGAAAGTAAATGAAACAATTCTCACAGGACAAGCCAAAAAAAAAAAATCCTCAGGAAATTAATGAAGCTGTAGTGGACTCGGCTTTTGTTAGGCCAGATTAATTGGTGGGGGAGACTATCATTCTCACAAGGTCAGGGCCAAGAGCTGCTTTCCAGCATCAGAAGTGAATCTGTGAAGAGGCACCACTCCCTCCCCGGTTTGTCACAAACACGAGGTTTTGAAGCAGTTGCTAGGGGTGGGAAAGGTAGAGCCTGTGATTCTGGAGAGAGTGCAGCTGACTGGCCTATTGTAAGGTGAGATGTGTGGATTTATCTCATCATCTTTGGGCCCAACTGGGGTGGTCATGTGCAGAACAAAAGCAATAATGTCACCTCACCAAGGGACCAGAGAAAGTCCTCTTGACAGAAAAGCTCCTCAAAATTCATTAATTCAATTTTGTCATTTCTCTCAATTTCTAATAGAAATTTGTTTGTAAAGTGGCTGAGATTTCTAATTTTTCACAATGATTCTAATTAAATAAAACTTCCAGTTATAGAATAAATAAGTCATGGGGATGTAATGTGCAGCACAGAGAATATAATCAATAGTATCATTATCACTTTGCATGGTGACTAAATCTATAATGGTGAACACTTTGTAAAGTATACAAATGTTGAATAACTATGTTGTACACCTGAAACTAAAAATATTGTATGCCAAGTATACTTAAATAAATAGATAGATAGATAGATAGATAGATAGATAGATAGATAGATAGATAAATATCAGATTGAAACTGTGTTTCCATCCTAGGAAAATTAAGCAGATACTGCATGGTCCTTACCTTAGGTTGCCCAGTTTGGTATGTATTCAACACTTCAATTCTAAATTTAGGGGAATTGGACGTTAGCCTGCCTCTCTCTCTCTCTCTCTCTCTCTCTCTCTCTCTGTATGTTTGTGTGTGTGTGTGCACGTGTGCGTGCGTGTGTGTGTATAAGTGTGTACATAAATAATCCAAAGAAGTTTAATTTGCTCACCTGCTATCAGGAGCTGTAGACCATACAAGGAAGTCTCTACAACTCAATTCGTGTGCCTGTTTTGGTCAGGGAGACTCCCACTGTAAGTTATAGATGACATGCATGGACTGCTTAAACATTAGGAAATGTACTGAATATGTAACTGGAAATATAGAGAGGTGCACTTCAGAGTCAGTTTAACCCATTACTCCAACTCCTTTTCCCACAGTTCCCCAGGCTGTTCTCTCTCCTATTTCTGTGTTGGCTTTATCTGTGCAGTTTCCCTCATGGCAGCAGAAATAACTACAGTAATTTCTGACTTCATCCACATGCTGCAATGTCCAGAGAAGGGGAAAATATGTCCCTTGCAGTAGCTAGTCTTAAGAGAGAGGAAATTTCTTGCTCAGATGCTTTCATCACACTGCCTCTAGTGCCTAATTAACCCAAACTTCTTTGGTCCAAGGAACTCCATGCACTGATCAGCTTAGCCCTAGCATTTCAATCAACCAATGTCCAGAGGCATGAGGTTGTCCCAAGACCAACCACATCTGCTCCTGGTTCTGGGGTTGAGCAGCTTCTCTGAGGCCCATGAGCTCTGAGAAGAGAGGTGGATACCAGTCTAAAGCTGGGGTTTCATTAGGCAGGAGAAAAGAGTGAAATGGATGTGGGACAGAGTATGCCCTGAGCATCGCTAGAAAGGGGGAGGGCAGATGAAGAGAGCTATGCAGCTTAGCAGCTTCCTAGACAGCTGAATTTTGTGAGTGGCTGAACGGGGTGATGAGCTCTACATTGCAATACCTCTGAAGGAATCTCCATGGAGCACAGCTGCCTTGCTCCAAGGAGCAAGTCCATGGGCTGAGTACTGCTTTGGACAATAGCTGAAAAGAATTGCTTAGAGATGTGATACTTGCAGTGCTCCTGTTTTGGTACTTAAATGGGATTTAAGTTTCTGAAGAGCTGTTTTTTCATAGTCTGGTGCATTCTGACAGCAGGCACTAGAGGGCTCATGAGGACACCTTTCAGAGCTGCCCTCTAGAGGTGGAGCCCAGAAAGGTGGTGCTAAGCAGGTCTGAAGCTCAGAGCCTTGGGGCCTGATTGGAAGGCAAGCCATCACAGAACACCCTGCCAGTGCAGCCACTGGAATGGAAAAGCTGGTCCAGCTACTAAAGACAATGTATTGGTCACCCATGAGAATGACACTTGGAGTAGTTACAGCTATGCAGTCCATATATGTAACTACAAGCCATATGTGGTTACTGAGCACTTGAAATGTGAATAGTTCTAAAGGAAATATGCTCAAAATGCCAAATACACACCGAACCTCGAAGGCTTAGTATAAAGAAAATAATATAAAATATTATCTCAATATTTGTATATTGATTATATGTTGAAATGATAATGTTTTAAATTTCTTACTTAGTTAAAAGAAATTTAAAATTGCATATGTTTGTGGCTGACATTATAAATCAATTGGATATGCTGTACTAAGCCATTAGCTAAGGAGATAAAGCAACTAGGTAGGGGACTAGAAGGCAGTGGAAGGGTTGGACACACCGAGGACTCCTGGGAGAATGCTTGAGCCAATTTGCAGAGACCATTCCTTTATGTTCCTGTCCTGGAGTCAGAAAGTTCCATAGCATGAGCTTCCTAGGAGTTTGATAATGACGATAATGATGACAATGAAAACTTTCTCCCAATGAAATAATCCAGCCTCTAACAGGTGCCACCTTCAATTTTCTACAGACTACTGAAAAGCAACCACATCACTAGGATGCGCATGTCTCCGCAATAACTCAACACCCAGCATATTAAATGTATCCCACGGTTGCCCCCCAGAATTTCTGTGTGAATCAGAACAGATGACTAATGTCAAACCTGGATACAGGAAAAAAATAACTATTTTACACATGCATTGATCTTTTTTTTTTTTTCAGAATAAAAAGCACTCGATCATTTGGCATTTAGAGACTAGAAAAATGAGCTTTTATGAAATAGTGCTGTTTGTGTGATATGTCTTTTTAGAGATAGACACATCTGACCTTTCCGTTAACATCACCTATCATTGGTTGGGATGTGTCAGATAGGTATGTTGTGTATCACCTTGTTTATCAGAGCAGCACAATGAAAATATTCCAGTTTCTTCCCCTTTCAGAGGGCTGAAGTTCATTACTTTTCAATAATTTTTATGTAACTTGTTGAAGACAGGTGGAAAACACAATCTGTTAAAACAGAGACTTCTCAAAAGTTTTGGCCATGGCCAAGGTGAAGAATCAAAGCAAATAAGAATGAAAGCAATCATGACAAATAATGAATAAAATAGTGACTCTTAATTCTAATTTCTGGGGCACTAATGTGAGCATTTCTTAGACTATCAAAGTGGTAGGAGCTGCTAGTGTCAATATCCAAGAATACGTCTCTGGCTTTCTTGTGCCATCTGATCATACCTTTTCACCATCTCAGCTTCTGACTTCAAAGCTACTTTTGACCTCAAAGCTACTGCCAAGGCCATTCCATAGAGCACTCTTACCTCTACCCCTCTCCTCTAATTTCAGAGGAAAGAAACCAAGCTTTCTCTACCTGCCCACCAAAGATTAGGAAGCTTTTTACTTCATAAGTAGCAATGATGGCACAAGTCTAAATATTTATTTCACATTAAGAAAGGTAGGCTTGGCACTTGACAATGAATGGGATTCCTTCTAGAACATTTATAACAGAACTGTGTGCATCTTTCAGCAGTTGCTTCAAGGAATGACTTCTTAAAATATCCATACCTGAAACATACACAGTTCTCAAATGCTACACCTCTATAGGCAGAGCCCTCATTTGAACATACAAGTTCCAATACACCTGCCAAAACTCAACCCCACCACTAATGCAAGTCAACTCTATTCAAGAGCATTGCATCCCTTTCTGCCTGAATTCTATTTAGTTTCTTTCAAAACAGTAGCAAAGCTGATTTTGCCTTTTGTTTAAGATGTTTCAACAAATCCTGAAAATCTACTGAAATGATAGCACACTTCCTTTTGCATCCACCTTCCAACCCCAGTACAACTCATAAAAATACCACAAGCTTAATACAAAGAGAATAAAATGCAGTGAGGTTAACATATAAAATATGCATATCGATCTTGTTTAGATCCTAAATTTTGCTTTCATTAGTCAATATCCAGTTTCTATTCTGCCCAAGATCCTGTGGTAGAAACTATGAGAGATACAAGGGTCAAAATAGGATTGCTGTCTTCAAGATACAATTATGGCAGGAGAAAGGACTAAACAAGTACACAGGTAACTATAGAACCTCCTTAATGTGTGAGCACTCAGGGTAGACACAAATTAGTAGGACTTTAAAACTGCAGCCCACAATATCAATTTTTAATGTTGAACCCATATCTATTACTAATTAAAACTCTTTTAAATATGCAAAAATTTCTGCAATTATTTAAGACAAAATTCAAGCATACTGCATGGCCTGCCTTGAGCTGTCTCTGTTTCTTTTGTGGCCGTTATTTTGTGACTGCAGGGGGAGGTGTGTGTAGTAACCACAGGTGTTGTGGAGGGGCAGCTATGAACAACAGATGGGCAGCAAGGTAGAGACAGGATTGTGAGTTTGGAGATGTCTAGGATAGGACCATCAAGAGTACTAAGCAGATAGAGAAATGGTGGGAAAGCAGAATAGGTAAAATGGAAGTTTTGGGCTTTGTCAGAGGCATAAGTGGGGCGATTAAGAAGGGCACAGAAAGTGACAACATAGTGAGTCATGCTCTTAGAGTTTTGGTTTGGGGCCAACTGTATAATAAGAACAATTTGAAGCTTTTGGTCGGACCACTTCAATCTGCCTTCTTATCAATAACCCAGTGTTCAAGAGAAAATATATAATTCCTTTCTTTTTAATTTCCACACTTTATATTCCCATGGGGTCTGGAACTTTTAATGAGTCAACACATCTTCTTCTAAAGACAGTTCCTCAAATCTGTGGTTCTATCTATTGCCTAAGAGTCATTTGATCGCTTTAGATTAGGTTTTATTTTTACATTTAGGCAAAAAAATTACCTAATTTTCAAATAATTTTATTTATTATCATGCAAAAAGTGGTTTATTTTAGAATCCTGGAATCTTTCAAATAAAAAGTCCAAAGAACTGATATGTAGTTAAGAGGAATGGCAGTTTTAGTTCTTGCTATTAATGTGAACATTATCGG
Organism: Pteropus medius; assembly: GCF_902729225.1. NCBI lineage: Eukaryota > Metazoa > Chordata > Mammalia > Chiroptera > Pteropodidae > Pteropus > Pteropus medius. The sequence goes on along the minus strand of NW_024350325.1, from coordinate 11,582,820 downwards.
TAGTATTACTACTGGTAAAGTAGGCCCTGAGAAAGAAGATACCTACCAGGAAGGGCTCCTGGTAGCTAACTGGGCTAAAATTTTAAACACAGAGCCTAGAAGCCATTTCTAAATGAGCTTCTCATGCAAGCCACATCTCAGGGAGAAGCTTCCACTGAACTGCCTGCCTCCAGCACTGAACTGCTTGCCTGTACTTTGTTCCTGCCAGCTGAGCCAATCCTTACAAAGGAGTTCTCAGAATCCTATTTCAACAAATAGGACTGAGATTTTCCCTGTCCAATCTGAGCTGTGCAGCTAGACCCTCATTAGTATCCTCACCAACCAATCAGAGTGGCTTCATTTTGAACAATCAAGACAGTGCTTTTGGACCAAACTACCAGGATTTGGAGTCCTCATTTGCATGAGGACCAATCAGGAATCAGAGGCAGGAACTTGTCTCTCTATAGGTCAGCTCCCCTGTGATTCAGGGAGTGTATTTTCATTTTCCACTGACAACTAAACTCTGGCCAGAGGGAACCACTGAAGACATCTCACCAGAGCAGAGCTGTCTAACTTGAGAGGGGCTTTGAGGCCTGAGGCAACCCTGCATTCCACAGTTGTACTATAGTGCTATTGCCATGTATGCACTGAATAAAGTTACCTTTCTTACCACACCCCATGTTGGGGATTCCTCATGGCCTTAAATTGGTGCCAGTGACCATTGGTTAACAGTAAACAATACAGCTATCCTTAAAAGCAATAAGGAGATGAGTCAGTCTCTTACCATGGGACTCCTTTTGCTGCAGCAGAATGATAGTATCAAGTTTTGAAAAGAGGGAACGAGAATGTTTTAAATACAGGGTTCCCCTCTCTCAAAATATAAAGTAGTGCTTTTGACCATGTAGTAATTTCATACAATGAATAAAAATTAAAAACCACTAATACATCTGAAAATGCAATTTGCCAAATTTTACTGACTGATAAATTATAGACTGCATTGACTTACTATGACAAACGCTAGTGGAATATGGAAAGCTAAATGCTGTTTTCCCATTGGCTGGTGGCTGGTCTTTAACGGCAAGGGAAGACCAGAATTGTAAACAGGAAGTCATCTCCATGGCAACGGCCATTCGACTTAACTTTTTAACACTTAAAGCGGTAATTACTTTATTTTTTATTTCCATTTTTATAATTTTCACAGTTTATAATAGCAGTGAAGACCTTCGGGTCAGGCATTTCCTGGCTGTTAATAACAGGCTGACTTAAGGCCACCAATGCATGAACTTGTGCCAATTTTTTTAAAATGAAAAGAGCTGTGATTTTTTTTTTCCTTCCTGAAGACTGTAGCATAAATAAATGACAGAATTTTATGTTCACACACATGGTGTTTTGATTTCCTGCAGACGATAACATCAGGGAGGAGACTGATAATCGGCTGTGGGTGGTGTGGGGGACAGGGCTTGGGTGGACCCTTCTGGATGGAATGTTTAAAGATAATCCTGGGGGACTGAGAGAAGACAAGACTGAGATTCATGCAGGGCAAAACTGAGACTATAAAGATTCATGGCCTCAGAGACCAGGGAATGTTTTGTTGGAATCAGTGATCAGTCAGTGGTTCCTTCTGAACTCGCCAAAGCGGTGAAGACAAACTCGCCACAGGGGTCGGAGTCCTGGGCAGCTTCCTGGCCTTTGCTCACCCAGGAAATTCATCTCCCTCCTAGGAGATAACATCGAGGCATGGGTTGTCTTGGGACAAGAGGGAACAATTAGGTAAAGCCATTACCTTAGGCAATAGAACATCACCTGAGGTAGCCAGAACACAGCTGTCACCCTCTACAGGAGAGGTGGGGCTGAGAGAAAGGGGCACGTTGCTCCTCAGAGTCCTGCCAGCAATTTTTAATTCAGCTCTAAAATCTCTCTCTCAGCTCCTGGTCTCTGAAAGAAAGAAGAAAAGGACACAAGAACTCTGCAGCAATCCTCTTCAGCTTTTCCTGCCCATAGCACAATATTATTAACTATCAATGTGTATGTATTGAAGATGAAAAAGGGAAGATGGGAGAAAAATCTCTGAAAGTCACACCTGCTGCTGCCAGAGCCCTGGAAGCCACCCCACTGCCACGAGGCCCCAGAGAAGCAAAGAGAAAGGGGAAACTAAGGGAGTCAGGCACACTAACTGCCAAATTGCCTCCTAATACCAAACTCAAACTTGAATAGACTCTCCAAACAAAGAGAGCTGCTATCAGTAGGAAGAAAAGGAAGACTGATACCAAAGATGAGAGAAGAATTCTACAGAAAATGAAGATGTGCACAGTCCAGGCACAAGAAACCCAGGAATCCCAGAGACGCCCTGCAGATTTTGTACTTCCTTGATAAATACTGGTATTCTGACAACTGCACAGTTTGAGATAAAATTATTTTCAAATTTTATTTAAAAATAAAACAGAAATTAATTTAACACATTTTTTTCTTTTGTTTTTCATTTTTGAAAATTAAATGTATTGGGATAACATTGGTCAATAACATTGTATAAACTTCAGGCGTACAACTTTATAATATGACCTCTATATACACGTTTTATGATATATTTTTAGAACTCAGAACCCATCACTGTTGGAGAAGGGATAGAATGTCTCAGGAGCTGAATGACAAAGGGATAGAATGTCTCAGGAACATGGACTTTTTTTTTCTCTTGTAGTATTTGAGAGGATTCCTCTTGGACTCCTCTTGTAGAAATTTTGTGATCATCACACTCATCAGCCACATTGACGCAAATACCTTTGGATGTGGGACCATTAAGGTTAGTTCTTTTCTGTCAAGTCTCTCATCACAGTTTTTCTTTTTTAACTTAAAACCTGAGATACTGTGATCTGTTTCCCGCCTGTCATCCAAAGCAGGTTACCTGGATTTTCCAACATTATCATTAAGATGACATCACTCATGAGTGCCAGAATTTCTCTTCTCAGATCCGAGTTTCTTAGATTTAGAATTCTATTATTTTTTTCCTTTTCCCTCAAAGTCGGTTTCAGCTTGTGAAAAGTTGTTAAACAATGTATTAAACGTTGGGAGTCTCCAAGCTCTCTCTATACGTTCTTTATCCAAACTATCGAAAGACGTCACTGGATTTTATTCCGCCTTCATATTTTTAACATCCTCCAGAGGAGTTTTACACTGCTATGTATCGCCTAAATACATAAATATTAATAAAGAAATCTTTAATAAAGTTAGGTAGAATTGAGGGGAAATGGCAGTGCTATCATGTGTCTTTGGTATGCCAAGCATTGTGCTAGTAAAACAGATATTTCTTTCAGCCCACATGAGCCTGGGTGTAGCAAAGTTAAGTATTGAGCTTGGCTCTCTAGCAGACTTGCAAAATATTCTTTCCAATCAAGCTCTTCAGATTAGGTTGAGAGAATAATCCTGACAACTCACAAAACTTCATCTTCTTAAGTGTCCCTCAGTTGTCAATTGACACTGGAACTTCAATACGAGTGGGAGGGGTAGCAATTGTACTCTTCCTGTATTCTGATGCTGATGGCAGATGCTTACTTATTGTCTGACATTGCATAGCAGGACCAATCTCATCATTATATGCTCCTGGCAGGGACAAAATATCTCCTTTGTTAGATTGTGAATTAGATCTATTTTCATTGACAAAAAGCTCAGTGAAGATAGGTGTCACACCTGCTTTATGTTCTGACATCATCTCAATGTCAAGCACATAGTAGACACTCATTATTTTTGAATGACCAGAAGTGACTCCAGCTGCAGCCTGTACTGGTCCCAGGTAATCTATCAGCTTTCCTTTCCTGAAGCAGCTTCCAGTTTACACTCCTCCAGCTCTCTCAACCTTTCTCAGAAGATTCATTCCCCAACACCAAAAAAATCTACTCTCTCTCTCCCCCGCCCCTCCATGTTATTGACATTAAAATTTTTGCAAAGTTACCACCATCATTACAGAATACCTTCTTAAAATAGTGGGTGAATCTACCCTCTTTTAATTTCTTAACTAAGATTTTTCAATATGTCTTTGCCTTTGGCACATATGTCATGTGTTTTGACACAGAACACCACTGAGATTGAAGTAGCAGTGAGATACAGATTAGACTTCACAGTCTTTCTTAGGAAACTACCAGTCTGATAATTGCCTCCCTGTGCCCTTCTCTTGTGATCTATATACTTTGATAGCCCTGAGCCATCAGTAGAGTAAGCAACAAGCTCAAAACTGTTTCTGTGGGTTGAAGCCAATGGATATAGATGGATTTACTCCATACCTAGCTTGGAGCCTCATTTTTTATTCTCTGATGCTATATCCTTTTAGTTTCCCAAAGAGTAGATATCAAATGTTTCCTGAAGTAGTTTGGCATAGATGAGGAAGTATTTATTGAGGAGGTGGAGTCTATATTGAATATTTAAGATGGGTGGGATCCACATGTGGTGTGATCGGAGTTAGCATTTACAGACAGAGCTATCACAGGAGATAGTGGAGTGCTCAGTTGCCTGTGGTAAGAGGGTCACAGGGCCCATTCCAGAAGACAGTAAAAACACTACAAGGGAGTGAGAATCCCAAAGTCCAGTGTAAGAAGTGGATCAGAGAACAGAACATGTAATCAAGTTTCAAACAGAAGTTGGGTCTATGGGAGAGACCCAGAGAGTTTCCTGAGTGGTTTGCTTGTTCACTCTAATTGGCATGGCTCCTCAGGGTTACTTCCTTTTAAGAGAATCTTGAAGGCTCTGATGAATCTTTTTTTTTTTTTTTTTTAAGGTCAACTCGTGGTTGACCTCATGGATTGCAAGGACTTTGTCAGCCTACAATCCATTATTTTTATTTTTTATGCCTACAAGCACCTGGTCTTCCTAGGTGGTCTCCCATTCAAGTACTAACCAGGCCCAACCCTGCTTAGCTTCCAAGATCAGATGGGATTGGGCTTGTTCAGGGTAGCATGGCCGTAGACAGATAAATCTTATGAGAAAATACAGCAAAAACATAAAGATGACCTTAACCAAGGTGTGTCTTTGGAAGGTTCACAAGAAGATGTACAGTTGGATGGGGCCTAGAGGACCTGGGTAATCATGAGGACAGTCTGGGCCTGGACCTGAGGACATTGGAGAACCATTGTGGACTTTTCAATGCATGCAACATGTATTTATAAAATATCTACAGTGAGCCGAGCACTGAATTTTCTGAAGGAAAAATTAAGGAAGCTGAACTAGGTGGTAGGCTGCAGGAAGGGGTGGGTAGGAGGTGGGGACAGGAGTAGACTTGGGGAGACAGAAAGCTTAAATTTCCCTTAGGCTCTAATCAAACTTAAGTAATTATATACCACAGCAGGAATCAAGGTCTACACATTCCCTTTATGTCCCTATTTTGTTTAATTAATGTCCTTTTCAGGATAAGGAAAAACAAGGATCCCTGTGATTTTCATCAAGTTCCAAGCATTCCTACTTCATTTATTATTTTTTTTTCTTTCATTTGACAAATATTTATTGAGCACTCACTAACCTCTAGGTACTGTGTTAAACAGTAAGGATACGCTGATACTCAAAACCGATGCAGTCTCTGCAATCATGGTGCTTATAGTATACGACAGGTCTTGGAAAACATTTTTTTGTAAAGTGACAGGTAGTAAATATTTTATGGCTCCTTTTGCAACTACTCAACTCTACCAATGTAGCATGAAAGTTGTCATAGACACTATGTAGATAATGAGCATTGCTGTGTTCCAATGAAACTTTATTTATAAAAATAGGTGGAAGACCACATTTAGCTTGCAGATCATAGATGTTGACCCCTGGTCTAGAAAGGAAGTCCCTAAGCATGTAATTTTAGTGAGCATGCTGATTGTTTTAAAAGGGGAAGAGTGATACAAAAACAGAGAGTAAGTAATCCTAAATTGTCAAATAGTCTAAAACTGAAGGTGTGGTGTTTAAGCTGAAACCCAACGTTTCAATAATGAATTAGCCAAGTTGGGTTTTGGAAAGTTAGAGGAACAGAATATTCCAAGGAGAGGTATAAGCATGGATGACTGCCCAGCCATGTGACAGAGAGAGCATGGGAGACACTTAGTATGGCTAGAAGGAAGAATGAAAAATGGAAACTGGTGAGAGATGAGACTATAGATATGTGCAAGGGCCTGATTATAGAGATCCCACTTAGGTATGCTGAGAAGTTGGGACTTTGCATAAATAAGACAATGGGAAGCTCTTATCAGGTTTTAAACATTAGAGCAGCATGACCACATTTGTGAGTTTGAAAGCTCCCTCGACTGTGGGACGAGTCCAGGAGAAGTTATCAAACTGGTAGTCAGTTAGAAGCTGAGGACCAGTCCACACAAAAGTGATGATCTGAGAACTGTGATGGTGGAGATGATGGGAATCAATGGTTGAACTTTACAACTAGTTAGGAGGTAGTCCTGGAGTAAGCAACGAGCTTAAAAACTGCTTCTGTGGTTTGAGTAGATGGCTCCTACATAGCACGGAGCCTCGTTTTTGCTTTTTGCTTTCTGGAAATAGAAAGAAACTTTGATGAGGGAAAGGATATAATTAAGGAGGGCAGGAAGGAACTGTGGGAGAGCACGTGGAGGAATAGAATTAAAAGGCAGATTGAGCTGAATTGGAATATCTTCGTCATCCCCTTCCCTTTCCAGTACATAAGAATGTGTACCAGAATAGACTTCTCAGTGAGTTATGTGGGAAGTGAAGGATCTTGTTCATAGATAGTTAAACTCATCTCAGTGTTGATGAATGAATTTCCTACATCTAATGCTTCTGAACGCTTTGATGGACTTTCTCTGAATGTGGCAGGCCAGTATGAACCCACTTGTTGCTCAAAACTATCAACTGTAGTGATTTGGCATCTTGGAATATCTAACAAACAATAGAACCTTCTTTCTAAGCACTCTCAAAAATGGCTTTGGAGAGAAAAAGAGAATCAGCTGTCATTTCAAAATATTTTAAATATCTTGAAAAGGGGTAAGTGATTTCAAAATGTCTGGAAATTTTAGTGCTAAGCAAAGCCAGTTGTCAAATCGTTACTTCCAATTCTGTTAAACATTAAGTTTGGTTTTATCATGGTAATCATCAGGCAAGATTCATGGGCAGGGGAAGAATCCAACAAATCTCTTTGCCTATGACAAAAAAAAAATCGATGATGACTTTATTTAGGGGAAAAACAACAAGTCTGTTGCTAATAGAGTGGATGTGTATTTGAAGCAGGTTACAAAAGAATCCTGTTGAAAATCTCTCTCACATCAAGCATTTAGTGTAGATATGGACAGAAGAATAAAATAAAAATCCAATGAGTATGACTCTCAATAGAAAAAAATCCAATTTCAAGGGTGAGAGCTAAGATAAACCATTCCAGTCTGCGTCTTCATACAGCACCTTTTGTGTAGCCATCAACCCCATACTTCTAAATTGACAGGAAACAGTCAGCAATATCCATTGAGCACTGAGTGCACTCAAGTTCCAGAGGTGACCACTGTATGATCGACATCACTGTCTTCACTGGTAAAATGAAGTGAAGAGGGTAGAAACCAACTACTTAATGCTAGCTAGCTCCCTCCAAACCTACTCTCAAAGAATGAGTCTTCTCTTACCCTATGTGCCATTCTTATGTATGTTCACAGAATTGGCTGATTTTATTGTTTAAGTAATCGGCATAACTACTGCATGATTGTCAGGTTTTTTTTTTTTCCTTAAAAAATTCAGATGATGCAGTTTTGTGCAGCTGGATGCAAATAACATGGAGGATGCTGAACCTTCATAAAAGTCTGGGGTGGTGGACTGTCTTATTTAGTCCAATAAGATTGCAAATCACTTGTAGACAGAGACCACTTTCGATACTTCTTTGTATTCTTTGCAACAGGATGAATATAGTGGCTCAATAAACCTGTGTTGAAAAATGCACAGTTTGGTTTGTGGTCTTCCCGTTGCATACTAGCTGTGGCTCTCAAAGGAGGCTCCCGCAGAAACCTCTTCTTTAGAATGGCTTTTGCTTTTGATTAAGTACTGCTCGAGACAATTAAACTGCTTCAAAAAAATTGAATCTTTTTTCATCCAAACTTAATACTAATTTCAGGCAGATTCCCTGCAATGACTTGCAGCTGTGATTGTCATTCTGCCATGAGGAAAGTGTCAGCAAGACCAAGAATAGTAGCAGTCTGTCATCATTCTGTTTTTGACGTTCTTATCTAAAATGTTAATTGAGAAGTTGCTATGCACAGAAAGAAAATAAAAGTCAAGAAAAATAGCAAAGGCAAAAAGTGCAATTCTCATAGTATTAAAATACAAAATTTGTTTTCTTGCATCGCACATGAGTTCTGATCTGTTTATTTCAGCTTAAACATGTTGTAAATAGCAAACAAATAAATGGTGATGCCCAGTAAATGAGAGGAAAATTCAATGCATGATTTTAATTTCTGTTTAAAATATATTAATAAAATGATCTACTTAAATAGATTGTTATGATTAATCCATTAGTAACCAAAATTGTTTTTATTTAGCACATTTGTTTGAGCTACCTATGTCTTACATTTCACAATAGAGAGGCCAAATCAGCAATAGTTTCATAAGTCAGTACCTCAAGTGAATTTGCAAGATCATATTTTTTAAATTAACTTTTTGAATAAAAATGTTATTAGATGGTTTTAGTTGTTAATTAGTATGGTTGGATACATATAGATACTTTTGTGATAATATCAAGATTTGAAATCTGAAGATTATTATTTTTAAGCCTAGTTTAATAAAAATTTATGTTTATTTAAGGGTTTATATGGTAGTTACATTTTATGTTTTAGGTTAATTCTTTCCAGTATAATGAAACTGCCAGAAAGTATTTGCAAATTTATTTACTTATTTATTTATTAAACAAAGAATGGTCTTATTTATAGGGCCAGAGCCCTCTCATCCTGGGAAGGAGATGCTGTCAGAAATAGCAAAGCTTGGATGGAATTGAAGTTTGACCTTTAACCTTTGCTGAAAGGATGACATTTTGATTATCTTAAGAATGTGTCAAGTAAGAGAAGTGAGTTCAACAAGATAAATAGAGATAGAGAGAAAGTAAATTATACTGGACCAGAGAAATCAATGAATCAGTAGTATTTGTTGATCTACTATTGTATATAGGTGTGATGAAAAATTAAAAATAAAGATTAAAGAAAGGTTAAAAATGGTCTACTTTTTCTCAAAAACCTAGTTGAAGATATAGGAATAATACAGTGAAACAACAGCAACCCATTCAAGAGAATCTTAGATTATGTCTTTCTTATTTTAAGCATAATAGAAATTCGGAAGAGACAATCGTCCATAAGGTCTTCAACAGACAGGGGAAATTTCAAAAAGAAATGAAATACAAGGATTTGCCTAAGAAGAGAAGCAATGGTAAGTTTTCTTTGTTTGTCTTGCAAGGAAACAAAGTTCTGAAAGGCAGAGCAGTGAAGATAAGTTGTCATTGGGTCCTGAAGGGGCTGGTTTGATGTGATGACTGAGTTGCTACTGATTAGTCAGAAGAAATGAGGCCAGAAGAGAAGGTGGAGCCATATGTCAGGAGGACTTAGCAGTCAATTCGTAAGTAATATAAATGATGTTGTACACCTGAGATTAATACAAAATTGAATGTTAAGTGTAACTGGAAAAAAAAAGTGTGTGTGTGTGTGTGTGTGTGTGTGTGTGTGTGTATTTTTAATTTGTCATGGCCCGTTCTATATGCCAAATAAGGAAATAGCATCTAGGGAAGATCCATTTGACATGATCTCCAGAATGGATAGATAGGCTTTCAGGGCAAGATGAGTAGTTGGAGCAGCTGCTGTCAAAGAAACCAGGAGCAAACTACTGCAGGAATTCACATGTGTTATGATATGGGCCTGGACTAGAGTGGAGGGGAGTTGTTCATTTGGTGGAACAATCTGGTAACTCCACTCAGGTCAGATGGGAGTGCATAAATTTTATTAGTAAATTTAGTCTAGAAAAGCACTGATAAACAATCTTGTAAGTGTCCTCTTTCTATCCTCTTTCTCAGAGGTCCCCAACCCCCAGTCTATGGACCGGTACCAGTCCATGGCATGTTAGGAATGAGGCCGCACAGCAGAAGGTGAGCGGTGGACAAGCAAGTGAAATTTCATCTATATTTGCAGCCACTCTCCAGCACTAGCATCACCACCTCAGGTCTACCTTAGATCATCAGGCATTATAGTCTCATAAGATCACTGGTCCCTGGTGCCAAAAAGTTTGGGACCACTGCAGTCTTTCTCAAAACCACCGTTAATTACTGACAATCCTCTCCTCTGGTATACCTCCAAGAATTTAAGTTTACTTTGGAGTAAATTTCTCATCTGTAGCCTATTATTCTGTAACCCATGGCAGAATAATAATGGCTGTGGCCTGAGGCCTCACCTCTCCCAGGTCTCCATGGGAGTCTAAATCACTCTCATACCAGGATCTATGTGGCCATGAAGATTTCATGTGAGGACAGAAGAAGCTACTTTTGTTAATATAAATATCAGCTATTTTGAACAGGTCATAGTTTTTTTAGAATTTTAATTACAGATTTATTGCATATCACTATTGTCTTTAATATATAGTACTAAAACTCTTTCATTTTGTACTCCTATCAATAAAATTATTTAGCATCCTCCTCAACATAGATATGTTTATTTATAATTATGTATTTTCTTATGCTAATAGTCATATTTCAATGAGGATAAAAAGAATAAAAAACTACAATTTTTAAAATCAAGGTGCTTTGTATAGCACCTTGTGATACAATGATTTGAAGTTCAAGATACAAATTGGAGTTTTCTACATATGTGGTTTAAACCTTTCATAGCTGGCAAAGATATCCCAAAGTGGAAGCAGTTCTAGATAAAGGACATGCTTCTCAAGCTGCTTCTACTAAATCATAACTTATTTATCCATCTCCTCCAATAATTATGTAAAAGTTTTAATTAAATATGGCTAGTAATTTTCCATCTTCCTTGAGGTCAATCATGTTCTTTCAACTAATCAGAATTTTTTACCTTTAAGCATTTTTAATAAATGGATTTAAAATCACTGAAACTCTATTCTGGAGAATTTTTAAACATACTAGAAAAAAGTTTCCAAATTTCTTAAATGTGTAAATTACAAGTTTTTAAAGCAAAACACACTGCTTCTGGCCCTAAAATAATAAAACAATGGAAACATTTCCAGACATTTGTGTTCTCTCTGTGGTCAGCATTTCTTTTGAAAAGCAGGTGGTTTTTGTTCATTATTGAAATGTCACCTTTACACTGAAGGGAAAATTTACGTTTATGTCTAATAAAAATTTCTATTAGAAGGACAAGCTTTACAATTGTCTTTCTGATAACTTACTCTTTCATTGTTATAATCATATTGACTGTATCTATAGTTAATTTGCAGAAACTTTTAAAAACTACTTGTAGGCTTCTGGTAAAGATGGCAGAGTAGGTGAATGCTGTTTTTGCCTCCTCTCACATCAAAATTACAACTAAACTATGAATAGCCATCATTGGGAGTCTCCTGAAGTCTAGCTGAACAGAAATCCTACAATTAGAGACACAGAAGAGGCCCCTTGATACTGGTAAGAGAGGTGGAGATGCAAAATGAGCTGGTCCCACACCTGTGGGTGGCAGTTGAGAATCAGGAGAAATATCTCAGCAACAGAGGTCACTCCAGAAGAACGAGGGGTCCTGGCTCCGTACCAGGCTCCCCAGTCTAGCTTTCCAGTGCTGGGAATAAAAGTCTCCACAACTTCTGCTGGCCGTAAAAACCAGCAGAAATTGTGGCTGAGTGAGACGGAAGGCCAAAGGAGTTACAGACATTCCTCTAAGGGGCCCGCACAGACTTATTCACTGACTGACTGACTCATTCTGAGCTCCAGCTCTGGAGCAGCAGCTCAAAAGGTGCCAGGGACATAGGGGGAGGAACTGAGTTGTCTGGCTTCAAGTCAAAGGGGCCACTTTCTCCCAGACAGAAGTGCTGATGGAAGCCACTATTCTTCTGTTGAACCCTCCACCTGCCCAGTGTGCAGATGCAGGCAGCTGCCATATTCGAGTCTCCATCAACCTGGACAACACTGGTCGCCCTGCCTTGGTGATTCCCTGAGACCTGCACTTCCCAACTTGTGGGCCCACCCAAGCCACTTTCAGTAGATTTTCCATACAATCGGCCTGTCTTGGCTCATGCTGCAGACTTTCCTAAAATCTCTCAAAGGCTCATAAAACCTAAACAAGAAGCATCTGGCCTCGGCATACCCTGTACCTCTTACTGGGCAGCCTCAAGCCTAGCACTAGCAGCAGCTGGCCTCAGTTTGTGGCTTGGCCTCTCAAGGCACTTCCAAGCACAGCGTGGGTGGTGGCAATCTGTAGATTGCTTGGTGGCTCATGCCAGATGGCTTCAGGCAGTCACAGACTGCAGCCGAACTTGGTTGTCAGCAGGGCCTCTCCCAGAAGGCCCCCGCCTGCATGCCCAGTGGCCAGCTTCAGTCAGGGCCAGAGTCACATCTGAGAATGACACACCCTAAAGGCACTAGAGCCCTGCTAAAGCAAATATTGCTTTGTAGAGTCAGCCCTTGCACAACAGCTCCTTCACTGGTCACAACCAGGCATCACAACCAATCGGCCTGAGGGGCAATCTTTTCCATTGATGAGCAAACAGCAACCAAGGCTCAACTACAAGAGGACAGCATACACAACCCATACAGGGACATGCCTGGAACACCCAGCTCAAGTGACTATGGAACCATGCCACTGGGACCCATAGCACACCTACTATATAAGGCCACTCTAATAAGACCAGGAGACATAGCAGCCCTACCTAATACAGAGAAACAAACTCAAGTAGGCAGCCAAATTGGGAAAACAAAGAAACATGTCCCAAATCAAAGAATAGAACAAAGCTCCAGGAAAAGAACTAAACAAAATGGAGACAGACAATCTACCAGATGCAGAGTTCAAAACACTTATTACAAGGATGTTCAGTGAACTTAAGGGAAGAGTAGAGGAACTCAGTGAGAACTCTAACAAAGAGATAGAAAACATATAAAGTTAGGAAACATAAAAAAGAACCAAACATAAATGAAGACTAAAATAACTGAAATGAAGAATACCTTAGGAGAAACTAATAGATTAGATGAAGTGGAGGATCGAATCAATGATTTAGAAAACAATGTAGAAGAAAACGCCTAATCAGAACAGCAACAAGAAAAAAGTATCCAAAAAATTGATAGTTTAAGGGGCCTCTGGGACAACATCAAATATAACAACGTTCTTATCATAAGAGTAATGGAAAGAAAAGAGAGAGAGCAAGAAACCTAACTGAAGAAATAATGATGGAAAATGTCCCTAATCTGATGAAGAAAATAGACATACAAGCCCAGGAAGCACAGAAAGTCCTAAAGAATATGAACCCAAAGAGGCCCACACCAAGACACATCATAATTAGAATGCCAAAGTTTAAATTCAAAGAGAGAATCTTAAAAGCAGCAAGTGAAAAGCAGTTAGCTATCTACAAGGGAGCTCCCATAAGGTTATCAGCTGACTTCTCAGCAGAAACTTTCGAGACCAGAAGGATTGGCAGGAAATATTCAAAGCGATGAAAAGCAAGAACCTACAACAAAGATTACTCTACCCAGCAAAGCTATCATTTAGAATAGAAGGACAGATAAAGAGCTTCCTAGACAAGAAAAAGCTAAAGGTGTTCATCACCACCAAGCCAGTATTACAGAAAATGTTGGAGAGACTTCTTTAAAAAGAAGAAAAAAATATGAATCAAAATATAAATAATAAAATGACAATAACTACATATCTATCAATTAGTACTTCAAATAAAAAAAATTAAATACCCCAATCAAAAGATAGGATGGCTGAATAGATAAGAAAACAAGAATCTTACATATGCTGCCTGCAAGAGACTCACTTCAGATCAAAAGACATACACTGACTGAAAGTAAAGCAACGAAAAAAGATATTTCATGAAAATAGAAAAAAAAAGCTGAGGTAGCACTACTTATACTAGACAAAATGGACTTTAAAACAAAGGTTATAACAAGAGGCAAAAAGGACCCAGTTATCCCAATTCTGGATATTTATTTGGAAAAACACAAAACACTAATTTGAAGGGACATGTGAATCCTGTGTTTATTGCAGCATTATTTACAATAGCCAAGATATGGAGGCAACCTGGGTCATGGGGATGTAGAGTTTAGCATGGGGAATAGAATCAGTAGTATTGTAATAACTATGTATGGTGACAGATCGGTACTGAACTTATCAGAGTGATTACTTCATAAGTTATAAGTCTAATCACTGTGTTGTATATCTGACATTAATATAACTATAAATAAAAAAATAAAAACATAAAAATGATAAATAAAACTACTTGTATATTTGAGAGAGTATTAGTTTGGTTAGAATTAAGTGGTACAATCCACTTAGCTATGACACATCAACTGCAATGCATCGCAATGCATAGAATTCATATAGATTTCTGAATTACTCCTCACCTGCCATCGGTGACCTTGGACCACTGGATGAATGGACTGAGTGAAGAAGCCAGTGTTGATCTTTATATTACATATTATTATATTTCACTTTATTTGTATTTTTTATATAATAATAAATTTTTAAAAGTTTAAATCTTTCTCATATCTCAGTGCATCATCTTTTTTCATGTAGACTTTATTTTTTAGAGCAGTTTTAGTTTCATGGATCATCTTTGTATCCACGTCAACAATCACTATCTTAAAAGAATGGTAGGTTGGTAGCAAAAATATAATAATGGCTTTTTATAGGTGTATATTGGAGTCAATAGTGAGACCTTACAAGAAATACCATTAACAGTGACATTTTAAATTTCAGTCATTTTGAACTTACCTTCACAGTGCAAGACATTCAATTTCTCCTAAAGTTCCATTCAATAATTGCTGGGGGCATTTTACATGTATTTATAAATCATCTTCTCAAGCTTTCTTCCATGTCCTCCTTGTTGCTGCCTATATTCTGGCAGTCATTCAAAAGGGGTGCTTTGCTACTGTCTGCATGAGTATTATCCTTAGTGAAGATGTCGATTCTCTGCCTAGAGCCCTGTATCCTGGGGCTTTCTCAAATGCCAACCTTTGAAATACATTTTGGAGGAAAACAAGTAATGGAAGACAATAATTTGGTTAAAATAAATATATGATTCAAATGAAATATCCCTAATCTATATTTATGTCTATTAAGAATTGTATCCACTTTTATAATTTTTAATTTCAAATTTATTTCATCCAAATGTTCTTGCCCAGTGTTATTTATAATATTGAGGAGTTAGAAACAGCCTTTAAATTTCTGCCACATTTTCACTATTATGAACTGCACAGAGTACAATGATTTCATTGGCAGAAAATATATTGGAAAGAAGAAGATCAGGAGTAAAAAATGTACCTATCTACTAAAAAACTCTTTAAAAAAGGAAAAATAATTGACATTTACATAAACAGTTATAAAACTAGCTAATGATAAATCCAAATTATCAGCACAGGAAAAAAATATAGAATTTGAGAAATACTTATTTTGTTTTAAGAAATCATTTTATTCAAACCAAATATACATCATAAGTTGTTGATTTTCATCACTGCCATCTTGTTTTGAATTAAATTGCTTATAATTAAATTATATTTTAGCCAAATAACCAGGAAGAAACATCTTTCTTCCCAGTTCTGAGTCACTTTCTGTCACTTATGTTCTGAAGTTACACTCCTTGGGTCCTGGTCATTTACAGTGTGTTCTATGAAAACAGGTTCTCATTTCAGAATGCCAAGAAGTGTCGACTAATCACTGGAGACTACTGGATGCTGTCAGCTTCTCCTTCAGGAAGCTCTTCCCAACCGTTCTTCCTCCTCCTTCAAGACAACTCAGAGGACCTAGCAATTTGTTCGAGTTGCAGACTGGGTCAGCAATGGAAACTTCTAAGTTGAACAGCATTTATAATTAAAAAAAAAAAATTTTAAATGCATGTTATAAAATCTCATTTAATAATTTTAAAAAACAAATTTATATCCATTATCAGTTGTTTAATTCTGCCAAAACACCCGTGAGGTAGTCAGAGAAGAATTAGTTTGACCATTTCACAGATGAGAAAAATGAGTTTTAGAGCTGAAAGAAAACTTCAATATAATTTAAAATTCCTGTTCCCTCATTTTCCATGGTGCATTAGGCAGTCCAGACAATTTCATACATTAAAGAAAAAAAAGAAACACACATTCTACCACCTCACTCCCACCCAAAAAACTCTTCCAGGGAGGCATAATATGTACACACATATAAATAAATATTTTATAAATATGAATTTATTGGTATCAATTGGAATGTATTACTAATTGATTCAGTGAAAACAATGAGGCTAGCCTGCTGAATGCAAAAACTTGAAATTTGAAATTAGGGACAATGGCTCTCCTACTCACAGTGTCAAGTCATTTCTCAATGGTTTCATAATGTTTGGAAAACACTGGTCCTCAGGTGTGGTAAGCTGATGTCTAACATGTCTAACATGGTCCCCAATGATCTTTGCTTCCTGGTGTTCCTCGTCTTTCTATATTTTCCTCCTTTGAATACAGGCTGAACCTACTGATTTGCTTCTAATAAATAGACTGTCAAAGGTGATAAGATGTTGCTTCTCAGTTAAGATTATAAAAAGACTGCCTTCTATCATTTTCTCTAGCTCCTCTTACTTACTTAATTGCTCTGGGGAAGCCAGCTGCCAAGCCGCGAGCTACCCATTGGAGAGTCCCACAGGGCACAGACTGAGAGAGGCCTCCAGTCAATAGCCTTTGAGGAACGGAATCCTGCCAATAACCGGGTGAGTGAACTTGGAAGCAGATCTTTCCACATTGGAAGTTTAGATGACTACAGCCCTAAACAATGCTTTGATTGCAGCCTGAGAGAGACCCAGAGAACCAGTTAAGCTGTAAAGGGATTAATGATGTACAGAAACTGAGATAACAACTGTTGTTATTTTAAGCCACTAAATTTTTGGATAACTTGTTATGTAGCAATTGATAATTAATACACCAAGCAAGCTGTTGCAAAAGGTAACGATTTTCTAACATCTCCCCTTGCAATCACTGCATTCTTTTGAATTAGGCAGAGAAGTTAGGCAGGGGAAGCATTAGCACATTTTCCTCATCAAGTCAATAAATTCAACAGCAGAGAGTAATATGTATAACATCTCCAGTGTTGTAGCCTGTATAATAAAACACATTTGAATGTACTTCTTGGGTTTGTTGCAGTGTAAACAATAAATACAGACTTTTAAAATGTGAATTTTATGTAAATTGTTTGTGGATTTTATAGATGATGAAAAATGTATTGGAAAGAGCCCAGATCTTAAAACTGTACTAACTTGTGGAGTTTGTAACACATTAAGAAAAAAGGCTTACAAAGATAGAAGAAAGAGGAACGCCATTTCCTTTAGATAAATCCACATTTAAAATACCATCTTCCCAAACACAGTCTTTCCTCTAACCTCTATCTTTGATTTTGACATTGATAGAGAATCTTTCAAGAGAGCAGCATAGCTCAATTAGAGAAGCTACAATTTGAAGGAACAATACATAATGAATGGCATTTACACTTGATTGTAACATCAAATGTCTTCTGTCATTTTTCTCCCTGAAATAATTTATCTTATCTTTTCCTCATTTATATATTGCTAATGACTGTTGTAAATGTATGTAAGAGTGAAAGGAAGAAAGGGAGTACAAGAACTGCCTTAAAAGAGTAAAGTGTATAGAAAAAGATGAGCCTGATGACAGATATATGTGGAGGAAGGAAGAGTACCAGATTGCTTAAGAGAGGATGGGGTCCTTTCCTCATGTGCTCAGATCTGGGTGTCCTGCTCCACAGGATGGAAAAAACACTGTCCTTCAAATCTCTTGGAGTGCTTTGAATTAGCATAAGACACCATCATGCTTCTTCTGCTCCTTTGCTACTCATCCTATGAAGACTGGTGCGGAGAACTAATTGTAAGGGCAGCAACCTAATCTCTTTTCTCCATTCAACACATGGCTGACATACTCTGGGGCATTGAAAGGGGAATAGTTGAGCTTACTAATAACATATTGCACATTCTTACATAACAAAAGCATCAGTGTAAATATGTTCCATATAAAAACAATCTATGGATAAATAAATGATACATTATCATTGCTCACTTTTTCTTTCTTCATTTTACTTGGAATATCTATGCCACCAATCAATGTGTTATAATTCTTGACAGTATTTCAAATCAAGGCTATTTGACTGGGAGCAAAAAAGTATTTGTCTGAACTTTATATATCTTTTTACTTTTCAGAGTTTGCATCATGTAGTGAAAAACACTCCCGCCAAGGACTGGGAAGACCTGGTTTCTAGTTTGGGCTCTGGCAATAAATAACCAGCTGGAATAATTAACAATGCTGTAATTTTTGTAAAGCACTCTCTTTCCTGCCTATCTAGGGCAAACTCTAAAATTTTGCCCCATCTCTGTAGCTATTATCTTGTCTAAGTCATGTTCACCTATCACCTGCACTACTGAAACAGCTCCCAGCTAGTCTGCCTGCTTCACCCTCACCTCTTTTAATCCATTCCTTTCCACACAACTGTCAGAATGTATTTGCAGAAGTAAATCAAAGTATGTCACTTCTTTCTTAAAACTCTCATGCTTTCTCGCGGCCCACCTTTCCCACTTCATCTTTTGCCTATCTTCTGTCTATTCACCACACACTTGACAGTCGATTTTTTATCAGTTCTTAGGCCAGCCAAGCTCTTTCATACCTCAGGATATTTTTTCTTCTCACTTCTGCTTAGAATGCACTTCACTCAGTTCTTCTCCCAATCACTCCAAAGTTGGTGTACAGTAAATATTAATTGAAGTAAATCAATAAATGAACTCAAATCTTAGTTAACTCCTTGTCATACTTCAACTTAAATATCCGATCCTAAAAGAAGCTTTTTCCAATTATTTTAACTAAAGGAACAACTCCCTCATTGTTCTCATATGCATTTTTATTTTCTTTTTAGCACTTACCACAATTATGATTATTTTTTCTTTTGTTCCTGTTTACTTATTTATTGTGTATCTTTTCCATTATATACCTTTTGTTTTATTTGTTTTTATTTTTAATTGTGATAAAAAATACATAATATAAAATTTACCATCTTTAACCATTTTAAAGTGTATAGTTTAGTGATATTTCTCTTTTTACTTAATTTTTTTTTAATTTTATGTTAGTTTTAGGTATACAGTACATTGGTTAGACATTTATATAATTTATGAAGTGATCCCCCTGATTACTCTAGCACCCATCTGGCTTTACACATAATCACTACAATGCTATTGACTATGGCCCTGATGCTGTACTCTATATCAAAGCTCCCTAAATGCAGGCACCATTTCTGTCTTCTTCAGATTTATATTTTCAGTGCTCAGCATGGCGCAATGCCTAGGACATAGTTGGTTTGTAACAAATATTTATTGAAGAAAATAATAAGTGAATAAACTTAAATTCTACCATATTTATTCCCAAAGTTTTTCAAAGGCTGTCATAGTCTCAGAGAAAAACTAGACTTTTTGCATGCCATCTCAATGTGGCTCCTCCTCTCTTTTCTAGGTAATTAAAAAAAAAATTACCTGCATTTCTAATGAAGCCATATTTTCTTAGCTTACATTTGTTGCACAAAAAGTGTTTGCCTAGAATGTCAACCACTACCTCCCCTGTACCTCATCTTTTGGCTAATTTCTATTTGTCCTTCAAAACTCAGTTCAAGTGTCCCTTCATCTGGGAAGCCCTCTTTGATTACTTTTTCCTCTCTGTCTTTCTCTGCACTGGTGGGCAACCCATACTTCCTTCTTTTGAAGCATATATCATACTCAGGTGGAATGTTTTTCCAACTAGAGGGTTTTTCTCTTGAGGACTAGGATTGTTTCTGATTACTCTCTGTCTCTTTGTTGCCTGGTACATAGTAGATGTTCAATAAAAGCTTGTGAATAAATATTAGTGAATGGCTGACTCTTTCTGAATAGTCTAGGAGTATAAGAGGTACCATTACTGAGGGCACAACTTTAGAGCACACTCATACTCAGGTAATCACCCAAGTGCCATTTAGTACTAAACTAAAATATCCTGTTACCATGACTTAAATTAATATTTTAAGCTGCCATAGGTTTTGGCTTTGCAAACCAGTGCCCTTGAGGTCTTCCTCTCCAGAAATGTTCCATTTACCTTTGGCAGTTATAGGGCTGTTCTGGTTTTGTCCCTGAGAGAAAAAATAAAGTAAACCCTGACTTGTCATTAGAGTTATTTGATTTTGACAGTGAAATTGTCCACTTAAAAGGCATGAGTGTATGACATGGCCAAGCTGAAGTCTGAGTATCATGTGAAATCTTAAATAAAAGTGTTAGGCAAATAGAGAGGATGAAGATCTTGTGTTCCTTGTTTGTCAGGTGTAGCTAATGGCCCATCTGCATCAGAATCATCAGGGCCTCAGGAGACACTGAGAGACTAAAATGCCTTCTGAGTGGAGACAGGGGAGCTACAGTCTACCTCAAGCCCAAAGCGAACTGTCCTGGAGTCTCTCTCTGCCTTTTTTATAAGTCTTGGAGTTCCCTTCTTTTCTTCTATCTTGTAAAGCAAGAAAAAAATCACATTGATTTGAGGTGGAGCCACATTTATCTTAGAAAAATATTTAAAATAACACCTTATATTTGTCTACTTATCTAATGTTGTATAATTATAGGATGTTTTCACCCATGGAAATCAGCTATAAGCATGATGGAAAATTTGAAACTGTATATTTGGAAATTAAAAAAAAAAGTGAGTCTTGAAAAGCATTGTTTCTCAAAATCTGTTCAAAACCACCTGGGATTTTTTTGTTTAAAATACAAGTTCCAAGAACTTTGAAAGACATACAGAGGTAGTACCCCTCTGGATGAAGCCTGGGAATTTGCATTTTTCATGAGCTCCCTGGGTGAGTACTATGCACATTCAACTTTGAGAAGCCACATTGAAAGCATATGCCTTTTTTCATTAAAGGGTAGCAAGGCTGTGGAGGTAATATCAGGACAAGTGTCCCTGGGAGCATGTAACTAGAGGATTTGGGCAGAATTGAAAAGGTAGGTTATTTCAGAGAAAAAGAATGAAAGAAAATCAAGATCCTGAACTGAAAGGGCTAAAGTCTATACAGTAGAAATAAGGTACTGACTAAAAAGTGTGGCCTATTTTTCCCATTGTAGGGATAGGGCGAGTGGGCACAATTACCATCATCAAAGGATTGTTCCATGTGTCACTAAATAAAAAGTGGCTCTGGGACCACAATCACCTATTATTAGAAATGTAATAGTCATATCTTATTTTAAAACCTGTTGTTAATCTATTACCACACGTAAAACTAAACAGATCAAATATTAAAGCTATCTAAAAATACTCTGAGCAGAAACATAATTCGGGTTCTAATAAGGATTATCATTTAATAGGCTCTGTAGACAAGCTTGAAGAGATAAGCCCCTATCAGTCGCATTAAGTTCTAAGTGTTTATTAGACTTATGGGTCTAAGCCATGTGTTTTTTGGACACTATGGAAATTACGTTGAACACATTTCAAAATCCAAGTAATGCTTACAATTTATTTTCATTTAAAAAATATTGTAAGTGAAGTGATCTCAACAGGCTAAACAATGTGTTATTTGGAAATTTCTAGCTCATGGTTTCTAGCTATAGGTTTTTATATTCTCCGAGTTTTTAGATACCACTTCAGTGAGAACTCAGAGTAGTTTTGATTCTCTATCTCAGAGTTACTCTGTGTCATATGCTACAGGACAGTGTGAAATCTCTTCATTTGATTACATATCATAGAAGCCACTCTCTGCAAAAAAGACAAAAAGTGAACATTTTCAGATGTATTTGATACTTCATTGTTTTTCATACTAACAAGGAAACTTGTTAGTAGTGTAGATTACAAAAACATATATGATCTTTAGCATTTATATATTAAATAACCATATTAAAGTGCTATTAATGATTTCACTTATATGTAGAATCTAAAAAACAAAACGAGTGAACAAACTTACAGAAGCAGAGAACAAACTGATAGTTGCCAGAGAGGAGGTAGAGGAGAGGATGAGTGAAAAAGGTAAAGGTGATGAAGAGGTACAAAATTCCAGTTATAAAATAAATTATGGGGATGTAATGTACAGCATAGGGAATATAGTTAATAATATTGTAATAACTTTGTACGGTGGCAGATGGTTACTAGACTTATTGTGGTGATCACTTTTTACAAGAAATATAAATGTCAAATCTTTGTTGTACACCTGAAACTAATTAATGTTGTATGACAACTATAATTTAAAAATTTATTAATTAAAAAATAAAGTGGTTATGACCATCAACAAAATGAAAAGATAACCTATTGAGTGGAAGAAGATACTTGTTTATGATATATCCAACAAAGGGTTAATATCCAAAAGTTATAAAGGACTCATACAACTCCACAACAAGAAAACAAACAATGCAATTATAAAATGGGTGATGGACCTGAACAGGCATTTCTTCAAAGAGTACATACAGATGACCAATAGACATATGAAAAGATGCTCAACATCACTAATCATTAGAGAAATACAAATTAAAACCACAATGAAATATTGCCTCACACCCATCAGATTGGCTATCATCAATAAATCAAAAAACAACAAATGTTGGCAAGGATGTGGAGAAAAGGGAACCCTCGTACACTGTTGGTGGGATTGCAAATTGATACGGCCACTATGGAAAACAGTTTGGAGTTTCCTCAAAAAATTAAAGAGAACTACCTTTTGACTGAGAAATTCCTCTTCTGAATATTTATCCAAAGAAAACCAAAACTCTAGTTCACAAAGATCCATGCATCTATGTTCACGGCAGTGCTATTCAAAATAGCCAAGATATAAAATCAACCTAAATGCCCATCAACAGATGATCAGATACAGAGGTTATAGTACAGATATAAAATGTGATATTACTCAGCCATTAAAAAAATGAAATCTTATCATTTGCAATGACATAGATGGACCTAGAGGGTATTATGCTGAGTGAAATAAGTCAGACAGAGAAAAATAAATACCACATAATTTCACTTATATGCAGAAACCAAGGAACAAAAGAAATGAACGAACTAAATGAAATCAAACTCACAGATTCAGAGAACAAATTAGTGATTGCCAGAGGAGAGGGAGGTTGGGGGGCTATGTGAAAAGATGAAGGGATGAAAAAGTACAAATTGGTAGTTATAAACAGTCAAGAGGATTTAGAATATAGAATAGGGATATGGTCAATATTATTATAATGGTTGTATGTAGTGCCAGATGGATGCTAATGGGGGATCACTTCATAAATTATGTGTCTAACCATTGTACTGCATACCTAAAACTAATGTAAAATAGTAAAAAATAAAATAAACAATTGGTTATTTGAAGAAAACATCCATTCAAAATTAATAATTCAAAATAACTGAAATAATGAAGCCTCACTATAGAAACCCACTTAAAAATGAGAAGAAAAATGCATGAGCTTCCTTATCTAGTTCTCTTACTCAAATATTTCTTTCTGGAAACTACTTAGACAGATGAAAAGAGCTAACCAGAATAAAAAAAATTATCCTTTCTCTTTTCTTAAATTATCTTCTTAATTCACAGTTTTCTTGAGATTGGAAAACGTTATTGGATATTTTAGTTCTAAAGGTGTAAATTATCTAAGAGAGGCACAACTCCAGTTGTTTGCAGGCCCAACTGGTGAGGCTTCTGTGCTATTGTTTCAGGAATGTGTTCTCTCTGGAAATAGTGAGTCTACCAAGTTTATTATCTTAAAATTGTGTCTCAGAATGGTCATCTCTGAGATCTCACCACACCTAACTAGCAGGCCTACCCAAGCTGCTTCCAGTGGCTTTTCCACACAAATGGTCTGTTTTGGCTCATGCTGTGGACTTTACTAAAATTTCTCAAGTTTCACAAAACCCAAACACGCAGCATCTGGCCTTGGCCTGCCCTGAATCTCTTACTAAGCAGACTCAAATCCAGCACTAGCAGAAGCTATCCTTGGTTCATGGCTTGAACTCTCAAGGCAGCTCCAAGCACAGTACAGGTGATGGCCATCTGCGGATTGATTGGTGGCTCATGGCAAATGGCCCTGGACAGGACACAGGTTGCAACTGAACTTGGTCTGCAGCTAGATCCCTCCTAGGGGGCTCCCACTAGCATGCTAGGTGGCCAGCTTTGGACTGAGCCAGAGCACCACCAGGGCCACATCTGAGGACAACACACCCAGAGAGCAGACAGGACAGGCACCAGAGCTCTGCTAAAGTGAATCCTGCTCTGCAGAATTTGCCCCTCACTGGCCAGTCCTCATGACCAATCATCCCAAGGGTCAGTCCCTCCTGTTGATGTACAAACAGCAACCAAGGCTCAGCTACAACAGGAGGGTAGACACAATCTATACAACAGACACACCCGGAGAATGTGGTGCAGGTAACCAGGGAAGACCGTGCCATTGGGCTCCACAGAACACCTACTACAGGGAAACCACACTGTTAAGACTGGGAAGTCGGAAAAACATGGCAGAGTGAGAGATGTCTTCAGATCTCTCCCCTTGAAACAATAATAAGCTAAACATCTAAAATTCAACAACAACAAAAAACACCAAAACTGCACACTAGCACGTCTGAGCCTGGGATCTGCGCATTAGAGCCACCACAGGTCAGAACCCCGGTGTTGGGTGGTGGACTGGGAGAAATAAAGAAGCTGCCTCTCACAGCCTGTGGAGCTTCCTGCAGGAGAAAGGGGAGGGAAGAAGGTGTGTCGACTTCTCTGATCAGCCTGCCTGGGAGTGCTGTGACTTCAATGCATCCAGAGACAGGGCCCAGTCATCAGGGCAGAAAGAAGAGAAGCGAGATGGGACCACAGAGAAACAACAGTTGATTTTTATACTGGCCCTGGCTGCAAAACGGAGGATGAGCCACAGCTCCAACCTCCAACCCATGGGCCCCTTCCCCCACACCCTCCAAGACCACACCACAAAGCCCCAGAGAAATCTGAGTAAATGCTGCCAAGGCTGTCGCTGATACTGACAGGGACTGAAACTGAGAGTAGTAAGGGTGATTAAATAGCTATAAGAAAATAAAAAGGCATTTTTAAGGCTTTTTTATAAAAAAGGATCCAAGAGGCTTAGACACCACCTAGTAGAAACCAAAAGAAAAGCACCTTTTTTGCAGCAAGCTAAAGAGATATTTTTATATAATAAATCTTCCTTCTGGAAAAACAGCAGAATACATTTCCATTAATGCCCAGGCAGAGAAATAGTCCATTAAACACCATGAACAACCAAGGTGACAAGACATCTCAGAAAGAAAGAAAAATCTCCGGAAAATAAGCTTATAGTCATAGAAATATGCAACTTAAATGACAGAGAAGTCAGGATGGTACTTCTGAAAAAACTCAGTGAGCTCTGAAACGAGTCATATCAACAATTTCAGGAATTGAAAAAACAACTAGATGAGTAGAGCAAGGAGATTGAAACCCTCAAAAAGAATGAAATAGAACTGGAAATGAAGAACATACTGCAAGAGATGAAAAATGAAATAGTAAGCTTGGGAAACAAAATTGACAAAGTGGAAGAAAGGATCAGCGATATTGAAGACAGAAATCTAGAATAAATCAGAAGGAAGAACAGAGAAACCGAATAATAAAAAATAATGAAAGAGAAATACAAGAACTAGCTGATACCATGAGGAGAGGAAACATAAGAATAATGGGCATTATTGAAGGTGAGTAAAAGGAGCAGGGACAAGAATCCATTTTCAGACAAATAGTGAATGAGAATATCACAAATCTGAGGAATGAGCTTGAGGTTGGAATTCAAGAAGTTAATAGAACACCTAATTATCTCAACCCAAAAAGGCTTTCACCAAAACACATTGTATTAAAATTATCAAAAATTAACGACAAAGATAGAATTCTCAGGGCAGCCAGGGAGAAGAAAATGGTAACTTATGAAGGAAAACCCATTAGATTATCCTCGGACTTCTCAGTGCAGACCTTACAAGCCAGAAAGGGATGGAATCAAATATTTAAACTATTAAGTGAAGGGAACTACCAGCCTAGAATAATGTATCCAGCTAAGATCTCCTTTAGATATGAAGAAGAAATAAAAACCTTTCCAGACATACAAAAATTGATGGAATTATCCACTACGAGGCCTGCACTACAGGAAATACTAAAAGGGGTCAGCTCATCTAAAATAAAAATGACCAAAAAAAAAAAAAAAACCCACACATAATTAGGAGTAAAGTGACTATGAGGCAAATAGAAGCAGAAGAGTGCAATCCTTACTGAGAACAGGGCATTATAAGCTTAAATAATAAGAAGAGAATTGCTATAGCAAGGTAATAAAGAACGTTCAGCATACATAGGGACAAATTGAGATAATGATGACTGAAAAGGGGAGAATTCAAAGATCCAGATTCGCAAAGGGAAATGGAGATAAGGCATGCACAGAAGAAAATGGACAACTGTGTGTATATATATATATATATATATATACTCCTCTCTCTCTCATATAACTATCCCTTTCATACTCATAATGGTAACCACACACCAAAGATTCAGAACTGAGGTATATAACATGAAACAAGAAGAACCAGAGGGAAAACCCACAAAAGCCAACCAAAATAAAGAAAACAGAAACACAAGGACAAGGAAGCAACGGAAACACTGAGCTATCAGAAAGCAAAAGATAAAATGGCTATAAGAAGACCTCATATTTCAATAATCACCCTCAATGTAAGTGGACTAAACTCAGCAATAAAAAGGCACAGAGTTGCAGAATGGATCAAAAAGCAAAACGCAACCATATGCTGCCTCCAGGAGACACATCTCAGCTCCAAAAGACAAACATAGACTTAAAGTGAAAGGGTGGAAAATGATATTTCAAGCAAATGGAATTCAGAGAAAAGCAGGAGTAGCGGCACAAATATCAGATGAAATAGACTTCAAACTAAAAAAGATAAAGAAAGATACTGAGGGACACTTCATAATGATAAAGAGAATCATGTACCAAAAAGACATAACACTTATTAATATCTATGCTCCCAATCGGGGAGCCCCGAAATATGTAAAGCAATTACTAACAGAACTAAGAGAGAAACAGACCAAAACACCATCATAGTAGGGGACCTAAATATCTCACTGTCGGATATGAACAGATCATCCAAACAGAAAATCAATAAGAAAATAACATCTCTAAATGACGCATTAGACCAACTGGACATAATTGACATTTACGGAGCCTTCTATTCCAAATCTTCTGCTTATACATTCTTCTCTAGTGCACATGGAACATTCCCAAGAATCAACCACATACTGGGACACAGAGATAGTCTCAACAAATATAAGAGGGTTAAAATCATAACAACCATATTCTCTTATCATAATGCTTTGAAACTAGAGATCAACTGCAAAAAGAATGCAGGAAGAACCTCGAATACATGGAGGTTAAACAACATGCTACTGAAGAATAACTGGGTCAGAGAATAAAAAGAGAGATCAAGAGATACATAGAAATGAATGATAATGATAATACAACATATCAAAACTTTTGGAACACGGCAAAAGCGGTCATAAGAGGAAAGTTCATATCATTACAGGCCTATATCCAAAAACAAGAATGAGTCCAAATAAACAACCTAATACTTCATCCTAAAAAAACTAAAAAAAGAACAAATGAAGTCTAAAGTCAGCATAATCAAAATAAGAGCAGAAATAAATAATCAAAATAAGAGCAGAAATAAATGAAAGTGAAAAAAAAAACAGAAAAACTAAATGCAACAAAGAGCTGGTTCTTTGAGAAGGTTAATGAAATTGACAAATCCCTGGCTAGACTCGCTAAAGAAAAAATATAAAGGACAGAAATAAACAAAATCAGAGATAGAAGATGAGAAATTACAACTGACATCGCAGAAATACAAGGGATCATACAAGAGTGCTATGAAAAAGTATTAACTACAAATTTAATAACATAGAAGAAATGTACTTAGAAAAATCCAGTCTTCCTAGACTGAATCAAGAAGATCTGGAAAATCTAAATAGATCCATCAGCAGTATGGAAGTTGAAACAATCATCAAAAACCTACCAAAATGTAAAAGTCCAGGATCAAATGGCTTCACCAGTGAATTCTACCAAACATTCAAAGATTTAATACCTATTCTCCCCAAACTCTTCCAAAAAAAATGAAATGGAAGCAATACTTCGCAACGCATTTTATGAGGCCAATATTACCCTGATACCAAAACCTGGTAAAGATAACACAAAAAAAGAAAACTACAGACCAATATCTCTCATGAACACAGATGCAAAAGTCCTAAATAAGATACTAGCGAACTGAATACAGCAACATATTAAAAAGATTATACACCATAATCAAGTGGGCTTCATTCCAGAGGCACAGGGATGGTTCAAAATATGCAAATCGATTAATATGATACACAACATAAACAAATTAAAAAATAAGAATCATATGATCTTATCAATAGATGCAGAAAAAACCTTCGACAAGATACAACATCCATTTATGACCAAAACAATTAAGAAAATAGGTATAGAAGGAAAGTACCTTAACATAATAAAGGCCATCTATGACGAATCCTAAGTCAACATTATACTTAATAGTGAAAAACTAAATACCTTCCCTCTAAGATCAGGAACAAGGCAAAGCTGTCCACTATCACCACGTTATTCAATATAACATTGGAGGTCCTAGTGAGTGCCATCAGACAAGAGAAAGATATAAAAGACATCCAAATAGGAAATCAAGAGGTCAAATTGTCACTATTTGCAGATAACACGTTTCTCATATAGAAAACCCTAAAGACTCCACAAGAACATTACTAGAAATAATAAGCAAATACAGTAAAGTCTCTAAATACAAAATCAACATTCAAAAATCCATAGTATTCCTGTTCTCTAATAAGAAGTGTCAGAAAGAGATGTGGAAAAAATAATTTCTTTTTTAATTGCAATAAAAAGAATAAAGTACCTAGGAATAAATTTAAGGGAACATATGAAGGACCTATATAAAGAAAACTACAAGACCCTATTAAAAGAAATCAAAAAAGATACAAAGCAATGGAAAGATATTCTGTGTTCTTGGATTGGAAGAATCAGCACAGTTAAAATGACCATATTATCTAAAGCATTATACAGATTTAATACAATCCCCATCAAAATCCCATTGGCATTTTTTAAAGAAATCGAACAAAAAAATCATCAGATTTGTATGGAAGCAAAAAAGACCCCGAATTGTCAGAGCTATCCTGAGAAAAAAGAATGAGGCTGGAGGCATCACTCTGCCCAATTTCAAATTATACTACAAAGTGACAGTAATCAAAATGGCATGGTATTGGCAGTGAAACAGACACATGAACTAGCGGAACAGAATCGAGAGTCCAGAAGTAAAACCATATTTATATAGGCAAAAAACACTCGATATAAAAGCCAAAAACATACAGTGGAGAAAAGAAATCCTCTTCAATAAATGGTGCTGAGAAAACTGGAAAAGAATGAAACTAGACTGTTGTCTATCACCAAACACCAAAATTAACTCAAAAATGGATTAAGGACCTCAATATAATACCTGAAACAACACAATGCATAGAAGAAAACATAGGAATGAAACTCAAGGATCTTGGACTTAATGAGGATTTTATGAATTTGACCTCAAAGGCCAGGAAAGTAAAAGCTAAAATAAATGAATGGGATGACATCAAACTCAAAAGTTTCTGCTCGGCAAAAGAAACCATCAACAAGGTAAAGAGACAACCATCTGAATGAGAAAATATATTTGCAAGCAACACCTCCAATAAGGGCCTAATATCCAAATTATACAAAGAACTCATGTGACTCAATAACAACAAAAATCGAATGATTCGATCAAAAAAATGGGCAGAGGACCTGAACAGACACTTCTCCCTAGAGGACATACCAATGGCCAACAAATATATGAAAAGATGATCAACTTGACTAGCCTTTAGGGAAATGGAAATCAAAACCACAATGAGATACCAACTCACATCTGTTAGAATGGTGATAATCAATAGGACAAATAATAACAAATGTTGGAGAGGATGTGGAGAAAATGGAATCCTTATAAACTGCTGGTGGGACTGCAAATTGGTACAGCCACTATGGAAAACAGTATGGAGGTTCCTTAAAAACTAAGAATTGATCTACCACATGATCTAGCAACCCCAAAGACTTGAAAGTCCATATACATAAAATATTTGCACATTGATGTTCATAGAAGCATTATTCACAGTGGCCAAGACATGGAAGCAGCTGAAGTGTCCTACAATAGATGATTGGCTAAAGAAGCTGTAGTACATATATACAATGGAATATTACTCAGCCATAAGAAGAGATGAAATACTGCTATATGTGACAACATGGATGGATCTTGAAATAATCATACTAAGTAAAATAAGCCAGACAGAAAAAGTTGAAAATCACATGATATCACTTATATGTGGGATATAAACCTAAAAGCACCAAATGAACAGGACAAACAAACAGAGACTCATGGACATGGACTACAGACTAGTGGTTACCAGAGGGTAAGGGGTGTGGGAGGAGAGGAGATGTAGATGGGGTAAAGGGGGTCAAATATATGGTCGTTGAAGGAAACTGGACTTTGGGTGGTAAACACATGTAGAGTATAGAGATGTGAAATTGTAATGTACACCTGAAATTTATATAATTGTATTAATCAATGTTACCCTAATAAACTTAATAAAAAAAAAAGACTGAGAGACATAGGTGCCCTACTTAATAAAAACAAACACAGGGAGGCAGACAAAATGGGGAGACAAAGAAACATGTCTAAATAAAAGAATAGAACAAAACTCCAGAAAAAGAACTCAACAAAATGTAAATAGCAATCTACCAGATGCAGAGTTCAAAACACCTGTTATAAGAATGTGCAGTGAACTTAGGGGAAGAGTAGATTAGCTCAGTGAGATCTTCAACAAAGATATACAAAAACATAAAAATAGAAATAGACAACATAAAATAGAAATAGACAACATTTCTGACAACTAGTCAGAAATAAAGAATACAAAAGTTGAAATAAAGAATACATTAGAGGGAATCTACAGTAGATTAGATGAAGCAGAGGATTGAATCAGTGATTTCGAAGATAATGTAGCAGAAAACATAGAATCAAAACAACAAGAAAAAAAATCCATAAAAATGACGAGTTTTAGGGCCCTCTAGGACAACATCAAACATACTAATATTTTCATCATAGGGGTACCAGAAGGAAAAGAGAGAGAGCAAGGAATTGAAAACCTATTTGAAGAAATAATGATGGAAAACTTCCTTAACCTGATGAAGAAAATGTACATACAAGCCCAGGAAGCACAGAGAGTCCTAAACAAGTTGAACTAAAAAGGCCCACGCCAAAATATGTCATAATTAAAATGCCAAAGGTTAAAGACAAAGAGAGAATCTTAAAAGCAGCAGGAAAAATGCAGTTAGCTATCTACAAGGGAACTCCCATAAGGTTTTCAGCTGACTTCTCAGCAGAAACTTTCCAGATCAGAAGGGATTGGCAGAAATATTCAAAGTGATGAAAAGCAAGAACCTACAACAAAGATTACTCTACCCAGTAAAGCTATCATTTAGAATAGACGGACAAATAAAGAGCTTCCCAGACAAGAAAACGCTAAAGGCATTCATCACCATCAAGCCAGTATTACAGGAAATGTTGGAGGGACTTCTTTAAGAAGAAGAAAAAATAAAAAAATATGAATAAATGGCAATAACTACATAAATATCAACAATTACTTGAAATGTAAATAGATTACATGCTCCATACAAAAGACCAAGTAGCTGAATGGATAAAAAAAAAAAAAAAAAAAAACAAGAGCCACGCATATGCTGTCTATAAGAGACTCATTTCAGTTCTCAAGACAGACACAGATTGAAAGTTGAGGGATGAAAAAAAGATATTTCATAAAAACTAAAATAAAAAAAAAGCTAGGGTAACAATAGTTAAACTACACAAAATGGACTTTAAAACAAAGGCTATAACAAGACACAAAGAAAGGTCCAGTAATTTCACTTTAAGGTATTTATTTGAACAAACTCAAAACACTACTTTGAAGAGACATGTTAATGCTTATGTTTATTGAGGAATTATTTACAATAGCCAAGATGTGGAGACAACCCAAGTGTCCAGCAATAAATGAATAGATAAAGAAGAGGTGGTACATGTATACGATGGAATATTACTCAGCCATAAAAAATAAAATCGTACTATTTGCCACAACATGGATGGACCCAGAGGGTATTAAGCTGAGTTAAATAAGTCAGAAAAAGAAAGACAAATATCATATGATTTCACTTATATGTAAAATCTAGAGAAAAAAATACACTAATAACAAAAGAGAAATAGAATCATAGATACAGAAAATAAATTGGTGGTTGCCAGAGGGGAGCGGGTGGGGTGAAAGGATTAATAAGTACAAATTGATAGTTACAAAACCATCACAGGGATGTAAAGTTTAGCATAAAGAAGATAGTAGTATTGTAATAATGATGTATGGTGTCAGATGAGTACTAGATTTATTGGCATGATCACTTTGTAAGTTATATAAAAGTCTAATCACTATTATGTACTCCTGAAACTAATACAATATTGTATGCCAACTGTAATTGAAAAATATATAATTGTTTTTTAAAAATTGTGTCTCAGAGATCTCATGCCTTCCCTACCTGCAAACCTGCTCTTTTCACATAAACTCATAAATGTCACTATAGTTCTTTAAACAGAAACTTGAAAGGCATCTTGATTCCGTGTTACCATCATACCTGCGCACGATTCCATCAAGTAGATTTGCCACATTTTTCTTCCCAATACACTTCAAATTCTTCTCCTACTCTCTCTTCAATGACAATTTTGTACAAGTCATCATTACATACCTTGTCTGACTAGTTTAATGGCCTTTATCTTTATTCTGTGCATTCTCCAATATATTCCACACACGATAATATCTTATGACTCCCATACTCAAAAGCCTTCAATAACTTCCATTGCGCATAGACTGAAAACTGAAATCCTTTACAATGCCTGCAAGATTGAGCATTGGCGGGTAACTGCTTATCTGTCCAGCATGAATTCTTGCCACTATTTCCCTTGCCTAGAGCCCTTCTTTCAAGAAGTCAAGTTCTTTCCTCCTTCACTTCTCCCTAGCCTAGAATGCTCCACCCTCTCCCCAGCACAACCTAACTGCCTGACCAACCATACATATCCATATCTCTCAGCTCCAACTTCATTTCTTCAAAGAGGACGTCCCCAGTTCCTCTTTCATCTAAATTAGATTTTCTCTCTACTTATTTGATTAATTAAATCTTCTTCTTTGTATTAGAAGATCCACAAGGACAAGGACTATATATATATTTTGCTCACCACTATAATGCCAAACCTTACATAGTGCAGTAAAAATATTATAGAACGAATAAATGAGAGAACAATTCCTCTTAATATTTTAACACAAAAAGTAAAAATGCCAAGAGAAATAGAAACAAATGGGTATCAAGTTGCTTCTGTGTCAGATTTCAGTTTTCCATAGAAGAGCTGCAACTGAGCAGGAGCAATGCTAGGGGTGCCCTCCAAAGCTCATCATAATGAGCTCAAAATGGTTAATAAAACTTCTTTTCCCTGAAAAATGTTGGCATCTGTTCTTGGACCAACGCAGGCACAGATATTTTCTCATAGTGAAAGGTATTTTCATTATCCAAGTTATATCCACATCCTTTGAAGTATGTTATCAAAGTCTTTAAGAAGAACAAGCTCCTTGAGAGAATTAAGCTCCTTGACCTTGGACTTAGCAATGATTTTTTTTTTTTTTTTGGATTTAACACAAAAGCACAAGTAACAAAAGCAAAAGCCAATAAATGAGACCACACAGAACCAAAAAGCTGCGCAGTAAAAGAAACAATCAATAAAATGAAAAGACAATCTATTAAATGCAAGGAAATGTTTGCTAATCATATGGTGATAAGGGGTTAATGTTCAAACTATTTAAAAAACTGATATAACTCAACAATGAAAAATAATTTGATTTAAAAATGGACAGAGAATCTGAATAAACACCGAAATGGTCAACAGGTACATGAAAAAATGTTTAACACCACTAAACATTAGAGATCAAAACCAGCATGAAATATCACCCACACCTATTACAATGGTTATTATCAAGAAGACAAGAGATAGTATAGGTGAGGTTGTAGAGAGAAGGGAATCCTTGTACAGTGTTGGTGGGAATGTAAATTGGTGCAGCCACTATGGAAAATAAAGGTTTCTCAAAAAATTAACAATAGAACTACTATAAAATCTTACAATTCCAATTCTGGGTATGTATCCAAAAGAAATAAAAACAGAACATTGAAACAGTATCTGCACTCCTGTATTTATTGCAGCATTATTCACAATAGCCAAGGTGTAGAAACAACCTAATTGGTGTCTGTCGATAGATGAATGGATAAAGAAGATATGAGATTTTATACACACACACACACACACACACACACACACACACACACACACAGAGGAATATTTTATTCATCTATGAGAAAGAAAAACAATCCTACTATTTGTTACAAAATGGAAGGACTTGGACAGCACTATGCTAAATGAGATAAGTCAAACGGAGAAAGACAAATACTATATAATTTCACAGGTAGAATCTAAAAAGTAAAACAAACTCATAGAAACAGAGTAGAATAGTGGTTACCAGGGGCTGGGAGTCGGGGCTGAGTAATTGGGGAGGTATTGATCAAAAGGTACAACATTGCAGTTAGAGATGGATAAGTTCTGGAGATCTAATGCATGACATTGTGATACTGTATTATAAACTTCAGAGTTGCTAAGAGACTATATCTTAAATATTCTCATCATAAAATGAAATGATAATTATGTGAAGTGATGGAGGTGTTAGCTAACTCTATGTTGGTAATCAAATTGCAATATATAAATTGCAATATCAAATTGCAATATATAAATGTATCAAGTCAACACATTGTATACCCTAAACTTACCTAATGTTATATGTCAATTATATCTCTGAAAAAAAAGCCAGATAAAAAGAACAAATAAATTGGACAGATGATGAAGAGCTGCTATTATTAGGCAATAAATTATATGCCAACCACCTGGGTCATTCAGTTCCCTTTGCTTGGCTATTTTCCACTTATTGAGGCTCTTAGTTTTCCTCCTAGACCTCTTTCCTTTATACTGGTAAAGTCTTAACAGGAAATCATTTTTCTGAGTATTTGAGAATATAGAACTTACAGGGGCAGCAGAAGGTATCAACCTGAAATACAAGAAGCGTTAAGTTAACAGGTTGAGATGAGTCTTCAAGAATAGAGGTCTGAACTCAAAGAACTTGCCGGAGAACAATGACATCTGGTCTGATTGTTGGGCTTAGATGAAATAATAAGAATGTGGTGTTTGCCAACTAAGCATTTACATTAAGTATCCTAACATGGGCACTATTCTACTCAAATGTTCAATAATTCTTTCTCTCTCTCTCCCTCTCTCCCTCCCTCTCTCTCTCTCTCTCTCTCCTTTCTTTCAAAAATTAGTTATTTGGGTGGTGGCTGATGACACATCAGTGACCACAACAGATGTGATCCATTGTCATGAAACTTACAATATGATAGGAGGCAAACTTCAAACAAATAATTTCATAAAGTAGTTTAATTACAAGTGTAATAAATTATATAAAAGTTTACAATAAAAGTGAATGACAGTTACCTGACTTGGTTTGAAGAATCAAGGAAAGCTGTGGCCTTGTAGTATGTTTTGATACCAAGTAGCATAATAACTCCAACTCTTTTCTTCTTTCTCAAGTTCACCATGGCTATTCAGGGTCTTTTATGGTTCCATATAAATTTTAGGATTATTCGTTCAAGTTCTGTGAAAAATGCCATTGGTATTTTGATAGAAATTGCATTGAATCAACAGATTGCATAGGTATACTCTATGCCATACTCTAAATCCCTGTGACTGTTTTGTAACTACCAATTTGTACTTTTTAATCCCTTTACCTTTTTCACCCAGCTTCCCAACCTCACTCACCTCTGGCAACCACCAGCTTTTTCTCTGTATCTGTGAGTCTGATTTCATGTAGGTTGTCCATTTCTTTTGTTCCTTAGATTCTACATTTAAGTGAAACTATATATTTATCTTTCTCTGTCTGACTTATTTCATTCATCATAATAACCTCTAGGTCCATCCATATCATTGCATATGGTAAGATTTCATTTTTTTAATGGCTGAGTAATATCTCATTGAATATCTGTACCATAACTTTATCCAATTGTCTATTGATGGGCACTTAGGTTGCTTCCATATCTTGGCTATTGTGAATAGCGCTGCTGTGAACGTAGGGCTGCATGGATCTTTGTGAACTAGTGTTTTGGTTTTCTTTGGATAAATATTCAGAAATAGAAATTTTTGGTCAAAAGGTAGTTTTTTGAGAAACCTTCAAACTGTTTTCCATAGTGACTGTACCAATTTGCAATTCCACCAACAGTGTACAAGGGTTCCCTTTTCTCCACATCCTCGCCAGCATTTGTTGTTTTTGATTTATTGATGATAGCTAATACGACAGGTGTGAGGTGATATTTCATTGTGGCTCTAATTTGCATTAATTTGGTGGAATCTTTAGGGTTCTCTTTATATAGTATCATGTCATCTGCAAATAATGACAGTTTTACTTTTTTTCTAATTTGGATGCCTTTTATTTATTTTTCTTGTCTGCTGTGGCTAGGACTTTCAATACTTTGTTGAATAAAATGGTAAAAGTAGACATCCTTGCCTGGTTCCTCATCTTAAGGAAAATGCTTTTTAGCTTTTTCCCCATTGAGTATTGTGTTAGCTGTGGTTTTGTCACATATGGCCTTTATTATATTGAAGTATGTTATCTTTATTCTCACTTTGTTGAGAGTTTTTATAATAGGTTTTGTTAAACACTTTTTCTGCATCTATCGATATGATCATATGATTTTTATCTTTCAATTTGTAAATGTGGTATATCACATTAACTGATTCGTGGATATCGAACAAAACTTGCATCACAGGGATAAATCCAACTTGATCATGGTGTGTGATCTTTTTATTGTCTTGCTGAATTCTGACTGCTAATATTTTGTTGAAGATTTTTGTGTAAATGCTTATCATAGATCTTGGCCTATAATCTTTTTATATAATATCTTTGCCTGGTTTTGGAATCAGGGTAATTGTGGCTTCATACAATGAGCTTGGGAGCCTTTCTTCCTCTTGAATTTTTTGGAATAGTTTGAGAAGAATGGGTGTTAATTCTTCTTTGAATGTCTGGTAAAATTTATCTGCAAAGCCATTTGATCCAGGACTTTTGTTTGTTTGGGGGAGTTTTTCGATTATTGATTTGATTTTGTTAGTAGTAATCAGTCAGTTCAGATTTTCTGTTTCTTCTTGATTCAGCCTTGGAAGATTGCATGTTTCTAGGAATTTATCCAATTCTTCCAGATTATCCAATTTATTGACATAATTGCTCATAGTATTTTCTTATAATCCTTTGAATCAGTTGCCACTCTTCTTCTTTTAATTCTGACTTTATTTATTTGAGTTCTCTCTCTTTTTTTCTTGATGGAACTGATTAAAGGTTTATCAATTGTGGTTACTTTTCAAAGAATCAGCTCTCGTTTTCATTGATCTTTTGTATTTTTTTACACTTCATTTTATTTCCACTCTGATTTTTATTATTCTCTTCTTTCTGCTAATTTGAGCTTTGTTTGATCTTTTTCTAGTTCTTTTAGGTATAAGATTAAATTGTTTATTTGATATTTTTCTTGTTTCTTGAAGTAGGCTTATATTGCTAAAAATTTTCCTCTTAGGACTGCTTTTGTTGTGTCCCATAGATTGAGGTCATTTTGTTTTCATTTCCATTTGTCTCAAGGTATATTTTGATTTCTTCCTTGACTTCATAGTTAACTTATTTATTGTTTAGTAGCATGTTATCTAGCCTCCATGTATTTGTGTATTTTTCAGTGTCTTTTTTTTTTTTAATAATTGATTTCTAGTTTCATACCATTGTGGTCAGAGAAGACACTTGACACAATTTCAGTCTTTTAAAATTTACTGAGACTTGTTTTGTGGCCAAACATGTGGTCTATCTTGGAAAATGTTCCATGTGCCCTTGAGAAATATGTATATTCTGCTGCTTTGGGGTTAAATGCTCTAAAAATATCAATTAAAAATATCTCGTCTAGTGTGTCACTTAAGGCCATTGTTTCATTATTGATTTTCTAAGTGCAAGATCTGTCCATTGGTATCAATGGGGTGTTAAAGCCCCCTACTATGACTGTATTGCTGTCAGTCTCTCCTTTTATATGGGTCAATATTTGCTTTATATATTTAGATGATCCTAATTTGGGTGCATAAGTGTTTTCTAATGTTATATCTTCTTGTATTGATCTCTTTATCATTATGTAATGCCTTTATTTGTCTCTTATTAGAGCCTTTCTTTTAGTCTATTTTGTCTGATATAAGTATTGCTATCCCAGCTTTTTTTCGTATTTCCACTTGCATGAAATATTGTTTTCTATCCCTTTATGTTCAGTCTATATGTGTCTTTTGATATGAAGTGGCTCTCTTGTAGCCAGCAAATATATAGGTCTTGTTTTCTTATCCATTCAGCTACCCTATATATTTGGATTGGAGCATTTAATCCACTTACATTTAAAGTGATTATTGATAGGTACATAGTTATTGCCATTTTATTATTCATATTTATGTTGTCCCCCCCCTCCCGCCCTTTCTTCTTTTTAAAGAGGTCCTTTTAACATTTCTTGTAATACTGGCTTGGTAATGACGGATTTCTTTAGTTTTTTCTATCTGGCAAGCTTTTTATGCATCCTTAGATTCTAAATGATAGCTTTGCTGGGTAGAGTAATTTTGCTTGTAGGTCTTTGCCTTTCATCACTTTGAATATTTGTTCCAATCCTTCCTGGCCTGCAAAGTTTCTGTTGAGCAATCCCTGACAGTCTTATTGGAGTACTGTTGTAAGTAACTAGCTGTCTTTCTCTTGTTGCTTTTAGGATCCTCTCTTTTTCTTTAACTTTTGCTATTTTATTTATAATTTGTCTTGGTGTTGGTCTGTTTGGGTTCACTTTGTTTGGGACTCAATGCACTTGTTGGACATGTATGCCTATTTCTTCTGTTAGTTTAGAAAAGTTTTCCGTCATTATTTTTTCAAATAGGTTTAAATTCCTTGCTGTCTCTCTTCTCTTTCTGGTGCCCCTATGATGTGAATATTGGTATGCTTGGTGTTGTCCCAGAGGTCCCTTAAACTATTAAATAGAGGATGCCTCTATTTTATTTAGTTCTTTTTCTGGAGTTTTCTCCTGTTCTTTCATTTGGGATGTTTCTTGGTCTCATTTTGGCTGCCTCTCTGTGTTTATTTCTATGTATTAGATAGATCTGCTACGTTTCCCAGTCTTCACTGGATGGCCTTATATAGTAGGTGCCCTGTGTGTCCCAGTGGCACTGTCTTCCTGATCACCTGTGTTAGGTGCTCTAGGAGTGTTTTTTGTGTGAGTTTTGTGTGCCCTCCTATTGCAGTTGGGCCTTGATTGTTGTTGTCACATCAGTAGGTAGGATTGACTCTTGGGCTGACTGCCTGTGAGGCTTGGCCATGTCCACAGCATATGAGCTGCTATGTGGGAGCCGACCCCACAGAGTGAAATTTGCCCCAATGAGCTTATGTTTCTGCTGAGACCACCCTTTGGATGTGCTGCTATTGGTGCTAATCAGGTGGTGCTCTTTTAGGGCCTGATGCCAGCCTTCAGGTATATTGATTCTGGTCTTTTGAGAATGGATTCCTGTTCAAGGCAAGTCAGCCACTGCCTGTGAGCACTCCAAAGCTACGTGGTAGGATCTACAAATCTATCTATGGGGGGTCGCTTCCTATGCTGGACCTGGGGTCACATGGGAGAGGCCATGTGGTGAACAAAGGTCAACTGCCACCAGTACTGGTACTGGACCTGGGGCAGATCAGCAAGTCTCAGGGTACCCAAAGCCTGAGGTTGCCTACTGATTGTCCTTTAGGCTCAGCAGCTGAAAGAGCCTTGGGCAGTATGCAAGTTGGATGACACAAGGTCCTAGTTAATCACCAGGGTGGGACAAGTGGTATTTCTCAGGTTAGTACGGATTCAGATCTGGTATCAGTGCTAAGCCTGTGGCTACTTGCAAAAGTCTCGGATTACACTGCTGCCAGCTGCTGCCTGCCTTGGGTCTGCAGAGCTCCAAAAGTTTTTCAAGAAATACTGCAACTCAGGCAAGGTCTGAATGCCTGCCACTGAACGTGTCTCCTGAGGTATGCAAGTGGAGGTCTGTTGATTGCTGCTGAAGGAGCCTACTGCCAAGAGCATGATGTGAAGCTGGTTACCTAGCCACCAAATTTTCACCTACAATTTGCGAGTTAGGTGGGGCAGGGTCTCAGGGAGTCACCAAGATGGAGCAAGCAGATCTCACAAGGATGATGGTGCCAGCCTGTAGGCTGCATAGGAGAGAGGAAGGCTCAACACAGAGATAATGGTGGCTGTCCCTCCAGCTGTCACTTTGAAACTATACAATTCAGTATTTCCCTGTATGTCTCTGGCATCTCCCTGGAGCTCAGGGTGAACGCCTATAAGTTAATGAGTCTGTATGTGGGCTTTTCAGGGGATGCCCGGGTTTCCAGCTGTCTTCTATTTTACCTGAACTGTCAGACCGCTTCATGATTTTCACAGCCATATTTTGTGGGGACTCCTCTTCCAAGTACTGAAACCCTGGTCTGGGGAGCCCCGATGTGAGGCTGAGGCCCCTCACTCCTCCAGGGAAATCTCCACAGCTGAGATATCCTTCCTGATGCTCAAACACCACACATGGGTGTGAGACCAGCATATTTTGTGTCTCCATCCCTCCTACCAGCTTCAGTGTGGCTTCTTCTTTATATCCTTAGTTATGAGTTTTGTTCGCCTAGTCTTCAGATGGTTCTCCATGTTAACTGCCTATTATTTAGTTGTAATTTTAATGGAGTCATGGGAGGAGGCAAGCATAGCGTTTACCTACTCCACCATCTTGACTAGAACTTGTTAATTAATTAATTCAAACAACAAATAGTCATCAAGCACCCATGATATATCTGTATTTGTGGTAAGAAACGTAATATGAAGAAAGGAGTCTACTCTTGAACAGTGGCTTACTATTGTGAACTTCCTGATTTAGGTTTCCTCACAGTAAGAGATGATTTTTAATTGAGATTGGATGACAGATCCATTTATGGAATGTTTAAAAATAGCCTGCCTATTTACATCTTGATAAAGAGCAAATGCCTTTTCTACTTTCTCCCTCCCAACTCCGTTTCCAAGATCATTGTGATGGTAATTCATTTCTTCTAAATTAGCAAGTCTTCATAAAGTGTTCGAGTGGACACATTCAATAAAATAGTGTTAAGTATTCTGTCAAATAAAAAACTTGGAAGATCTTAGAACCATAATCTAAGAATGGATATCCTTTGTGCCAAAGATGCTGAATAAATTTGTTTGTCATTGGTTCAGTTTCTAAATTGGGTTAGCATAACTGACAAGTTTTTGGACAGATTTTGATAACTTTTTTCTTTTTCCCTTGTCTTAGCTTATAATAGCTTCTTCTTAAGTAAGAGTTATACTCCTTAAAGCAAATATTACAAAAAGATGCTGCCAATGTCAGCTGATCCAAACAGTGAGTCTGAAATTGAAACTATGAATTTGAGTATGCAGTGCCATGCATACTCAATCATGTTTATCATACCTCTGAATGATTAAGAACTTACTCCTAACTTTTTGATATGAGACTAGAGGAATCTCATTCAGGCAACCAATGTGATATGAGACTAGAGGAATCTCATTCAGGCAACCAATGGTAGATACTGTCTTTATGTTATTAGATTGGTCTTTGCTAGTGTTTCT
Organism: Pteropus medius; assembly: GCF_902729225.1. NCBI lineage: Eukaryota > Metazoa > Chordata > Mammalia > Chiroptera > Pteropodidae > Pteropus > Pteropus medius. Next base: position 11,540,775 of record NW_024350325.1, on the reverse strand, counting down.
ATTATACAACTTGAAGCAGTCCACCAAAGCATCTTTAGCTAATTCCTGATAGAATGGTATCCTAGCTACAAAAGGGCTCTCTTTGAAACCACATAATTCTCTCTGTACTCAGACTTATATGCTCATAGTTTTCATGGTGAAGATCAAGCAATAACCATCAAGGCATAAATGACTAAAAGCAAGAGGTCTCTTGAGTTTTGCGCCATTATTTTGAATTCATCAGTAATGCTCTTGTGCATGTGTTGTCACCATTGTGGTTATAGATAAGCTAATACATTAATAATTTAGTTCCTGGTTTTGATTTTTCATATCATTCCTAAGTTCACCTAATTTATAAAATATCAACTAATGTGGTCATAAGTGAAGGAAAGAAAATATTCTCTTCATAATTTATCCTGGAACCTTGAGTGGCAATGTGGTAGGAAAAAAAGAAATGAAAATGAGGGGACTGAATCCTGGTTAAATTTAGAGTGCCACTCTGCTTTTTGCTGTGATACCTTCCCTATGAACAATATGTAATATAGGGAATATTATAGATTGAATAACAGAGTTTACCTGCCTATCCTAATGCATTTGGTAGCTGAATATGAAAAGGGAGTGAGCATATGTGAAATATCTATCCACTTCAATAATCTGCTCTCCAGCAAAGATGGGCTTGTAATTTCAATTTCATAAAAATGCAGCTGGACACTCTGTAGCACAGGACATCTTCTTTTTTACTTTCTTTTTAAATTAAATTTTTTGGGGTAGCGGAGGTCAGGATATCTTCTCTGAAACGTAGTTCAGTGCACCCTATTAAAGTCCCTTTTCAGTTTCCTCTTTAATCATTATTAGGATGAGCAACAAATAATTTTTCCCCAGATTCTTTTTTTGAAGTCTTAGTTCTTACCTTGACAGGCTTATGTTCCATGTTGGGAGTCTGCCCTTCTGAGCAGCCCCACTCCCACACAGACACATGTAATCTCCTCATAGGAGGCTTGTGCCTGCAAATGACAAGACATAAGTGGGGAGAATTGGTAATCACATAAAAAAGACACAAAATAGTCTCCATCTACTGTCAGATACTGCTCTATCAGAATGAAAGACAATGGAGAGAATGAAGACCATTCAGTTGAACATGATCCATTTTGAGCAATCTCTAACCAATTCAGGGACACCTCTTCTTCACCTCTCCTCTCCCTGCCATCATCTGTCTGCATTTGTGTAGCTCAGAGCACAGCATTAAGAATACTTTGACAAGGATGTCATTTTAATCTGAATATCTTAAAATGACTGGGGAGAAAAAAGTTCCCTTTTGCCTTCAACTCCAAAATAAAAATGATCTGAGAAGGAAAAAAGTGTTTCTCCAAGAGGTCTACTTTTGGCGTAGTCTTATAAGACTACCCTATTAATGGAGATCATTTCAAGGTAGGAGAGAGGGTGTGGCATTTGTCATCATTCATAAGAGAAGGATTTGTCAGGCCAGTTCAATGGAGGCTAATTTCTTACCACTAACAAAAACGTTAAGAGAACAACTTTGGAACTGTAGTGGGAGGTTTTATTCAGGATCTGTCCCATGTTATCTACGTGATAGTGCACATGTCTTTAACATCTGGTAATCTTTTATTTTTTTTTTAATTTATGAAGTAGAAATAGTAACTAAATTAGGATAATATAGATATTAAATGAGGTAACATATATGAAAATACTTCCTGCAGTTCTGACTTATATGGGTAGATAATAATATTTGAAGTAAATAAAGACAGAGTTTAACGTCTGCAATAAGGGGAACTTAACCTTTGGCTACCATTCAGGTGAGAGGCAATCCCTAGAAAGGAGTAATATGCATTGAGTCCTACATCCCATTATATGCCCCAAATGTATGTGTACATTTCTCAAGCCAGGAAGGCCTTGAGCATGAATGGAGGAAAGACTTGGTATTAGAGCCTCCACTCACCCACTTTGCGTGATTTCCTCTTTGAGGCCTCCCACTCTTGCAGCAGTGAGCTCCCACAGCATTTGTTTTCAGATAATACAGGCTTTCCTCAATCATAAATACCTTAGAAAATCTGTGTCAAGATGTTTCTGCTCCAAAGTGTTCTTGCTGTGTGCATTCAGTTGATACGTTTCTTATATATCTATAGGCTCTCTCTCAACCTGTCTCTCCTATTGCAATATATTTGTTAAAGAAATCAGGTTACTTGTTTGTAGAGCTTCCTACATTCAGGATTTTGCTACTTGCATCTCCATGTTTTTAACCTTTTTCTTTATCTTGTGTATTTCCTATACAGCAGTAGCTAGATCCAGAGGCTTATTAGATTCAGGTTAAGAATACTTGACAGAGAGGAAAAAAATGGCATAGATAATAGAAGTTCTGTTCATCCCTCTGGTGACCAAATCAAAGTTGTGATGGAAATAAGGAGCAAGCAGAAAGGAAATATCTCCTGGGATCTAGATGAGGAATCCATGCAACTAGGGAGAAATCCAAGAAATCACCTTGCAACGACAGAAGGTAGGATGGGGCGAGGATGTGGGGCTGCCGAGTTTCGAGTACCTGAGTGAGACAGAGGCTGCGGCAGTGGCAGAGGCAGACTCCTCTTAAAGGGGCCGCGTCTGGGAGCAGATTTTTGCAGTGATAGTCCTGCTCGCTCTGAGCACCAGTGTGAATTCAGCTGAGCACAGGGGGCACCAGAGACTTACAGGGAGATATTGTCAGAGCGAGGACCAAGACGAGACTAGCTCTGTACAGAAGTGCAGGCAGTACCCATTGTTCCCTGTTGATCCTTCCCCCATCCCAGTGCGCAGATACAGCACCACCATAGCTGTGATGTCATCAAACTGAATAACAGAGGTTGCTTTGCCCAAAGGATTCCCTGAAACCCCAGCTGCCCCAACTTGCGGCTCCACTCAAGCCACATCCAGGTATATCCTCACTGAAACAGGTGCTTCTTGCTGAGCAGTGCCTAGACTCATATTGGAGCCAGCTGGCCTCGGTTTCTGGTGTGGCCTTTTGAGGCAACTATAAGCACGGCATCTGTGGATTGCTTGCTGAATCTTAACAGGTGGCCCCGGAGGGGTAGAGGTTTGGGCTAAATTTGGCCTGCAGCTGAACCCATCTCAGGACTGTGCCACTGGACACCTACTACACAAATCCACACTAATAAGACTGGGAGACTTAGGAGCTTTGCTTAGTACATAGAAACAGATATGGAAAGGCAGCCAAAATGGGAAGACAAAGAAACAGAAACCATATGAGAGAACAGAACAGAGATCCAGATGTAATGGAGTCAAGTAATCTAATAGATGCAGAGTTCAAAACACTGGTTATAAAGATGCTCAATGAACTTTTAAGAAATGTAGATAAATTCGGTGAGAACGTCAACAAAAAAATAAAAAACATAATAATGGAAATGAAAATTATAAAAAGGAACCAGTCTAAAATGAAGAACCTGAGATGAGAAGTATATTAAATGGAATAAACAAAGTGAATAAAGAAAAGGATCAAATGCCCTATCTAGAGGATGGGAAAGCCAAGGACACGCAATCAGAATGGCAAGAGATAAGATGCTAAGACTATAAAAATAATTTAAGGAGCATATGGGACACTATTAAGGGTCCAAATATCCGTCTGATCGGCATAACTGAAGAAAATCAAGATGTTGAACAGCTGTTTGAAGGAATAATGATGGAAAACTTCTCTAATCTGGTGAAGGAAATGGACATAAAACCCCAGGAAGCTCAGAGAATTCCAAAAATCAGGGATCCAAAGAGACCCACACCAAGATACATCATAATTAAAATGCCAAAGGTTAACTACAGAGAAAGAATATTAAAAGCATCAAGATAAAAACAGATAATTACTTATAAGGGAAAACCCACAAGGTTGACGTTGAAATTGATCAATGAGTTGGAGCATGGTCAGCCTGATTCTTTCTTTATAAAATTTATCTAATAGTTTTACTATCCACTGGTCATTGCTGCTTGATCCATTATTTCATTAGGGTTTGCAAAATACTAATATTCTGATTCTATCATTTCTTTTTTCTTTATTAACTGCATTTTTTATGATTAAAAACATACTCATCAAATATTTTATTACTCTTGTAGGAAAGACAATATAAATGTTTACATTTTGACTTACCAGTTTTCAGAATAATGAGTTGGTTTCTAACATTCTTCAAAAGTGACTAATGATGTTATTGTAGTTTTTATTTCTTAGTATACTTATGAATGCATGAATTTTAACATATTTAATGTTTCAACCCATTATGGTTACTCTCCTTTTTAACATTCAAAATGTATCATCCTTGGCCAATGGAACTGTCTATAAGTTGGCTTTTAAATCTTTTTAACATGACCTCAGTAACCTTAAATTACTTCCTTGTTATCTGAATACAACAAAATGTTCCCAATTCATCTTGAATCTCTTCTGCCCCATTTTTGGAAACAGTCATTACATCAAACAGCCCTGTCTTATTTTACTGGGAAATGACATTTAGAGACCACATCCTGGATGTGAGAGGTGGTCAGTATAACCAGATCGATCATTGTTTCTTGGCATTTCTAATAGACAGAAGCAAAAAATGCATTTTATGTTTAGAGAAAAAAATATGAGTTTATTCAAATATTTCCAAATCAAATTCATGATTCTGTGGTTTTAACTTTGATTTTATGTTTGTATCTTATTTCTTATATGCTGAAAATTTTGTTTTCTAAATATAATAGTTTCATAAGAACATCTTAATCTTTTATTACCGATATGCTTCCTAAAAATACTTTTAAATTTCTTTGTAATTCTTATTGACCTCCAACTATAGATGTACTGTCACATTATACTGTTTTAATGTCATGTAAAATATTATTTTCTTTGACCAAGTAAAAATCTCTCTATTTAGATTCATTTGTTAATTTTGATTTTGTTTTAAAAACTGCTTTATAAATTTAATTTTGCTTTATAATCAATTGATTTTAAATTAATCCTGGTTTATGCTATGAGGTTTAAATCCAGTTTTATCTTTTTATATAGTTATCCTAACACTACTTAATAAGAAGTCTGCCATTTTCCCATAGATTCAAGATACCACCTCTACCATATACTAAATTTTTACTTGTATTAAATTTATTTTCAAATTTTCTGTTTTGTCCTATTGTCTATTTATTCTCATGCAAATGTCATGTTCTTTTAGTTATAGTTTATATATGTTTTAGTATTTAATAGAGTTAGATCCCTCTCATTATTTTTTTATCATTTTCTGTTGCTATTACTGTTTTTTTATTCTTTCAAATAAATTTTTAAATTTATTTTGCCTAGCTTCAGTTTAAAAAGCTTACTTTTTAAAAATTGAGATGACATTAAAGTTATAAATTAATCTAGGCAGAATTGACATCTCTGTGAGAATGAATTTTTCTATCCAAAAGAAAAAAAAAATCTGTCTTTTGATTTGTACAATAGTCCTTGTTTATCTTTCAATAGTGTTTAGAATTTTTTATTTCATATATCTTGTACTAGTCTGCTTAGATTTGGCTGAGTTTGTCAGATCTTTGGCTTTATGTTTTCCATCGTTTTAGAAAATTCTTGACCATTATCTCTTAAAATATTACTGCTATCCCATTCTCTCTCCCCTATCCTTCTGGAATTTTAATTACATAAGTGTCAGAACTTTTTATAATGTCCCGCGTGTTTTTGCAGCTTCATCTAATTTTCCACGTGGTTCCATTTCGATATTTTTTATTGACTTGTCTTAGAGTTCACTAAACCTCTTTTCTACTGTGTATAAATCGCTATTAGGCTCATCTATTCAATATGCGACTTCGGTTATTGTATTTTTTGTTTGTTTCGGTTCAAAAATATTTATTCTTTTTGAAAGATTTTATTTTTATGAGATTCTTTATTTTTAAAATCTATTTTCACCACATTTAACTCTTCTAATTAGTTATATTACTCATAACTATAAAGTCCTTGCCTGCAAATTCCAACATTTGGATCAACCAGGAGACAGTTTTTAATTTTAGATTTTTCCTCACATTCGGTCATATGTTTCTGCCTAGTAATTTTCTTATCTAATGCTGGACATTGATCATAAAACATTTTAGAGTTTCCAGATGACGCTATCTTCCTCCAGAGACCCATCTCTCTGCTTGGCAGATAATATCTCAATCCATATATGCAACCAATATTATTAGAAGCTGGGTTGCAGCTTTAGTAAGACTGTTTATTTCTGAGTTACCTTCCTCCTAAGGAATAGCCTTAGTGCTACCCTATTGTTTTCTATTGCTACAAAAACAAATTGCCACAAACTTAGTGGCTTGACACAACACAATTTACTATCTTACAGTTCTGTATGTCAGAAGTCTGACATAGGTTTCACTAGGCTAAAATCAAGGTTTGGATAGGGTTGCCTTCCTTTTGGGAAACTCTAGCAAAAGTGGTGCTTTTCCAGGATTATCACAGCTATGGAAGCAGTTGATGGGAAGCAGCGGCACAAGTGGAGAGAATGGAGCTGGTGTGACATCAGCGTAGAGAAAGTGTGGTTGGCTGGACTTCTCAGTGGCTGGACCTCAGAGACCTTGGCAGTGATGTTTGGCCTGGGACTGAGATAGGAGATCTCTCTGAATGATGAGAAGTTGGCAATGGTCACTTCCTACACACTCAGCTTTCCTTTAGGGAAACATCGGTAAAATCCATGGAGAGGCTGTCTATAACTGACCTAGGACTGGAATTTGGCTGGGCATAATAGTTTAAAGAAGCAAAATTTTAATGTAATGATCTAAAAAATATTTTTTCTACCTTTAATCACCCTTCTCTATCAACGAATTTACCATCACTGCTTCTCTGGTGACAGTGATAATCTTGCTCCTGGTGTTGATTCAGACACCAGCATGGCCAGTTGTAGGAGTGAATGTGGTTGGATATCTAAGGTCAAAGGGTGGAAGGCCTCCAGTCTGGGGGCTTCTCCTCTTCCTTCCTCTTTCTCATCTAGGGTATTTTTTTGTGCCACTTGCTTTGCCCCTAGAACATACTTTCCTACTATTAGTCACCAAGCCTCTATTCGACAGATTTCTTCATTATAATTTCTCTCCTCTTTATTAGCAAAATCTGCTCAGGGGATTCTGAACTATTTTATACTGATGAGGAAAGGTAGGCAAATTAATGGATTAGACTTTATCTCACTGTGGGTACTCTCATTGTGTGGGGCTAAAAGAAAGCCTTGGGCTCAAAGCCTGAAGCACTGACCAACTAGAACAGCCCTCTGAAATAGAGAGGATTTTTTTTTGGCTACTATTTCTCTATTCTAAAGTTTCAAAGTGTCATTATTCATAATGGGATGCTCAGAGCAAAGTCATTTCCCAGGCAAAATGAATATTCTCAAAAACCACTGAGTTGATATTATGGATTAGAAAAATATAAAATATTATATTAAAGATTATTTCATAATGACTAAATGTAATGGGATCTGGAACAAAATAAAAGACATTGGTTAAAACTAAAGAAATCAGAATGAAGTTTCATGTAATAATGATGTATCTATTTAGGTTCATTAGTCGTGATGAAGGTACGATCCTAATTTAAAATGTTAATAACAAGGGAAACTGATTGCAGGATATATGGGAACTTTCTGCACTATCTTCATAACTATTCTATAAATTTAAAATTATTCCAAAATAAAAATTTTATTAAAAAAAATGATTTCATATGCATAGAAGGTGTTGAAAAGCAAAGGGAAGTGGGACAATAAAAGGTTTCACTTATTAATACTCTATGCAGGTTTACAAAAATTGTGTGAGCAAATCATGTTTATCTAGAAATAGCACAGTGGAAATAGAGCATTTCAAGTGGGGGTAGCAATGTTACAGAGCCCAGCAATACCACCAAGGCCTTGCTCACTAATTAATAACCCTTTTCATGGATAAAAATGTATATAATTCCCAGTTTTTAAAGAGCCATGGGCTGGAAGCCAAAAACTATTCTTGGACTCTATTCTTTCAGGATCCTAAAATTAACGTATTGGAATGAACTATTTTACTCAGTTGTTTAAAATGGGAAGTCTATCTCTAAAAATAACTATTTTATTCAAGTTGTTTTTGAAATGAGACTTTAGATTTTTTTTACCGTTTTCTTAAAAAATTTCCAACACACACACACACA